>NC_135497.1:391101195-391402685 GCF_052857255.1 Amblyomma americanum | reverse complement strand
AAAAAAAAAGTAAATTCTGGCCGACAAAAGTGGGGGGGGCGGGTTCATTATATGAGTGGGTTCATTATGCCAGTAAATGCCGTAGTCAGGGCAACGTTAGACTTTAATCAACCAAATGATCAGGCAGGCTTTCGTAAAGGATATTCCACAATAGATCATATTCACACTATCAATCAGGTGATAGAGAAATGCGCAGAATATAACCAACCCCTACATGTAGCCTGCATTGATTACGAGAAAGCATTTGACTCAGTGGAAACCTCCGCAGTCATATAGGCATTGTGGAATCGAGGTGTAGAAGAGCCTTATGTCAAAATACTGTAAGAAACTGTTACGTGCTTAGCATGCACGGGGGTTTATTTACAGAGGGGTTGATCGAAGCAGGACCTCGACGAAGCCTACAAGCGTCCTTCTGTCCTTCCTCCTCTTTTTCCTCCACCGATCCATCCAACCATTGAGCTTCTTTTTCTTCCATCGATGTCCTACGAAGGCACGTGACAATATATATAGCAGCTGCACAGCTACCATAGCCCTCCATAAAGTCAGTAATAAAATTCCAATAAGGAAGGGCTTCAGGCAAGGAGACACAATCTCGCCAATGCTATTCACCGCCTGTTTACAGGAGGTACTCCTAGGCCTGGATCTGGAACAGTTGGGTATAAGAGCTAATGGAGAACACCTAAATAATCTGATATTCGCTGATGACATTGCCTTGCTGAGTCACTCAGGAGGTGAACTGCAAATCATGAGCAATGAGTTACAGGCAGAGCAGAACAGTGGGTCTAAAAATTAACATGCAGAAAACCAAAGTAATGTTCAACAGTCTAGCAAGGGAACAGCAGTTCACAATTGGCAGCAAGGGCCTGGAAGTGGTAAAGGCCTACTTAGGGCAGGTAGTGACAGCTGATCCGGATCATGAAAGGGGAATAACAAGAAGGATAAGAATGGGGGGGAGCGCGTATGGCAGGTTCTCTCAGATCTTCAATAGCAGGTTACCAATATCCCTCAAGAGAAAAGTGTGCAGCAGCTGTATCTTACCGGTACTCACCTACAGGGCAGAAACATGGAGGCTAACAAAAATGGTTCAGCTTATGGACAACACAGCGAGCCATGGAAAGAAAAATGATAAGTGTAATGTTAAGAGACCGGAAGCTGGCAGAGTGAGTGAGGGAACAAACACGGGTTAAAGGGGCTGCGAAACACTGCTTGAACGGATGCCGGTTACACTTCAGATGGATTCTTTATGTCGCACAGATGCTGAATCAGAAAGAATGACGAGAATCGAAGCATCGGAACGGGAGTTATTCACTGAAGAAATTTCAAAATACAAGCAAACAAAATGCTGCCCTCAACTCAATTTTCGCGCAGCTTCCCATTCCCATTTCACTCTCCCAATGACGACACTCAGTGCGACCAATCATAACAGCCTATCTGAGCACGTGGCGGAAGTTTGCACTCCATGGTTGCCTGTTCTTTGTAACTTATTCATGCCAAGGCTGGCAGTGCCGTTTGCATGGTTATAACAACCATGTGAATGCCCAGCTGACCCAGCGATGCTTCAACGTCACGTCGACGGCGCAGAAGGGAACACTGATCAGTGACGTTCCCTTACTTATGGATCTGAACTCAAGCACGAGATACTGTGACGGTGTGGCAGCCTGCGCAAGATATCAGACACATTTAGCATAGCGCGTTCTGCTACTGCTTACCTCCTGCCATCGCCCGTCTCTCCTAGTGCGCTGGTTGGCCACGGCGAGCAAGGAACGTGCGCTGTTGACGGGAACGTGGCGCCATCTGGCGCCACCGCCCGGTGATCCGCCACAAGCTGACGATGCGCACTGCCTGCTAAATGTGAACTGAACGCATCATTCCTTGGGACCGAAACGAATGCTTATAGAGTACGATGGCTCGATCGGATCGATTCCGCAAAGCCGCTCTCAGATACATAGAGAGTAGCCATAAGTGTTGAGTGCTAGCTCGTAGCATGTTTACAGAGAGGCGCAAAGTCCTTCGATGCAAAAAGTATCCAGAGCCTCTGGTGGTGTACTTTTGCTTTACTTGCTTCGCAGTGCTTTTATCTAGGGCAAACAAGTTGGTTTTTTTAATGTAATATAAAACACAAAAACTTGACAAAACGTATCTCTAGTTGTAAACACAATTTGCTGTATATTTACTCTGTACAATCATCAAGCTCCCACTAAGTATATCATATCTGCTGCTAAAAACCGGCACTGTATGGTGACACCGTCAGCGCCACGAATTTGTTTTTGCGAGCTAATTAAAATATTAAAAGCCGTAGTATACGCGGCACGACCGATGCTAATAGCATCACTATGATTCATTCTGTGCAACCAACAGGCAAAACAATGCACTGAAAATGTATTTCGGGGCCCCTTTAATGACATCCTAGTCAAAATCAAGAGGACGAAATGGGCTTGGGCAGGGCATGTGATGCGAAGGCAAGATAACCGCTGGTCCTTAAGGGTAACGGAGTGGATTCCATGAGAAGGAAAGCATAGGTGGGGGCGGCCGACGGTTAGGTGGGCGGACGAGATTGGAAAGTTTGCAGGCATAAGGTGGGCACAGCTGGCAAAGGACAGGGTGTATTGGAGAGACTTGGGAGAGGTCTTTGCCCTGCAGTGGGTGTAGTCAAGCTGATGATGATGATGAAGGTTAGAAGGCATACTGTGACGACTTCCAAGGTTTGAACGGAGGTAGCAGCCTTCTTTTATCGCTAGCAGCCAAATTACAGTGCCAGTAAATTGTCGGGGCAAAGAGTTGGGACATAACACATGCATAGTGCTTTTAAGCTTTCCTTGTTTTGCTGGGAGCTTCCATGTGTGCTGCACTGGCAGTCCAACTGCTGTATATTTTTATCCTCAAGTGAACCCCTTCGTCTTCTGTTCATTGTTTTTTTATTTACTTCGGTCCACCTGTTGCAAAGCACGCAGAAAAGCACCCGGCACACGTCGTGTGGACCAGAGCCTTGAGTTGCTTGACTCATGGCTCTCTGCTTTGGATTTAAGTCTGATTTTCTTAAGGGACAGAAAAAAAGTGCTGCCATAGTAGCAGTAAAGGCAGGTTTTTGTGTGAACAAGGATGCATCAATTCTTTCTGGCATCTGAGCACAAGCAAAATCCTGCCAATACCTTAATACCTGGAGGTATTTTTGCTCTGCACAAGCCACTTCAAATTTGACATTGTTGCTGCTGCATTTGAGTCTTTGACAACTTTGTGCACATAATGTGTTTTTCAACCTCATTCTTTTCAGTGCAAAGAGTTGGCAACCAGTGGAGAAAAACAAAGGCAGGCGTATGAAGACAAGATGCGGCAGTTGCAGCAAGAGAATCAAGCCTTGAGCACTGGTGCTGCAGCTGCCTCAGCGGCTTTTGATTTCGATACAGAGGTAGAGTGCTTTCTTGCATTTTTGTTTTCACAGTAGTGGTTTTAAGAGGAGCCTTTGATGTCATCGCTTGGCATCGTAAATCAGGATCAAAACTCCAGCATTCACGTACTGTCCAGAGAATGCTGTCCAAGTGACCCAGAGCCATAGAAAGTACATGGATCTGAAAATTGAAGGAGGGCATAGTGCATGTGCAGCTATCATTTCTTTGTGTACCCCCCACATTTGGGAGGACAGTCTAAAAGTTTTTGACCAGGCCACTTGTAGTTCTGTAACACCACATAAGTCACAAAACGTCAAACATGTAAGCATATTATTTTGAGGGTGGTAAACCTGTAATCTAGATGGAATACACGGGTAATTTTATTTCTCTTTGTGATTAGAGCGCTTGTCATTTCATATGTGCATGAATTTCATACTGATGGCCAAATAAAGACCAGCTTCTCTTCCAGCTATTGACATATAATACAATTATTAGCAAGAGAATTCAAAGCTGATGCAAAACTGCTCAAACCTGCACTCAGTTTGCAGTGCTATGGTGATTTCTGAGCCAGTTTCACCAGACCAGGCTACACTAAGACCTAAATCTTGCTACAGCCTGCTGCGTTTCTGTGGAATATGAGTGTCAATTTTCTGGTGTTTAAGTCCTCCCCCTCTGCAAATGGCAGTTTTTCTGAAAGAAAGTTGCACATAAGACGCGCTGGTGTATTGGTAAGTGCTATAAAATTGCGCCGAGTCTCCATTCGTAAGAGAGGGTGACAAAAATACACACTATAGGCAGCCGTCGTGCTCAAACAGTCCTCGTGGTCTGGCTACCATGCCTTCTAACAACCGAATGGCTGATTGCAGGTGCCACGCTGCATTTGTGAAGGCATTTTTTGTCAGTGTGCTTGGTAAATATATTCCCCTGTGAACCTCTCAGTCTTGTCTTATTCCTGACTTACCAAGAGTGCCCACATGCTATCATATAACCTTTTGCATTGAGCAGTTCTGTTCGCTGAAGATTTAAGGCTGAGCTCCACGAACACAAAATTCATGCAGTATTTTGACCATGTCACTTGCCTTATCATTTGGTTCTGCCTTCCCAAAAAATTTTGCTATTTGCCAATCAGACCCCCCACTGGCCATGCACACTTACTCATTGTCACACTGCTCCTCACCTGCAATCTGTCATGGCTTCCGCAGGCATGCCAACTTGATCATAGCTACTGACGCTGCACCACTGTAGAGATATTCCTTCTTCCATGGATGTGAGGAAGACCTACAATATTAAACACAAGAAAAGGGGCCGCCGCGGTGGCTCAGTGGTTATGGCACTTAACTGCTGACCCGAAATATGTGGGTTTTATCCCGGCCGCGGCGGTAGAATTTAGGCCTATGTACTGTGCGGTGTCAGTGCACATTAAAGAACCCCAGATGGTCGAAATTTCCAGAGCCCTTCACTACGGCGTCTCTCATAGCCTGAGTCGCTTTTGGACGTCAAACCCCCATAAACATCAACACAAGAAAACAATCTGCTTGTCAATAACACAGGGCTAACGACATTTGGAGTGGTGGGTGCACTGCAGGGTATGGTGCCACTGCACTTTATTATTTGGTGCATCTGCTCACTTGCATAGTTTGCTCACTTGCTAGCAGAATGAGGTGACAGATTACGAGGGTGGTTCCTAAGGCGCAGGCACTGAACAAATGCACATCTCTACTTGTGCATGTCTCCCGCCTCTGTCGCTTACGTGAGGTTTCCCCACTAAGCGAGGGAACAAGTGACTGCAGTCCTTGCCATGCCACCCCATCGGGTCACTATCTTTCTCATGCACATGGAACTTCCTCTTAACAGCACCTTTAATGTCCGTGCTAAAGGGAGTTACTGTATTGACAAAAATCACTTTGTCTTTGTGTAAGCATGTATTCTGAGTATGATTGATTAATATGCCAAAATTTATATTGTATTATCACTGTCATTTAAGTGAAGAAGGCCATAAGTCCAGGCAGTAGAGCTGCCAACTAAGTGCCTCTTTTGCTGCATTTTCTTAATACTTGAATTTGCTTTTTGCAGTTGAAGAAGATTATGAACACACTGTTTAAGCTCCTTCAGCGAGAATTCAGCCTTGAAGAGACCTACTCAAGCAAAGAAGCCAAAGGCATCGTTCTGAACTCTATTAGGGTAAGTTTGCAGTTTGTGGTAGTGTAAATTTGCTCAGCTAAATAATGAAGAAAAGAGGGGTATAATTTCATCAGTGTTGGTAGGGTCTGAGCTAGATGAGCATGATAGAGATGAAAAAGTGCTAAAAAAAATGTACACAAAGACAAATGCACAGTGTGTGATATGTGTCTGCCTTTTTGAGCACTTTTCCATCTCAATCATTCCATGGTATATCTGCTGACACAGCATAGGGCAATGCTGTGTTCTTGTGAACGTATAGTTTACTCCGCACTGACTGATGACAAAGCCCAACTTTTGGTTTGTCGTAGGCTGTGCTTTGTAGCTTTTTTGATTGTCATAATATTTAGGAAATGTCAGTACGGCTTTGTTTTCTGTGTTTGATGTTTGTGGGCAACAAGCAATTGAAGTGTTTTTCTTGTGTCTAGCTATGCGGCAGTTGCTGCATTGCAGATGGAACCTGGGTTGGAAGGCAACGAAAGCTAAAAGGCATCTCAGTAATCCTATCATTTCCTTCACTCCTGATATTGCTCAGGGTTGTGCATGTGATTGTTTCACTCAGTCTCTAATTCGCAAGATGATGCCCGATTTTTCCAATAAAATTGTACAAAATAGTATGATTGTTTAAACCAACGGAATGTTGGAAATATCAAACTCTGTAGTGCTCTATTTTAACTGCATAAAAATGGTTATTCGGAAGCTGCAAATCTATTATCGAAGTGTGGGCATGCTAAGCAACTTTCTTGATGGGAAAATAGAAGAAATGCATGCTCAGATGGTGACAGGCATGGGAAAATAAAAACTGCTATATTTTTTTTCAAGTGGTTTAACTCGCTCATTTTCCTTTCTGTTAGCCTGTAAAAGAGCACCCATGCTTACCTTTCTTTGGTCTGGCACATTCGCTGTCATCCAAAATGATAGAGGCGAAATTTTTATTAGTATCATTGAAGCCAACAACAGTGGTTTGTTTCACTGTGTCTTGAGAAAATGACCCAATGTGAGGCAGTTAGTCGGGTTCCTATATATTTAGTCTAGCGAAACCCCTTTAAGATGCACATTTTGTTCTACTATCGAGAAAAATCTAAAAATTTGTGTGTGTATACTTGAACCCTTATTTCATAAAAATAACATGAATGCCTCAAAAACTGCAGAAACTCCCGCACGCTGTATACTTCCACACTCACAGAATTGAAACCTTATTCTTCCATAACACATTTATGCCCAATTATTTTCTTTATCATTCGAAGCTGTTTCCATTAGAAAAAACAGATGCAGTGTCCTTTAGTAAAACATTTCACTGCGTGAGAGAAGAAAGAAATGGCAGCACTTCCTATGTGCGCTGTGCAACTTGGCGACATTCATCTTGGCTTCTTGGTTTGGAAAAACAATTCTTATTTCTAGCTACGCAATGGCCCTGCCATTCTGTCTAGCAGATATTTCAAATGCAGCCGGCATCACTGACTTCCTGAAAACGATAGACTCAAGAAAAAGAGAAACTTGCCAGTGCAAAAACAGAAGGGGATTAAAAAAAGACAGGGCCGTTCAGTGTGTTGTGATGTACTCTTGCCTGTTGTAGTGTGGACCTGTTTCTTGCAAGAATAGCAGTATTAATGTAGTTGGGCTTCTTTATGCAAATTTTTTGATGCATCATTTCCAAATAAGGCAAAGTTTTCTTACTAACAGATTTAGCAAACCTTTTTTGCTTTACCTTAAACAAAGGATACCCCTCTCACACTGGAAGATTCTGTCATTTAAAGTGAATAATATTTGGTACAATGTATGTCATTTGCCATTTTTTGGTGTTCAATAGTAAACATGTTATGTATGGGTTATTGAAATGGCAATCGGAAAGCAGTTGTACAAGTAAAGTAAGAAAGTGTATATGCAGAGTGTTTGAAATTGTAATGTAATATCAAATACTTGAAGGCCTTTCTCACATTCATTAAAAGGCAGTTATTTAATTTTACAGTGCTACATATACAGTGCCTATTCATTGTAAGTAAAGACTCTGGTCGATCGAGTATCCTGCACATGTAAACAAATAACTCTGCAAAGAAAGGCAACAGCGTGCGGTTTTGTTGGGACTAACATTTATGAGAAGGCTTCTGCTTACCAAGCAATGCATGTCAAATATCCTGCAAGCACAATAACCGTCTGAGCAGTTTGTGTGAGAGAATCCAAAATAGACAACTTGCATATTGTGCCTATGGGCTGCTAGAGGTAACAACTGTATCACAGCTTGCAGTATGGATAGCCTTTACTGAGGCTAACTTCAATGTTATAAAGCACGAGAAGTATAATAGCTTTTTCGCCTCAATGGTGCACATATTGTCATTGTGCTTTGTTTTTACTTCTGACTCAGGTTGGCAGAGGGTTAAGCTTTCGATTTGAAATAGCACGTGAAGGAGTTAGCTGAGCTCATTTGGTCGCAAGCATCATTAAAACTTAACCACATTAAATAATCATGTGTAGCATTCTACATTTGATGAAAAACAATGCAAAAGGA
This sequence comes from Amblyomma americanum, assembly GCF_052857255.1. Taxonomy (NCBI): domain Eukaryota; kingdom Metazoa; phylum Arthropoda; class Arachnida; order Ixodida; family Ixodidae; genus Amblyomma; species Amblyomma americanum. The sequence goes on along the minus strand of NC_135497.1, from coordinate 391,394,615 downwards.
ACAATGGGTGAGTAAGATGAAGACAGGACAGGCGCTTGTCTTGTCTTCACCTTGCACTCGTTCGTCGTTCCTTTTGCACTGTTTGTCATCAGAAATTATCCATAACCAACCTGTCTAAATGTCTAACATCTTCTGTAGCAATCTACTGATAGTTGACAGTGGACTATCGTTAAGTGGAACCTCAAGGGACCTGTAAATATGTTCCGTTTATCAGGAGTTTCGTGTAGAGAGGTGGTGGTGGTGGTAAAAACATTTATTAATTATAGAGAGAGGTGTTGGGGTCCGTGACCTGAAGGGTCACGCCCTTACAACCACTAGGTGGGGATGCCTAGTCAGGCACCCCATTGGCGGTTGCCGCAGCCCGGGCACGCTGCGTTAAGGCCCTTTGGGCCTGGAGGGTGCAGCAGCCGGACAGGGTCGCCTCCCAGTCCTCTCGGGTGGGGTTTGGGATAGGGGGTAGGGATGGGTTCTGCTGGCAGGCCCACACCATGTGGTAGGTGTCCGACACCTCCCCACAGTGTGAGCGCCGCCCGTCAAATTGAGGATTGAAATGCTTTAGAGTTGCCGGCCACAGCATCGTGCTAGTGAGCAGGCGCAGGAGTACCTGCTCGTTGGCCTTCCCCAGCCCTTTGCAAGGAGTGGGAAGAGTTTGGTGGGTGGATTTGTAGTAGTAGTAGTAGTAGTAGTAGTAATCGGAGTCCTGGTCATCGTCGGGTCCTGAGGAAAACGCCTGGAGAGAGAGCGCGTGGGCGGCGGCGTCGGCTGCTTCGTTTCCGTGGAGGCCTTGGGGACCTGGAGCCCAAATAATAGATCGGTGCGCAGGATCGGAGTCTCGGCTACAATTTTGATAGATGCAATAAGCTAGGGGAGTAGCCCACCCTTGCTCGACGTTTCGACAAGCCCCTCGCGAGTCGGTGATTATGTATTTGGAGGAGGAGTCGGAGGCTGCCAGGGCGATGGCGACCTCTTCTGCATGAATTGCTGACTGGGCCTTGAAAGTAAGGGCGTCTACTGTTTTGCCCTCGTGGACGACCGCGGTCGTGTACCATCCCTTGGGGTCCGGGCCGGAGGCGTCCACGTAGAAGACTCCTGGTTTATTCCCAAAATGGCGGTCCAAGGCTTCCGCCCGCGCCTGGCGCCTGCCATTATGGTCCTCTTTGGACATGTTGGTGGGGAGAGGCCGCATGTGGAGGGCGCGTCTCCAGTGTACGGGAAGGCGGCATCTCTCCTCTGTGAATTGGGTGTGCTGGATGTGAAGTCGTTCCGTTCTGCTGCAATCCATTCCGCGCTGCTTGGTCCCGACGAGGCAGGTGTGCGCGCAGTTGGCAGTCTCCGCGGAAGCGGATCTCAAATGCAAAATCTAGATAATAAAGGGAACGGTACACTATGGGCACAAACTTTATTGCACAAAAACAGCAAGGAGTGAACTTTTTTTTTTTTCAAAGCACTACTGAAATGTAAAAAAAAAAATGTCAATAGTCCACTTATTCCGTAGAAATCAGTGGGAACTGCAATTTATTGGCTTGTGAAAAAGGACTTTATGTTTGCTTGTTTTAGCTCGCAACCGTTTTCTTTGGATAGCGCCACCCATACTAGACAGGCTGCTCACTTCTGCAAAAGTTTTGGGAGTTGTCACGCTCGCCAGTCCCCGCATGCTGTCGTGTCTGCAGCGGCAGCCTCCCCTGAAAGGGCACGACACACTATGCCATTCCGATCTTTAAATCTCGTCAACCACCCTTCGCTGCACGAGAAACCTTCGATGCCCAGCTGCAGAACAAATATTCGTCTGCTTGCGCGTGAATGAGTGGCCTGCTGATCGGAATGTTTTCACTGTGGGCTCTCCGCAGCCAAGCCACCAGGCACTTCTCCAGATCTTCGTGGTTGGATACCCGCAGTCGTTTTCTTTGAGGGCCAAAGAGTGACGTCCCGGAAGCCTACCGCAGCTTATCCTTGTCCTGAAGTATCCTCGTGAGGCTGCTCTTGGGGACAGCGTATAGTTCGTCGCAAGTGCTGTTTTTGTGAAGCGACCACTCTCGAAGTCGTTGATTATCTCCACCTTCCTTTCTAACGTAAGGACATTGTGAGGTCGCTTCTGCGCTGTCATCGGATGCTGACTTCGCGGCGAAATGTCGCAGACGACGCTCAACAGCGGATGTAAGGCTTCAAGCCTAGCTGAACACAACTGCAAGCACACCGTGACAGAAAGCAAGTGATGCGGTTGCAGTGTGCGAGAAAACTGGAAACGTCCAAAGACGGAAATCGGAAAGAGGGGAGGGGTGCAGTGATGCGTACCGCGATAGGGCTGCGCGTTCACGTCAAGTTGCGGTTTCAAGCCTATTTTCGGTTCCGTTTATACGGTGGTCACAAAATTTTTGTTCCGATTAACGAGATTTTTTTTACATTGCCTTAATACAAAATCAACCAACTGCGAGGCGTTTGTTCCATTTAAGCGTTGGTTCCGTTTAACCGACTACCGTTTATCGAGATTGTACTGTATATCGATTGCAGTGCAAAAAAGATGAAGACGACAAAGGGGCAAACATTTCTCCCTTTATCGTCTGTCTTTTTTGCGCTGCGACCAGTGTATACAATGGATCATAACAAACTCGCCCAATCTACTGTCGATGACATTGCATGTTAATGTCACACAATTCAAATGACTTCAGATTTTCCAATCTGAAGCTGGCATCACAGACCTTTCTATTTCTCTCTCTCTCTCTGAGTTCTGCACATTCCTTCATTTCACTCTTCCCTTTTTAGTTCTTCACAGGAAAAGCAAGACATATTGTTTTTTTGCTTGCTCTATGCACGGTCCACAGCTCTACGCAAGTTCATCACAGCAGAGTGTTTACTGGGACTCTCCCTTTTGTCCACGGATGCATATTGTATCTGCAGTTCACTGTGTTTGCCCAAATGTATGTTGCAACATACATAAGCGAGCATTGGTTGTGTGCAAAGCCTGCATTCGTTAATAATGGGCCTGGCTGGTTACACTCAGTACTGCCAGATACGCACCGCTGATTCGATGGGTACAAACTTTCCCCTTAATTAGTGCTCGGCTTATCGAGGATGAAATGCTTGGGAAATGGATCTTCGACCCCACCTTCAGGAGACAAAAATACCTTGTGCCATGGTGCTCCTTGGCCAGTGAAGTTCCAGAACATTCAATGCCAGCAGGAAATCTAGCGGATGCAGCAGAAAGAACTCGTGGAAGCTAGGGAAGAGATTATCGAGCTAAAACAATATAGCAGGAGTCAGAACATAGAGATTAAAGGCATTCCAATGGTTAAAGATGAAGATTTGCACACGGCACTTGTGAAAATAGCTACCTCTGTGGGAGTCGATGTCTCGGACGATGGCATAGACGTTGTACATCCGTGTCCGTTCAAAGGACAAAGCTACGTCAAATGTTGTAGTGCGCTTTTCCCCTCGTGCTGTGCGGGGTAAGTTCTCTGCGGCTAAAAAGACAAGGCTTAACACTAGTATTCTTGGCTTCGAAAAGAGGGAGCCACTTTACATCAATGAGCATCTTTGCATCGAAAACAAGATGTTGCTGAGCAGAGTGCGTAAACTGCATCTGGAGAAAAAATTGAAGTTTGTCTGGGTGTCGCAGGGAAAGATTCTGATAAGAAAGACAGAAACCTCAACAGTGTTAAGAATCGAGGGTGAGAATGACCTGGCTGATGTCGAGTAGTGTTAGTCATTGCTCTTTTTTTTGTGCTTATGTTTCATCATGGCTTTCAGTCTGAACGAAATTGATCAGTTAATGAAACAACATGTGTTATCGGTATTCTGCTGCAATGTGTGGAGCATCCGAAAAAATCTAAAGCTGATGATTGCTTATGTCTCCTGGCACACTTTTCGTTATGACACTATCGCTGTCAGTGAAACGTGGCTCAAGGATGAAGAATCACCTTTTGTACCAGGCTACAAACTTTCCTCTCTACCACGGGTTTCAAGTACATGTGGGGGTGGTGTTGCCTTCTTTGTAAAAGATAATACGTAGATCTTTTGAAGTTCTGCCCATTCTTAGTATCAGTGACAATACAATTGAAGCTCTGTTTATAGAAATTGAGTGTGGCATAATCGCCCTCCTGGTTCTGCTACTATTTCAGTTTTAGTTGAAAAGCTCAAATCGGTTCTAGAAATTTTGACCTCTAAGAAAAGTAACCCTATTGTTGTTGTGGGAGACTTTAACATAGATCTTTTGGGAGACACAAGCAACTACACCTTACTTTTAAGATCATACGACATGTGCAATCTTATAGCAGAACCCACACGTGTGACTGGCAATTCCAGTACATTAATAGATCATGCACTTACCAATATTACGAATGACAGATGAGCCAGAACTTATCTAGATCCAATAGCTGATCACATACCCATATTTATTATTGTTAATATCCAAGAAAACATTAATTCTAAAATCACTCGTCGTGAGCCACGAAAAAAGATTGACTATCAATTACTCCATGAGATCCTGCAGCAGACAGACTTCTCAGTTGGCTATGATAGTGACATAAACAAGGAATGTAGAAATTTCTTTGCAACAGTTCAGGCTGCCATTTTGCAGAGTTCCGCAGTGATTACATGGGGTAAATGTAATGCTCCTGTATGCCCATGGATGACTGTCATCCTAGACATACTGAGAGAGAAAGATGGCATCACGAATGGAAACAGGCTAAAACTCATAATTTTTTAAGCCAGTTTAAGCGCTTTTGCAGCCTGTCAGTATCTTTGCTGCGCAAAAGAAAATGAGAATATTATTCATCTCTCATTTCAAATGCTAATGCAACGTGAATAAAATCTGGAACATAGAAGCAGGTGCAATAGGGCTTCGTTAAGAGAGCATATAGTACTTGGTTTAATTAAGAAACTGCTGATGAGTTTAATGGCTATTTTCTAGGGGTGTGCGAATACTGAAATTTTCGAATACGAATCGAATATGAATATGAAGAAAAAATGGCTTCGAATATCGAATCTAATATCGAATAGCTGTTCAGTACAAAAAAAATTTCAGAAAATGATGAGTTAGCAAACATTGTTGACCTTATTTTTTTCAAAATAGTGTACGGTCTTTGCAACTAAAATAAACAAAACTAGACTGTCTCAGTACCATATAAAAAAAAATGGGCACAGAAATGTATACTACTTGATTACACAGCATAACAGTATCCAAACTATAATGAGCTCATGCAAAATAAAATCCATAAAGTGACAAGACTGGCAACAAAAAAGTAACATGATGACTATTAAACCTCATTCATTCAGAGTTCAAGGGACCGGAAGAAATGCCCGGTTCATCCGAAGGCCTCTGTTAATAAAATTGCCCGCGCCCCCCCCGAAAAAAAAAATGCTGCCGAAAATGCTGAAGATGCAGTAAGGCCTTATGAGGTGGCTCCATCGCGCTAACACTTGTAAGCCCGTGAGGAGCCACCCGTTTTGGAGTGCTGGCAGAACAACACAAATGCAAGCAAGAGGCTGGGGAACACACACTGGCGTCGGAGCGGCGAGGCGGTTTTTAAAAAGGAAAAAGAAATAAGCCGCGCGGAGCTGGCATTGGACTGTCGGCGAATGCGCAGGCCGACATTTGAACTTGCCGCGGGGCAGCGGTGAAGCTCAGAAACCAAAACTACACAGCCAGGCTATTTTTTTTTGCCCTAGCGACAGAGGTCTTCCGATTGTTGCCACGCCTGCCGTTACGCCCGCTAAAGAGGTGTGCGGGTTACAATGCACCATGCAATAGGCGGGATTTTAACAGGATCGCTTGCCCTATTGTGACTACTCGACGCGCCCCTTCAGGAGGCTCCCGCGGCATTTCGCAAGTCGGCTTTCCCGCATAGCGTAGTTTATAAAACGGGATGGCGCAAGTCACGCTTGAAGAGTTACGAAGGTGACAGGACGCATTCTTCGGATGTGGGCATTAAGTGTGTAACGTATTACCGAAGGATTAAAAAAAAAAGCGCGATTTCGCGTTGCGATTGCTCGAAGCGGGCCATCGGCCATCTTGTTCGTAGCACGGGTGATATGTGGGAAAGCCCACTTGGGGAAATTATCACCAGGTGAAGCCTTGCGGCGTCGGGATGCGGTCGGTCCGCGTGATAAACGGCGGAGAAGGAAGCGGATAGGACCTCTGTACTGTTTTACTGGAGTTTTTAACTCGATTATTGGCTATTGTGGTTTTGGCATGGTCGAATTTATGAAAGTATGCGCAGTATACGATCGCTGGCGAGTATTCGGGAATTTTCGAATATTCTGAAATTCACGAATATCAATTTTTGAATACGAATATGAATCGAATATCAAACATATTCGATTCGTATTCGAAATTTTGAATATTCGCACACCCCTACTATTTTGTAAATATTGGATTGACGGCACCTGGCAACTCAGCGGCCTCCAGTTACTGATCCTATGCCCTCAATGAAATCAGTTGTAAATAGTTTTGTAATATATAATGTAAAGATAGATGAAATAATAACAGTAGTTAAAGAGTTAAGAACAAATAAGGCAGCAGGCCTTGATAAAATTGCTGTCAAATTAATTAAGGATAATATTGATATATTTGCTGATCCTCTTCTTTACCTATTTAATCTCTCTTGAAAGCGAAATATATAATGCTGAATTAAAAATAGCAAAGATCGTTCCAGTTTTTAAGGAAGGAGATCGCTCTCATCCATCAAGTTATAGATCAGTATCAATTATTAGTGTTATCAATACAGTTTAAATTTCGAAAAGATACTCAGTACACGTATAAACAAATTTATATCCAAATACAATGTGCTTAGCCCGCACCAACACGGTTTCAGACCTCATAAATCTACTTTTTGTGCGGTTCTTAACCTAACACAAATGCTAAATACGGCTCTCCACGAGAATAGAATTGCTATCATTGTATATATTGACATAAAAAAGGCCTCTGGCACAGTTAACCACAAGATTTCACTCAACAACGCAATTATTGATTCAGGGGTAAGTTCCTGAAACTTACTCAAAAGCTATCTTAGTGACCGCAAGCAGCATACAGTAATTGAAAAATATACATCTACTTCACAAACCGTATTAACTGATCATGTTGGGAACAGCGCTAACACAGGATGGAGCGAGAACACAACACAGGCACCTGTGTTGTTTTCTCGCTCCATCCTGTGTTAGTGCTGTTCCCAACATGATCGTATACCAACAAGCCCAACTCTCCACTCTTCTGTGTATTAACTGACGTGCCACAAGGGTTGGTTCTTAGGCCCATGCTATTCTCACTGTACATAAATGATCTTCCTGCAATCCTTAAGTATTCCCAACCTTTAATGTGGGCTGACGATACCGCTATTGTATTCATAGGAGAGAATTTGGATGAAATACAGGATAAATTAAATGCAGAGCTCGGCACTGTTTTTACGAGGTTCACGTCGAATCAATTAACCCTTAATCTCGGTAAGACTAAATATACAGTTTTTCATTGCAGAGAAAGCAACTGAATACTGAGAAACTGCACATATCATTACCCAGCACAAAACTAGAACAAGTTGGCTCTTACAAATATTTAGGCATTTTATTTGAATGAGACATGCACTGGAAAACACACATTAAACACCATTTTTCTAAGCTCGCATATGCATGCTATGTTCTACTTAAAGCGCATGAATGTTTCGCATATCACATTATACGCATTCTTTACTTTTCCTTCTTTCATAATCACCTCTCTTACTGTATTAAGTCTGGGGTGCCACTTTCACAACTAACCTGTAATTCATCTGCAAAGACGTTCATTACGAATTATTATATTTTCAAGTCGCGGTCAATCCAGTAGATCCCTGGATAAATCTGTCTATGTGCTGCCGTTTAATGCATTATACGAATTAAAAATTGCACAAACTGTACACAGAACCTTAGAGACCAATGATCCTCTTCCCATAGCTTTGTTTAAACTCCCATTACGAAATACAAGAGGTGTAACTTATCATAATTTTAACCTGCCTCCATGTCAATGTGCACGGGAAAGGGCTCATAGAATTTAACGGAGGCATGATCTGGGATTCTTTGCCAGTACACATCAAGCAAGCCTATAACTTTAGTTCAGCTCTAAAGAAATACCTTTTTGAAAACTATTGGGATGTTTAAATGAAATTGGGACTGAATATTATTGCATTGACTATGCTGTGTGCGTCAAGAATTATTTTTTGTATTTGTTGATTACTTTCCTCTTCTGCTGTGTTAGTATTTGTATCGTATTTCTTCACTGGACCCTTTACTAGCCAATGGCTGATGGTCCAGCAACTGTTTTGTATTTTGAAATAATTTCTGCAAATAAATAACAAATGAATGAATGAAAAAAAGCTGCCCTTGTGCCATAAAAATCCATCATCATCAGGGTCGACTGGTTACACTGAGACTGCATGCCTTACCAGCCCTGTTTCTCTTTCCCCGCCTGCAAGGACTACACAACAGCGGTCCTGGAGAGAAGGCAAGCATCTGCTACCCTTGGCAATGGCACTAGCAGGGCTTCCCCGACATCCACTTCAAGTAACAGCAGTACTGCTGGTCCTCCTGCTGCTGCTGCTGCTGCTGCTGCTGCTGCAGCATCACAACCACAACAAAGCAGTGGTGGTAGGCAACATCTTCCATGGGCGGGCTGGGCCGTTGGGGAAACAAACTCTGCCAAGTACCTACTTCAGTTAACTTCCTGTCAATTACCATTTTATCAGTCCAGCAGATTAGTGAACTGAAGAAAAATAAGCCGTTTAAGTTGACAATTCAGCGCAGTTTGTCTGTTTAGGTATGCCAGGCGTACTTAAGCCGACTAAATTGCATGATAAAGCGTAATTTTAACTAACTCTAAGCATACAGCCTGCGCACTTTCTGTACTTGCATTTTTTTTTTATTCTGTGCCGATTTATTCAAGAGAGGAAGCAGCTGTTAGTTGGCTTGGAACACCATTTGTAGGACGCGTTTAATCAGACAAGTAGCTTGTGGCATGCAAGGTTCAATAGTGTGCTCTCCACTGTAGTCTTAAAACTGGATCGAAGATGGCATAAAGTGGAGCCCTGGCTTCTTGGGATAATTTCTATGACAGGCTGTCGTGCAGGATAGTGACGGCATAATGCTTAAATTGGGCAAGGAGCAGCCACTGCAGTGTATTTGTACTGATGTTGAAAGATATGAAAGCATGGCACCCTCAGACTTCTTTCATGCGTGCAAATGTGCGTACATGTGTGCGCGATGGAACCTTTTCCTGGTAGGCAAACTGTACTGAATGATTCTGCTACATTTCTGTGCATAGGTGCAATTTGCCTTATTTCATGCTTTCCATGACAGACTTGCACAGTCTTTTCTTTTTTGCAATAGTACTTCTCAAACTTTCATTCTTGTCTCAATTCATAAGTTAAATTGGCACAGGGTAGCTTGTGCCATACAAATGGCACCATAAAAAGGTGCACATTGCCATAGTAAGGTTGAGCTGAAAAAGAGCTAGCTCTCCACTCTTAATTTATGAGAAAGAGAGGCAAGCTTAAAATATTAGAACGTTTAAATCTAATTAAAATATTATTTAAGGAAAAAAGTTAAGTGCATACATTTACTACTGACATTCAGAATTATGTTGTAAAAGAGAGCTTGGTGCAGATATATACTGAATTTGCTGCATGCTTGCCTGTTAAGTTTTACCTTACTGCGCTTACTGCTGGAGTGGAAGGGAGAAATGAGATTGCAATATCTTGTAGGTTGAATAATGATGACTGTTCTTATTATTTATCCTACATGTGCTAGTTTGCAGTCTGCTGCAGTGAGTAGTATGTGAATTGGAATCATTGTTACATCAGCACTAGCCATTTCCAAGTATGCAATATATAAAACTCGAGACAGTTGCTATCAGTGTGACCTCCACTGATTCCTCGTTTCCAAAAAATGCAGGGGGTGGAAACCAAGAAGGAAAACATCAGAACATGCAAGAGAGCCCAGAAACTCAGCCTGCTGTGGAAAAACTTTCATCATCCCCGCCTTCAGGACCATCTGCACCTAGTCAGCATGATGAGTGTGCAGAGCCCACACCTGAGGATTCCCGTACAGAAGCTAGCAGTAATGAAGTGGTCCAGGCAAGCAAAGAGGGAGAACCTAACCTGCCACAAGAACCACAAGATGTTGCACCGACTGGGGACGAGAAGGCAGCTGCCAAAGAAGGAGCATCAGGGGATGCAGAAACATGCAAGTGCACTACTATGAGCCTATTCGTGGCCATTCTGTCGAGAATATGACGGGGCAAAGGTCGCATGAGCTGCATCACATGCTTTACAAGCATGTGGTGGCATTGGAATAAGTGAGCGTGTATCCTGACTCTGGCTTTCCAGGACAGCTGCTTCCAATGCCTGCATTTTTTTTTTTTAAAGAACACTCTCCTCAACCAGCTGGAGCTTGTATCGGATAATCACCAGCAGAGTTCACAAAACTTATCTCTTGTCAAGGATAGTGTGTGACTGGTCAGTGGATGGCCACTTGCTGATCACAGCAGCCATTGTACAACTGCTGTTAAGCACTGAGCAGTCACGAATTGTTCAGAATTCCTTGTTTATTTGACTGCTGATTATATCTGATGCTAGGTGTTGCTTCCTTAATGCTGCAGTGCGTTAGTGAAGTGTATATTGTTTTCCCTTCTCTGTGAGTCTCTCCAACTTTGTCTTCCTCAGTCTTCTTGCATTGCACTGCTGTTGATTATCTGTGCAGATAACAGGTAGCATGCTTGGAGTGCAAGTAGTTACAGTGAGGTGTGTTCTTCGGAACAGGTTCGACAGCTTGAGCAGAAAATTTTTGTTTGTCTGTTTATTATGACCAGGGGTGCTTTCTTTTTGTTTTGTTTACCAGGAACTTTTTCTAGTTCAGAGAAATGCATGTACACTTGCCAGCGCTTTGAAATGTAGTCAGATTTAAGGAAAAGGTAAAAAAAGGGAACTAGTGGCAATTTATCTTACTTTATGCACATTATTGAAGCACCCATTGAAGTGCCTTGGCAGGTATGGTGCCCTGCTACTGAGCACAAGCTTTTGGTTAATACCAGCTAATCGGTTGCACTTTATTGAAGACAAAAAAAAAAGCAAACTGCCATGCACTGAGGTTTTGGTGCACATTACAGATATATAGATTCAGTCTATCCTGGATATATCAAATTATTGTTTATACTGAACAGTCAAAACATCCCCTTGAAAATCTCATGCATAAGTAAAGCAATATTCGACATGTTTATCGAACTCTCTTCACCGAACCATTCGATAGTACTGCTCACCTTGCATTGTCGGCGCTCTCCGCCGTTCCCACTCCTGACACGTGAGAGCTATCAGCGCCTGAATTACGCGAGCAACCACACGGTGGCGATGGCCGCACACTGCTCGTGTTGTTTCTTTTTTTGCTATCTCCCATTATTTTTTGCTGCTTTTAAGCATGAACTGTTGTAATGCCACGCGGTATGACATTCCAAAAGAGAAAGTGCTGGAGATGCGCCGATGAGGCTGAAGCACGGTACGGTGTGTCGACTGCAGTCGCTCATTGTGATCAACGTTCCTCTGATGTCAGTTCATTCTTTATCATCATGAAACTTTCGCATAGTTCTACCAAATTTAAAATAACTCAGCACTAGCTGACAGATAGATGGCGTAGCCAGTTCATTATATCAAGGTCAACCGCTGCAACACTTTCGTTACATGGAGGTCTCAAATATACGCTCTTTAATGGGGGTGGCATTGAGTCATTGAGAAACTTCGTAATATCAAGCAATTTGCTATATGGAGGTTCGTTACGTCCCGGTTTAAATTATGTCGAATGGCGAGCTGCGCATCTACAAGTGGCACTTCTCCTCGCGGTGTTCTCGCAATCACTTTTTGTGTGCGGAGCCTGGTTGTATGCACGTCCTTGTACGCCTGCTGGTAATTTTAGTGCTGTAAAACCTCATGACGATCTGAACGTGGGGTGTGCTTGGTTTTTCGTGGTCTTTGTCTTTTGTGCTCGCTTTTCACGTAACACCACTGTCATTTGAAAATTAGCGGTCGCCTAGACATTGCCCAACCCAGGTTGCAAAAGCACAAGGAGCCTGTCAAGGCGTTGTTGGAACAGTTCCGGTTCAGTGATGCCACTTCTGGTTTGGTGACTTATGTGGTACGTGATATCACACGCGCTCGGTCATAACGTGTCGTGACATGACATGCTTGTCATGGATCACATGTCATGACATGCATCATATGACATGCATCACATTTCATTGATGGCGTCATCATATGTGACGCCATCAGTGATTACGTCATCAGGTGCAACATGAGACGGCGACACTGCCAAATGGCCTGACGAGCTCCTTATGCTCTCACATGAAAAGGCAATCATTTGGTGCACAGCTTGCCATGCGGTGAAGCCACCCTAACTGACTGAAGCCTGGTGGCAGCCCTCACCTGGTGTGCTTCGCTTGCATTGCTGCAGAAGACGTGGAGTCCAACTGTACCTTAATTTTAATGAGGTATTTTTCAATTTATAGTGCACAAGTAGCAGGATTAGACCTCTTACTATAGTCTGTGGCTAGTTCCAAAGCACCATCTGCTGCAGCTCTAATACAAAGCAGATCAGGTCAAGCGGCGCCATGCGAGCGGTCCCCTGTCAGTGCACCGGCTGGCGGTGGCACGGCACTGCAAGATGCACTGCTAGTGTGTGTGCAGTGTATTCATAGATAAACTTATCTATTCCCATTTTTTATATGGCCGCCGCGGTGGCTGAGTTTTTATGGCGCTCGGCTGCTGGCCCGAAAGACGCGGGTTCGATCCCGGCCGCGGCGGTCGAATTTCGGTGGAGGCGAAATTCTAGAGGCCCGTGTGCTGTGTGATGTCAGTGCATGTTAAAGAACCCCAGGGGGTTGAAATTTCCGTAGCCCTTCACTACGGCATCCCTGATAGCCTCGGTCACTTTGGGACGTTAAACACTCATAAGTCATTTTTTATGTGTTGAATTATTGATATATCATACCATTTCGTGATCCCTTTCTAGTTCAGTATATCCGGGATTGACTATTTGAAATAAGTTTGAAGTCCTCACCTACAGCATTTATCATAGTATACTGTATGGCTATGAAAGATACATAAGATGCAGAAATTTTCAAAATTACTGAAGCTAGAAGGAGCTTGATTTTTTCTGCCTTTTCATATGTTTTTGTTTTGTTTTGGTTTTTCAGTAAACTTGAGCGCTTTCCGTTTTCTTCCTCATATTTCTTCTGCAGCTAGTCCACCACCTGAAAGCAAGACAGAGGCAGAACCCCAAGCTGAAAGCAAAAATGCTCAACCTCCAGATTGGGTAACACAAAAATTTCATTGTTCGTTGTCCAGCGTGCAATTTCTTGTTCTTAACTGCTATGCCTGCATAAACTAGAGGTGCTGTGTGAACCAGAGTGATTGTGATCTCATGGGTGGAAATTTCATTTAATCAGTGCATTTACATCAAAAGCAAATTGCGATGGCTGGAAAGCAATAACAAGTGAAAAAGTATACCATTTCAGGCCGCCGCGGTGGCAGAGTGGTTACGGCGCTCGGCTGCTGGCCCGAAAGACGCGGGTTCGACCCCGGCCGCGGCGGTCGAATTTCGAAGGAGGCGAAATTCTAGAGGCCCGTGTACTGTGCGATGCCAGTGCACGTTAAGGGGGGACACTGTTCTTAGACCTATTTTCCTTATTTTTAGTCTAATCCTAATGAAACTGTATTGCATTGCTCAGTTTTTTATACTGATTTCAAATATGAAATTGCTTTTTAATTAATTCATTAGTTCCTAAGATAATCAATTTTAATTAGTAATTTATTAGTACCTCGGTACAAAAAAAAGGGCTCAATAAAAAACAATTTTTAACCCATGGCTACATAGTATGGTGAGTAAAGAGTGCAATAATCAAAGCAGTTTTTCTATTTTGCCCTCATTAGTAATTTTACAGCACTTAGAATAGCAGCATTCAAAGTGTGAATATCGTGTATCGATAAACTTTGCAAAATTACAAATTCTTGAAGCGTGATTGAACAGCTGTGCTTCGATTATTGCATACATTGTGCCTTCAGCTTCCCTTAGCAAACAGTATGACATGTCTATTTGTCCTAGACGTTGAGATATTGACGTACTAAGACAGCCAGGTGTCCAAAATTTTCACGGTGTTAAATTGCCTGCTCCTGAACAAATTGAGCCCACACAGTGATCTATATTTAATATTATGGTCAAAATACCGATTTCCTGGAGGAGAAAACTGGTAGAGTTGAAGAATAATAGCTATGGGCTCCAAAAATGTCATTTTAAAAAAATTGATTTTTGGGTCGTTTTTTGGTCCCAAAGACCAGTCTCCCCTTAAAGAATCCGAGGTGGTCAAAATTTCCGGAGCCCTTCACTACGGCATCTCTCATAGCCTGAGTCGCTTTGGGACGTTAAACCACCATAAACCCATAAACCAACCAGTATACCATTTCATAGTTTGGCCCAGTTCTAGGGAACCAAGACCAAGATTAGATCTGTGAATTGGTGGTAGTTGTCTTCTCCTTATTAAAAAATAAACTAGACAGGATTGCCACTCCACATCTTTGGGCAGTTTAGCAATCTTCACTTCGAAGTTGGTAAGCACTGATTTGTGCTTGGTACCCTTGCTTCAAAAGTGCTACTTCTATGCAATAATGTGAGAGCAAATTTTGCTTGAATAAGCCTTCAGCTTTGCCCAGTCTGATTGGTAAGCTTAAGCCTAATGCATTGCAACTTGGCTGTGGTGGCTTCTAATTGGAAAAACATTAGGAACCCTTTTTTTCCACTCTTGAATACACTGCCTCTGCTTTAGGTTTAAAAATTTTGTACTAAACTTTTTGTTATATAACAGTAAAGCTGCTTGAAGAATAGTAGCATGACAAAGGCTCCATGGTAGCATATGGCACTCACAATCTTCTCACATAGCATTACTTTCCCCAGATTGATTTTTCAGCATGTTGCACTATCGTGACTCGTACAAGTTGCGTCACAAGTAATCAGTTGCGTCACAGTTCCCCGATCCATTTACACCGTCATCCAGGGTGTCCAGGCTTTGGGAGTACGGCATGTCAGTGCACATATAAATATGTAGCACTCTGGTGCTCATGTGTAGGCTGTGTGTGCCCATTAATTACTCAAGGTTGAACATTGAGGCACTTTCACTTCAGAAACGTATATTGTTTGCTTCTGACGCCACTTATACCAAACAGGCATAAGTGCAGTGACGCACTATCACAACTTGTTCAGTTTGACTTTGCACTGATGTGGTCCTTTAGTGGCAAATGGCAACAGCAGCATTTGAGCAAACTCTTATTTTATTTTATTAATTTTTTGCATTCTATAATTTAGAATGTGTCAGTCCTGGTGATCCAAAAAAATTTCATCATATCATTTAGGCTATCAGCTGGTATATAAACACGATATGTATGGCTGCCCCCTCCTTTTTTTTTTTAGCTTGCTTTGCGGGAAAATGCTGCTATTGCAAAGCTTGCTTTTTTTCATCCATTCCTGAAAGATTCGCCTTTTAATCTGTCTTCAGCACCTCATGATTTGCCCACATCAATCCTTCCCTGAAAGAAAGCGTATTGCTGTTTTTTAAATTTAGTGCTATCAAATTGCTCACTTTTCTGGGCAAGTTTTGTAGTATCGTCAGTCGCACTCCATTGCAGTGAGGTCTGCAAACATCTATCTGGCCTGCAACATTTGAGTTTCTTTGGATCACTGGTGGGACCACTCGCAAGCTGAGCTGTAGTTGCTTCTCTCAGTGTCAAAGTTGCACCATGTTATTTTGTAGTCCGCTACCTCTTGTTAGTCTTGTCTATTTTTTTTTTTGCACTTTTTACTTTCCAGCAGGAAGAGTGGGAATTAAATTTCAATGTTTTCATGCGTAGGAGTCCTTTCTTGCATCGCTGCGGCAGGCTAGTCGTGTGTATGGACAAAACATTCCTCCTCTCTGGATGACCTTGCTTAGTTTGGCCGTCCTCTTTGTAAGCCTGCTGGCTCTGAGGTATGGCCTGTACTGCTAAGCAAGGTAAGGAAACGTAGGTGTTGGAGTGACATTATGCAGCCTGTGCTTTCGTACACTTGCCCTTGCCTGCTGCCTCTCTCTGTGGCACAGCCTGTCTTTCTTTTTTTTATGCATATCACATCTCTTGTGCTGCAGAAATGTGATACACAAATTCTGGACCTCTATAAATGACGATTATGTCAGTCCTTACCAGTACTGTTTGATTGCACTCTGTTGATGGTAAATGACGCGAATGAGGCATCTCTCATGTCCAAAAGGTAAACAAATGCACTTTATTCGGCTTATTTTCGGTTCTCTTCTCTGATTATACCATACTGCAAGTTACAGTAAGTGATACAATTTCCCATATGTTTGGGGCATTTGGAGGCTTATTTACAGAGTTCTGAGGGTTGTGAACTAAAACTAATACTCTTCAGTTTTTGCTCAAGTTTCAAGCTAAGTGCTCTGCTGGTGATGTGAAGCCATAGCTTCAACTTCTTTCATGAAAGTAGTTTTGTTGGGGACGTAATGCAAGGATATTTGTGAATATACGCTACTTCAATTATGAGACCTTTACGCATATAAAGCTAGCAGTTGAGAATTGAACTTAGTTAAGATAGTTTACGTGGCAGACTAACTGAAGTGCACTTGAGTGTCAAATTTCACAGTGATAGCTCCAACATGGAAGGGGTAATTGATGTCATCAAAGTGAAAGCAGGTCTGAAAGTAACACAGCTTGTGTGCATTTCCCACTGCATTGCATGTAAAACATGTACATTTACTTCCATGGTGATAAACATGCTCAAAACTGTCACTAGACCATCACTGTCACTAGGGAAAGCTCTTTAGAACTGCTGTCTACTGCTTTTCTTTTCGCAGTACAAAAGTAGTTAGATCCCATATTTTGGGTGTTTCAGTGAAGTAGGACTACACTTTAAAAAAATGTGATGTATACTATGCAGGTGCAGCCAATGTGTCTTAAATAGCCATTCTGTACAGTTTAAGTATTTTATGTTTGACAATTTAGAGGAATTAGGTAATGGCAGATTTTAATTTAAATGTAAATATTGCATTCTAAAAGGGCCGTCACGGTGGCTCAGTAGTTATGGCGCTCGGCTGCTGACCCGAAAGACGCGGGATCGATCCCGGCCGCGGCGGTCAAATTTCGATTCAGGCGAAATACTAGAGGCCCGTGTACTGTGCGATGTCAGTGCACATTAAAGAACCCCAGGTGGTCAAAATTTCAGGAGCCCTCCACTATGGCATCCCTCATAGCTCGAGTCACTTTGAGACGTTAAACCTCCATAAACCTAATCCATTCTAAAGGTTGTAGTGTGCACTCAGAAACACCCAGTGCAGTTGTTCCTCCTAAAACAGCTTTCATGTTTTATTTATTTTATTTTATTTAGCAGTATACTGCAGTCTTGGGAAAAGACCAAGCAGGTGGGCATCAGTAAATGCATAAATGTGAAAGCATCTGAAATTATACTACAGATAAATCACCGAGTACTCAAAAATATACAATAACTAACCTATTAAAACCTATTAACTAGTAAAAGCTCGTTAATTCGAACTTCACGGGAATGGGGAAAAAGTTCGAATTATCCGATGTTCAAATTATCGAATGCCCTCGAAAAAACCGACAAGAACCATTTGCATTACGGTAGATGTACGGTAGGTAGTTCCGGGTTTCGGAGGCTGCGCCGAAAGGAGGGTAGGCAGCCGCCACCGCGTTCGCCAACCCGTGCCCTCCCAAGCCACCGGCCGCAGCACTGGTGATGGCGCCATTTAGGCTTTACCCACTCTTCCTAGATTTTATCTGGTTTCATCCTCTCTCCCCGTTTAGCGCGTGCGCAGCCTCTAAGTACGCGGAGGCGCTTTTTTTTTTGGTCACGTGCTGTGTGCCAAGCCACCCAGACGGGGCGGCGCGTAGTTCAAATTATCCGTAGGGGAACCGGCTCGCTTTCGAATTAACGGGCTTTTTTATACACAGATCTGTATGGAGCTTGGCCGGACCAAGTAGAGTAGTTCGAATTATCCGAAAGTTCGATTTATCGAGGTTCGAATTAACGACGAGCTTTCACTGTACAACAATAAAGGACAATCCATACAATACATCGCCAGTCTGGGGCAGCAGACGCATATGAAAACATCAAGAGTAGGAATAAAAAAAATGGTAAATTATATTATTGGTGAATTGTTTATTATTTGTTTAAATAAATAAACAATAAATTATATACACAACAAGAAACCGAAGTTCACAAGTACATCTTGCACATTTTTTAAAAAGAAACACACCAGGAGAAAGAAATGTGGTTTCAATTTTCAGTTGTTTCAATATATTTCATTTCGGGGTGTGTGATTATTGAAATTTTTGAATATGAGTCGAATATCTTCTGTTCAGTATGAAAAAATATTTCAGAAAAAGATAAACAGGCAGATGTTGTTGCCCTTATTTTTTCACGCATGGTCCTTGCAACTGAAATAAACAAAACTACACTGACTCAGCACCCTATAAAAAACATAATGTACAGGTGCAGACATAAGTAAATGGAGCACACTATTATTTTCAAATTGGAATCACGCGTTCTCTATGGGACATGAACATTATTTGTCCATGAAAAATCGCACTAGTGTCCACTATCAGCATGTACATACCACAGCTGCCAGTTTCTATTGGGCAGCGTGCAAAAAATGTCTGAAGGCAGTAGTGTGCTCCATTTACTTTTGTCCGCACCTGTACACAGAAATGTATACTACTTGATTAGACTGCACAATAGTATGCAAACTGGAATGTGGTCATGCAAAATGTTTGACACAATGAAATACATGAATTGTAACATGACTGGCAACTAAAAATAACATGATGGGTAGTAAAACCTCATTCATACAAATTTTGAGGGACTGACAAAGATGCCAAGATTATGCGAAGGTGGATTTATACAATGCCCCGCACCGCTGAAAAAAGCAAAAGCTTCTGATAATGCGAGGAAGCCCTGTGGAAAAAGCTCTGTCGCTCAAACACAGAGGCCCATGAAGAGCGCTCAGTTTCGGTGTGCTGGAAGAACAACTCGAACATAAGCGATGGGATTGCATGTTGGCGTAGGAACGGCAACACTGCTTTTAAAAGGCTGCTGCGGTGGCTCAGTGGCTGTGGCACTCGGCTGCCGGCCCGAAAGATGCGGGTTCGATCCTGGCCGCGGCGGTCGAATTTCGATGGAGGCGAAACTCTAGAGGCCCGTGTACTGTGCGATGTCAGTGCACTTTAAAGAACCCCAGGTGGTCGAAATTTCCGGAGCCCTTCACTACAGCATCCCTCATAGCCTGGGTCGCTTTTGGATGTTAAACCCCTGTAAGCCATAAGCCATAAACCATAAGCTGCTTTTAAAAAGAAAAAATAAAATGACCAGCGACGGGCCAGTCAGCGCCCGAAGGCCACACACGGGTGGGTCCAGATGACCGGTGAATGTGTGGGCCAGCAGCTGATGTCGCTGCCGGCTAGCGGCGAAATCAGAAACCGAAACTACACAGCCAGGCTTTTTTTTTGGCCTAGCCATAGGGGCCATACTATTGTCATTCCGCCTGCTGATAGGCACACTGAAAATGTGTGCAGGTTACAATGCACCATGCAATAGGCGGGGTTTTTACCTAATTGCTTGACCTACTGTGACACCTTGACTTGCCCTTTTGGGAGCTTCATACAAAATTACGCAAGTGGCCTTTCGTGCCTAGCATAGTAGCATAGTTGACCAAAACAAGATGGCGAAGCTGTAGGAGAGTTGTGAAGCTGACAGGATGTATGACATGGGTATGAGCGTTAAGCAACACAATATGTAAAGATCAAAGATGAAGCTGCATGCTTTCTCTTTGTGATTGTGGGAAAGCCCACTTGCGGAATTTCACACACGGTCCATGCATAGTAGCCTCCAAATGCTCGATCCTTCGGACAGTTTGCCCAGATATTGTGGTTTACCATAGTCGGATTTATAAAAGTCGGTGCGATATTCGATCTCTGGCAAATATTTGGCGATTTCCTAATATTCAGAAACTCTCTAAAATCAATTTCTCAAACCGAATATGAACTGAATATCAAACATATTCAATTCGTATTCGAAATTCGAGCATTCGCATGCCCCTATTTTCAAATCTTCAAGGTGAGAAGAGCATGCGAGATTTTAAAACAATCGAACATGGTAAGGTGGTTGTCTATGATGATAACACTGCCCTCAAGCTGGTTTTTAACAAACCCTGTACTACACAACCCCATTGACTGTGTAGGCTGTGTGACTACAGTAGAAATTGGATAGCAGCTGCACCATCATCTTTTGCCCTAGTAATGTGTCTGCAGAAGTTCAACAGTACAGGACTGCAGTGATTGGCCTGCATCAACTCTTGAAGCAGTGTCAGCATTGTTCGCATCCACTGGAAGAGCAAAAAAAACCAGATAGGAGCAACTGATAGCTGCCATAGAGGCTTTGTTGAGCTTCTGCTTTATGGTGTTTTGGTAGCGTGGGGCAAACTTCGTTCAAAGTATGTGCGAGGGCAGTGTCTTCACTGTAAGTCATCACTACCCAGTCATGTGGGTATGAGATTGCTCTAATTCTAGCACATTTTTGTTTATTCTGAGGGGAAAAAAAACTACAGAGAATGTTTAGTACATTCAAATTTGTGTGAAAGCACGGATGATGAATGGGCAGTGACGACAGATGGAGTGCTCGTGCTAGGCCAGCTGCGGTCACGCAAAAGAGGATCTTGCTCAGGTCAAAACCACTGGTTTAGTGCCATGTAGACAATAATGAAGAGCGGGCAGTTCTGGAAGACGGAGCACTCATGCTAGGTAAACAGACAATGCGACAACGGACTATATTATTCGGGGTTCGTACCCATCACATTAGTGTGTACACACTAAACAAAATAAACAACAGAATTGCTTTTTTTTTTTCTTAGCAAGCCCTATCACAATTTTTCTTTATATGAATATCTAAAAGTTAAATATAGTTAATCTTTTCTAATCATTCACTGCATCACAAACATTTTTTCTTTCATGGAAAATAGCTGCCCACTGTGCATCCACAAAGCACACACCAGTTTGATCCTACTAAGCTGAAATACCTGTGGTGCTGGAGAGAGTGGATATGGGTAGAATTGTTGGCTTAAGCTCATCTTCAAGAAGTGAAATGAGCATTTTGGCAGCAGTTGCAGAACTCCGTGCACACAGATTGGCTGTTGTACTGCTACTGTTAGCAGCATAACTTGGTCAGCATATATAAAACTATTTCATGCATTGCTTTAAATGTTAGACCCCAAATTTTAAAGTGTAATTCCAGTAACAGCAGTCTGACGCTCTGGAATTTTAATTGTTGCATGCCTTTCTGTCTTTCACTCCTGTTAGTTTCCATCTGGGATATTATTTGGTTTTGTTTTTAAGGTAATGTGACCTAACCAACATTCATTCACATCTGCAGTGTAGCTTGCCAGTCTATGCGCATTCCAAGTACAACTCATCACACCTGCAGAGTAAGTGTACACACTATACGAGGGGCATTGCTCTGAATATGTTGCATACATGTGTTATTGGCCATACAACAATCATAAATAAGCTCAGTCCTTGAAACTAATTGTATTTTTTATAGTTTTTTTTTATGTTATGAGTACATGAAAAGTTATTTGAGGCTTGCAGTATTTGTGAACAGACATCATGTTTGCTCACAACTTCTAATGCAGTGATGTCACAAAGAGAAAGTACAGCAGTAAAATTCCTTTAATACGAACTTGAAGGGACATGAAAATTTCTCTGTCTTATCAGAAGTGCCCCCAAAAAATATGCATGAACATGCAAGGCACGTCCAAATATCTGTATCATGAGAGCAGTGAATAAGCTATCTTAGCAGTAAGAGGATAATTGCAAAGAGAGCATTTACTGCACTATGCATGATGTGAGCTGAACAACGAGGGCACATAACAAGTTTACATCATCCCCTCTGAAGAAACAACATTAGTCTGGATTTTTTTTCTTTTGACATGAGTCTCTTTTTCTCTCTTCCACCGTGACCTCTGTTTGTAATTTTCTGTTTTGGAGCGAAAAGCTCCAGTTCTCGCATGCAGAGCTGAAGGTGAAATCACGGTTGGATTTGACCTCTAACTGGAGGCTCGCCTCAGGTGGGGCTGTGACGTTACCACGTTACTGGTCGCACCTGTTACCGCTCGTTCCGCCGCTGCGCCTACCACCGCTCCGACCGCTCACTCTCGCAATTGTGTCACATGACTAACACGTGATTAGCTCTTGCTGAATAAAGGCCAGCGATCGCCTCCTAGACACCGCAGAGACATGAAGCCAGAACCGGTCACCGGGACGAGTTCTTCGACTGAGTGTTGGAGGCGCCGAACTGCTTCTAGCGATCCCTATGACAGAGCGTCATGAAGCCGTGTTGGCTAGTGATAAGTTGTGAAAGCGGGCTCATCGAGTTGATGAAACCGATGAACGGGAGATATGTCTGCAGAAGCAGCAGCACAAGCAACAAGAGTAGCGAAAGCGGGCTTATCGAGTTGATGAAACTGATGAAGAACGGGAGGTATGTCTGGAGAAGCAGCGGCACAGGCAACAAGAGTATCTCAAGCAGAAAAGGGCAGCGGATGCTGCCGTCTCCGCATTGACATCTGTCACTGGTTCAATTGCCTTTCGTTCCGTATAACCTGGTTGAGCCAAGTTGAGCCACAGCCATTTTTTTCTCTCCTTCCGGCTCCGAGCTCTTCTGTCTGAAACAACCTTCCTTTTTTTGTAGCCGCCACCGCCACACTGAAGGCTCGAAATGCTACCGTAATGTAGCTATCGCTACAAAAAAAGGAAGGACAGTGTGGCGGTGGTGGCGCCGCCACCCCATGGCTGCACTGTCACATGGTTGGTCACGTGGTGCGGAGCAGCTGCCGGTGGCGCGGCGCAGTGGCTGGTCACGTGGTGCGGAGCAGGTGCTGGTGGTGTGGCGCAGTGGCTGGTCACGTGGTTGGTCACGTGATGCGGAGCAGCTGCTGCTGCCGGCGGCGCGGCACGCTGCCGAAACCGAGCTGCAACAGCTGTGCGCATGCGCCGTGTCAAGTGGGACGAAGATGAAGGAGGAACGCCCAGAGAAACGGAGCGGCGAAAGACTGACTTTGCAATTCAACTGAGCAAGTTCCACTCAGCCAGCTGTAGCTATCATGTCACTCCAGGTTTAACCAGAACTAAACCGCCGCCAATTTTTTTTACTCTTTTATCTTGCTCCTTCCACAGTGCGTAACATTACCAACTCCACGAGCAAGTGTACCACGCGTTTTTCCGCCCTCCGAAGGTGGATGCACACGCGGCACCGATGCACCCATCGCAAAAATCTGGAAGTCTGCTACCATGCACATTGAAAACTCCTTCGTCATGGCAGGCCAGTTTCTCACCTGTTTTCTTATCTGTTTCAGAAGTCATGCGATGGCTATGATTTTCAAAGTTCTGTATAGGTCACGTGAAGAATGAAAAGAACTGCAATCTCTGCTTCGTCATTTTATTTACAACACTTGAGCTAGCCTTTCTCAAGAGCCGGAACGCCGCCGCTGTGGCTCAGTGGTTATGGAGCTTGGCTGCTGACCCAAAAGACGCGGGTTCAAACCTGGCCGCGGCTGTCGAATTTCACCTCCATCGAAATTCTAGAGGCCCGTGTACTTCTGAAAGGTCATTTCGTGACCTTGACGTTAAGTCATTTCAGCTCACTCGAGGCGTAAAAAAACCTGCAATATCATCGCTTCTTTATTGTTTTAATTCACTAAAACTCTTTTAAGCCCGTCCGCCCCAGGAGCTGGAATGACAATAAATAAAGCAGCAGGTATATCATCATTACTGTTTTTGTATGTCTCGACTAGCCCCCGTTACGGCCTGTGGTCGTGAACCGTTTGCTCTCCGTTTAATCATTGCTACATGTAGCTCGCATACGAAGTTTCATGCAAACATGTTCTCAGCAGCCGTTTGAGTGTTTGGTGTCACTGTGAGCAAGAGCCGCCGCGGTGGCTCAGTGGTTATGGCGCTCGGCTGCTGACCCGAAAGACGTGGGTTCGATCCCGGCCGCGGCGGTCGAATTTCGCCTCCATCGAAATTCTAGGTGCCCGTGTACTGTGCGATGTCGGTGCACGTTAAGGAACCCCAGGTGGTCGAAATTTCCGGAGCCCTTCACTACGCCGCCCCTCATAGCCGGAGTCGCTTTGGAAATAAGAACAGAAAGTTGGGCTAGTTGGTGTGGATTCATACTTGACAGCGCAAAAAAACGAGGACAAAAGCGAACGAGGAGACACAACACAAGCGCAGACTATCAAGCGCTGTCAAGTATGAATCGCTTTGGAACGTTAAACCTAATAAACCAACCAATCAAGAGCCGGAACACAACAAGTGAAGAAGCAGCGATTATATAGCAATTTTTCTCATGCTTCTTGTGACTGGTATGGACTTTTGACATCATAGCCATCGCTTGGCTGTTAAAACTGAAGCCAAAACAGATGACAGAAGAAATTCAATTATAAATTATTTAGCGGCCATAGGCAAATATCACATGTTGATCCAAGTATATTAATGTTTTGCGCATCATTGTGAAGAAGAAAACATGCAACCAAAACCTGTTGTCTATACTCCTTTAAGCGCAGCTCTGACAAGCCACTGTTTGTCAGGTGCAATATACCTGCCACGCGTAGTAGTCTCGACAGGAGGGAAAGCACAGGTGTGTCAAGCTGCTGCTCTCATGGTGCATGCAGGGAAAAAGTCTCCAGCAGTGCGCCAAACTTCTGCCCATGGGACGAGCCGTGCCGCCTTGGTTAAGGGTTTTTTGCATTGCAGGGAAGCTGTTGCAATGGCATGTCAGTTAAAGAACTACTTAAGCCAAGAGTCAATGAGCAGGCGTACCCGCGCCTTTTCATCCACTAGGGACAACGTGCGGCACATGGTGCGTGCGGTGTAGCGATGTGGCTATGTCATCTCTGCACCATGTGCAGTCAGGTGTGAAAGTGCCCTGCCTACCGCACAAAACGCAAGCTTATCCACAAGAACTCCTTCCCGCAAGAACGCTTGCCCTCAATAGAGCTTCCCCCGCATGTTCGCGGGAATCTGTGGGGAAGCATTTTTTTTTCTTATTTTTGTTTTCTTGTGTGTATGCCTTGAGAGTGCTGAGCGGACACTCTGCAAGTAATGTTGTCGGAGTTACTGTGGTTTGCAGTCATTGTGTAAGTTCATCTTAACCAAAGGACACGTGGAGCAGTTCGTCTCGAGCGGATTTTTTTTTACATTGAGTTAATGGGAGGCCAACGAAATGATGTCGGTGTTTGTCTGGTCCGAGAATTTGCCTTAACGAAGTTTGTCCTAACAGAAGTCTGCTATAATTATGAGTTGTGCCCCATTTGGGACTCTGCTGCATAAACTGACCGGGTCCCTTTCACTCTTTTTTCTTTTTTGCTTGCACAAGTATTTTGGCACTTATGTTGGTGTTTGTTCAACTGCTGCTGTTGTTTTGTTTGCCACACAGTGGTTCTCAGAGAACAGAGATTCACTGACACCGCACTGTTGCCATGAATTTTCATCTGCACGTTGTTTTCCCTTTGTTTTCCATATCCCTACTAATGCTTACATTCATGTAGCAAAGCATTTGTGGCACTAACATGCTGCTGTTGCTGAATGTTGGCTCCCAAGGAGCTTAACAGAAAGGCACTATTGCATTTCACTAATGAAGTTTTCTGGCTCAGTACATGTTGTGTCGCAGCCTTTTTTTTTTTTGCATGTTCTTTGTTTCTCAACTATTGTTCTTAGCAGCATTGTGAAAATACTCAAATGTTTAGCACTATGAGCAACCTAGTGCCTTTGAAGGCTGTGATGGCTGAGAATGAAACAGGGCGACCGTGAGCTTGCAATGCTATTAGTGTTCCATAGATTTCTGTTGTTTTCTTATTAAGTTTTTCATGCATTTTTCAGTCCTGGAAGCCACAGCCACCCCCACCACCACTCTTTGATGAATATGAAGATGACGACTGGTTGAACTAAGTCACACTGGCCACCGGGACTATAGGCGATCATTGTGCTTATAAACTAGGGTTATG
Source organism: Amblyomma americanum (assembly GCF_052857255.1). Classification (NCBI taxonomy): domain Eukaryota; kingdom Metazoa; phylum Arthropoda; class Arachnida; order Ixodida; family Ixodidae; genus Amblyomma; species Amblyomma americanum. The sequence continues at coordinate 391,368,505 of NC_135497.1, read as the reverse complement.
AATGGGTAGAATAAGTAATTTTGTTTTGTATTCAAGCAGTCATTCTGAAACATGCCGTGTACCATCAGAGTATGTGAGCCAATGCAGGTTGCCACCCAGAAGGTGCAATGTCTTCTAGTAAGCAACACTTTTGTTTTGAGTGAACCACAGAATTCTGTGCCTCTAGGGTACATTTTATGCCACTTTATATATACAAAGTTACATTTTTTGCTGAAGAGATTGCATATCGGTCTGTACATTCGAATATACAAACACGTTTTGGATAAACATTCCTTTGCCAAGACTGCCGTCTCTTCTCTTTCTTAAATTCCAATGGGCGTCTCATTGCAGTGTGCCTCTGTTACTACCCTGCCTCCCACTCAGCCACATGGAAGTGCAGGAAAAGTGGTGCAAGATACTTGTTGTTCTCGCTGTATCTATTTAACACTTGTGCCTGAAGCTTTAATGATATGTGAATTCACCATCTAATGTCAGGGTTTTCTTAGTTTGAAATCTGCATGTGCAGGGAAAATGAAATGGTTGCATCTCGATCAGTTTAATAAGAGCCAACTCCAAAAGCCAGCACATTGTTATTCCTCCCAACGAGGTGAAGATGTGTCTTTCATGCTCATGGAGACGTCTTGTACTCCTGGACGCATGGTGGTGGTCGCCTGATAACAGCTTTTTCACCTATTTCCTGCACCAGCAGTACATGGAACCGAGCATACATGACTTACATTGGAAACGTTTCCAGTGAAAAGCACAGTTTAAAATTAGGAGGCTACATTTTTCACCATCTTTTAAACACCCGGACCACTGAAACTACTTAACAAGAGCTCTGACCAAAAGCTGAATTAAATTGCACTGAAGTTGAAAAAGTGAGTTACACTTGAAGCTAGCACGACACCGCCAAGCTCTGCAAATGGCCGCATTGAGGGCCATAATGTACGTGTTCCCTTTTGCTTGCATGAAAAGATCTGCATGCATTTTTCACATTCTGTACAGCAAAGCATAACCAGAATGTCAAAAAATGTGCATAAATTCTGTATAGTGCTAAGGAGTACAGTCACAGCATTTAGTTTTGTGGCATGCACGAAAAGATGCATCTTTAGTGCATGCCACAAAATGCCTCTTTGAACACACAAGGAAGCCTCCTCTTCCTTCATATTTATGAGGGAAGAGGAGGCCTCGTTGTGTGTTCAAGGCCTACCTCATGCAATGACCAAAGAATACAATGAATGAATGCATGCATTAATGTCTGAATATTCGTCCTGTCTTCGTCAAGAATGCCCCATTACATAGCTTGGCAATAAAGCTTGTTCCAGTGGTTCTCAGTGTCTATACAAGTAACCATGCTACAATGCAAACATAAAAAGTGTATAAGGCCCTTCGTTTTATTTTCCCCAAATTCAGGAGTTTAAAATCTGGCGCTTTCTTTTTTTAAGTTTATGTGTATATTTGGTTGGTCTATATAAACTTTCCAAGTTTGGATTTTTTAGGTTAAGAAAAATAGCTATTGGTACTCAGTTATGTACTAGCCATAAAGCACTCAATCTTTTGCTCAGTATTTTCATAAATTGAGCAACTGCAAATTGCACCGAGAAACTTGTTATCAAATCTGATGTTTCTCATGTTTGTTACAATTATTTCATTGCCTGTGTTACCATCCCATTAAGTAACACCTAATCTGTATCTGTGCTAGGCCTGCCCTTGTTTTACCCTGCAAAAAACTCATCATAGGGACCATTTAAATGCACAATAGCTTTGGAGACTGATGCCATTGGCATGGGTGGTGCTTGATGCAATGGTGTAAGTAGTGTGCTTGGTCATTGCTTGTGTTTTGGCCTCTCTTTGAATGCATACTTTTTAAACTTATTAAATTAACCCATGCCATGAATAAGTGTTAAAAAAGTTTTAAAATAGTCAACAGTTGACTGAAATACTGCTCTAGAATAATTACAAGATTCAGTGATGTATGTACTACTGGAGACAAAAGTTTCCGGAACGCGAGTTCTAGGAAGAACGTTTATTGTAGCTGAGCTACAATAAACGTTTTTCCTAGAACTCTCGTTCTGGAAACTTTTGTCCCCAGCAGTACATATGTCCATGGGCCGGTTGGTAGCTCTTAATGTTGTGTACAGCAGAGACTAAGTAGAACTTCTTGCTGGGCTAGTTGGTGCATGTTACTAAGAAAAGAAGCCCCAACAGAGACAATACGTAAGAAGCGACACGGACAAGCGCTTACTGACAACTGATTTTTTATTCAGGGAAATGCGCAATATATAGGCGAACAGTACCGGTGATAATCAGAGGCGGTAAATGTCACATAGTGTATAGGGCCATAAAAGCGATAAAAGACTTGCATGGTGAATATGTAAAAATGATAAAAAAGAGCAATGACACATGGTGTACAGGCCACATGAAAAGGAAAGTATAAAAGGTTTTTAAAAATAAACATGAATTTCAGTTTTTTAGGCATGCGCAGATGCCAGCTTCTTACACATGTTCCAAATTTAACCGCGGCCTTCTAGGAAAGCCAGTTCACTTTCATAGAGAAATTTCGATGGGTCACTTACGCATTCCAAGCCCTTTCGTTTGATGAAAAACGCCTCTTTTAACTCGCGAGCTAAGCTGTCTCGTTTTCTGTCTAAAACAACAGTATCTTCTAAGCGAGGCATGCACTTACATTTTTTACAATGAATCGGAAGATTAGATCCAGTGCCCTTGTCAAGTGATCGGTCATGTTCCCTCAAACGCTCATTCAGACACCTTCCTGTTTGGCCAATGTAAACCTTGCCGCATGTGAGCGGGATCTGGTAAACCACCACTTGCTTGCATCCGACAAACATTCGAGCATGCTTGGTTCCAGAAGTTTGCTTTTTTTTGGTTTTTGGTTATTAATCCGAGGACACAAGAAAGCCAGCTTACAAGCGGCGGAAAAAACTACAGGGACCTTGAACTTATTCGCCGATCACTTGACAAGGGCACTGGATCTAATCTTCCGATTCATTGTAAAAAAATGTAAGTGCATGCCTCGCTTAGAAGATGTTGTTTTATACAGAAGTCGAGACAGCTTAGCTCGCGAGTTAAAAGAGGCGTTTTTCATCAAACGAAAGGGCTTGGAATGCGTAAGTGACCCGTCGAAATTGCTCTATGAAAGTGAACTGGCTTTCATAGAAGGTCGCGGTTGAATTTGGAACATGCGTAAAAAGCTGGCATCTGCGCATGCCTAAAATACTGAAATTCATGTTTGTTTTTAAAAACCTTTTATACTTTCCTTTTCATGTGGCCTGTACACCACGTGTCATTGCTCTTTTTTATCGTTTTTACATGTTCACCATGCAAGTCTTTTATCGCCTTAATGGCCCTATACACCATGTGACGCTTACCGCCTCTGATTATCACCGGTACTGTTTGCCTATATATTGCGTGTTTCCCTGAATGAAAAATCAGTTGTCAGTAAGCGCTTGTCCGTGTCACTTCTTACGTATTGTCTCTGTTGGCGCTTCTTTTCTTAGAAGCAGAGACTAAGCTAAGTGCCTTATGTGCTATGTCTGTCATTTTTCTCTGTCCTCATCTCTATGTGCATTATGTTAATCGTAAGTTGAGAACATTCCCTAGTTTCCATGCGCTGCCATCAATTTTATGTGCTAACAAATGAGATTTTCCTCAAGGTTCATTTTCCGGTTGAAATTAAGTTTATTAGACTCCCAAAAAATAAATCTGCGCAATGTACAGGAATCGAGTGAAACAGTTGTCTTACCCGGAAACGATGGCCTGTGTGCATAACAAAATTGCAAGCAATTTCATAAGCCCAAACAAGGACAAGTACTTTAGTTGAAACATTGACTAGTGGACAGAAGTTTCCTTCCTGCCCTTGGTCAATTTGTTTTTTGTAAGCAATTTGGTTGTTACACATGGCACATGCACAGCAAGCTTGTGCTACATACATTGCACCAAATTTTGTAGTGATAAATTCTGTCAACCGTTCACCAATGAAACTTGGTGCTTTAGTTCATGCAATCGCCTGCAAATTTGAAGTCTAGTCTCACCAAGTTTCAAATAAATGAATTTGTGACTGACATATACATGGAAAAGCAATGGGCCTTTGCAGGCCCATGAGAATATGAGGATAAATTTACTAGAATCAACGTAGTTTATTGCAACATGCTGTGTTGCTTGCATAACAGTAAGCTTCTAGCTCTTGCTGATGCTTTAAGATCTGTGTACCTGATTATTTGAACTTGCCAACTGCAGTGTAGGATACGATCAAATTCCTTTCGAAACCCTCTAAATTTATGAATAAGGTCATGTGTATCATTGAGTGCTTGAGTTATATGGTGGTCCTTCGTGGAACTCGTGTAACCTGCTCTAAAGCAGGTTTCCATTTCTCGGGGACCACAAGTCAGCAGTGAGTGTTGCCGCTAAACCCAAAGACTTGAAACAGCATCCCAAGGGTGCACCTTGCATCCTCTGCCATTTCCATTTGCCATTTGATAGCTTTTATTAATGTGCTCACTGTTTTGCAAGAGCAAGAGCTGTTGGGTAAATATCAGTGCATATATGCTCAACAGATATGTCATTTATTAGATATCTGAGAGGTATTATTTGCAACTGACAGCTCTTTGCATGCACTTTCAGCACCTCTCTTGATTGCGTGCTGCCGCCGGACGGACGGGGCGAAAGGCGCCAAGTTCACTTTTCCCCGAGGAGCGGGAGGGGGCGGCGTTGTGGCTAGTCGGCATTTCTCTTTTTTTCACTTTGCCCGTGGTCATGAAATCGCGTGCTTACTGGCACATAGCCAGGATTTCTTTTCGAGAAGGACCGAAGGGGGGGGGGGGGCTGGCAAAGTACTGCCAAAAGGACAAGCGGGCTCGCCACCCTCCCCCACTTGGATACATGCCTGCGTGCTCTACTCGTTGATGTGCGAGATAATTTGTACTCTCGAAAATAGTGAAGTGTCGCGCCGCGTTTCTCTCTCTGCTTTAGTCTTTCGATTGAAACAAGTGCAATGGTGGTGACAAATATCTGAAACGCGCGCCTACTATGCAGTCACGTAGGAGCTAAAGTTTATGTGCTTTCGTTGACCTCTGGTGTGCCATCTCATGACACGTGTTAAAGCATTAAACGTTGATTTTTTTCTTTACTCCCGCCTGTCGCCTTGCATCTTCGTCCTCTTAAAGCATGGAATCGCTTCAAATGTTTTTTTTTTGTTTTCAATACTCGAAAGCCATCACTTTGAGCAGTTCAGGCATCTTCAACAGTAGCACCGTAAACCTATTACATTACCTTCGCATCAGCACAACGACTAAAAACTATGAAATCGTTATGCGTTGATAATTGGTTGGTATTTGCATTTGAATATTACCATCTCCAAATCTAGCCTCCTTTCACACACTTCAACTATGTTCATGCAATGCCTCCTGAAGAACATGACTGAAGCGTCCCGTCTATTTCAATTGGCCCCGAGATCGCAACATTGCGCAGACTGCCCGCTGTCGGAGGAGGACGCTTTTTTTTCGGAGCTCCAGCGACTACGTCCGAAGCTGAGTGCTTTTTGGTGTTGGTGCTTGTACATGTGCTGTCAGGCGGTAGTTTTAAACCAAGTTAAGGTAGGAAGGCTAGCGGAAGTGTGTGTGCCGAAGGTTTTTGGTGTAGGAATTTTGGCGGGCATTTACGTTGCCTAGTGCCGAAGGTTTTCGCGTAGGAATTTTAGCGGGCTCTTTCGTTGCGTAGTGCCGAAGGTTTTTCTGTAGGAATTTTGGCGGGCTTTTAAGGCGCGCTCACACTAGCGGGAAGCTTCCCGCAGCGGTACAGCGTCAACGTCGACGCTGCCTCGCAGCTCCTCAGAATGACGCTCACACTGCGCGCGTTTTCTCGCTGCGGTTGTCTTGGAATGTGGAGAGAGGAGGCGCTGAGGGAGGATTCGAACGAGCAGAAAGAGAAGGGGATAGTCACGTGACACCAGAGAAGACTGGAAAGCGCGCCCTTTTCCCGCGTCGTCGTCTTGATCGTCTGCTAGCTCTCCTCCCGTCGCCCTTTTTGTCTCGAGAATGGCTGGTTCGAACGATGAGCTGTTGGCTACGGTAATCGTACTTTATTTGTTTGTTCGCTGCTTCTGCACCGTCTCAAGTCGCATGTCCATGCTGGCAAAGCAGCCGCCGAGTGCCCGGCCGGCCGGACGCGCGCAGCCTCCGCCTCCGCCGACGGGGTCACTGAACTGGGACCGACGTCACGGTTCACGGTCGGCGCCATTGGCTGTTCTCGTCGGCGGCACGGGAAAAATAGGTCCCGGACCCATCGCTCTGCGGGACGGCAAAGGAGGCTGTCCGCGGGAGAAAAACCGGCTTGTGCGGGAAGCGGCGCGCGGAAAACGTCCTGCGTTGCGCGTTTTCCCGTTAATGTGAGCGCGCCTTTACGTTGCGTAGTCGGCTGGACGATGGGTCGGCAAGCTAGGAAAGTCAAGGTGGGCGGGGACGGGGTGTTAGTGCAGTGCCGAAGGTTTTTGTGTAGGAATTTTAGTGGGCTCTTAAGTTGCGTAGTGCCGAAGGTTTTTCTGTGGGAATTTTGGCGGGCTTTTACGTTGCATAGTGCCGAAGGTTTTTGTATAGGAATTTTGGCGGGCTTTTACGTTGCGTAGTCGGCCGGACGATGGGTCGGCAAGCTAGGAAAGTCAAGGTGGACGGGGACGGGGAGTTAGTGCAGTGCCAGGAGTGGACCGTTGGTGCTATTTAGACGAGACCAAGTTCAGGAGCTTAGCCGAGGCGGATGGGGCTAGCTTCGCGTGCATGATATATATAAGCGTTTTGAGGAGGCCGTTCAGATGTTGAAAGGGGAATGGCGAGTTACGATTAAGGAACTCAAAGGGGGCCTGAAGGTGGAATGAGGGAAACGGATTAAGTTAGAAACTCAGGTCGCCAAGTCGCTTAAGAGGGAGGAGGCTAATGCCAACCAGTTGGAGCAAATTGTGGGCGAGCTGAAGGAGGAGCGGGAAAAGCGGGCCCAGCTAGAAGAACAGGTAGACGTGTTCAGGTCGCAGCTGGCAGGGCACCCCGGTTCGGAGCAGTGTCAGGATGGGGACGAGGCTCGTCGATCCTACAGTCTGTAGCGCAGCAGGCTTTGAGTGGGGAACAGAGAGAGGTAAAAACTCGTGACAGTAGCGTACGGCGGCGGGGAGACTGGTAGTGCAATGTGGAGGGCAACAGTCGCAGTCAGAAAGCGAACGGTTAGAGCGGAGGAGGGTTCTGGCAGTCGGTGACTCGAACGTAGCGAGGGTTAAGGGGGCGTTTTGACGACAGTGAAGGCAGACAGGCGGGTGCAGGTGGAGGCCCTGTCGGGGAAGTGCGTGGTAGATGCAATGGCCAAAGCCCAGGAGGTGGTGAGGGGCAACATGGGTGGCGAACACCTTGTCGTTATCCATGTTGGAGCAATGCACGCTCCTATGCATATCTGTTTCTTTTGAAAGGGCTGAATTTGATGGGCGTGTTTTTATTCAAAAGAAAGGGATATGCATAGGAGCGTGCATTGCTCCATTGCTCAGCGATTTTTACTTAGCCATGCTAGACAGGACCCTTGAAAATCGTCTCATTAGCTCAAATGGTGAAAAAGTTTTCCGTTTTGTAGATGACTACCTGATTCTGATAAAATCCGATGCGGTGAATTTTGATCAAGAAGTTAATGCCATTCTTTCAGTTTTTTCTGAAGTCCTCGCGCCTCTTGAAGTGACACACGAAGGACCTGTTGATGACTGCATAAAATTTCTTGACTTGACCCTGTACTTCACTGTTGCACATATGTGCTGGTCTTTTGAACCTAGGAGCAAAAAGCCGTTGCTTCCGTACAGTTCCTCTCATTCGAAGCTCGTAAAAAGGGGCATTATAGCGTCTTGCTTCAGTAACGCCATGAAAAAATCTTGCACCCACAGGACTGCCAATAGTTTTTATTATCAGGTTCAGAGGCTCGTTACTGCAGGATACCCCCTCAACGTCTTAGCAGCTGTAGCGGAGGGGATGCTGAAAAAGTTAAAACTTTCCGCCGCTGTCGACCATAGTACCAGAAGAAAAAATGTGTCTGTGATACCCTACATTCATGTTGTATCGCATAATTTGAAAAGAATAGGTAAGAGAGCCGGAGTAGATGTTGTGTTTTCAGCTCCTGTGAAATTGAGAAGTCTGTGCGCGCGTGTAAATGGCCCCAAAAAGTCAAATGAAGGTGAACCCATCTGCACAAAAAAGCATGAGGTAAAATTTGTGAAGTGCGTAGAGAATCTGGTTTATTCGATCCCTTTGAGTTGTGGTGGTTCATATGTTGGACAAACTGGTCGTTGTTTGAACGATAGGCTGAGGGAGCACAAAAATGATTTCAAGAACGCTGCCCGCCACATTGGTGTTCACTGTCGTGATTGTTCGTGCCAGCCTCTGTATGACAAAAGCAGAATTGTTGATAAACACAAAGATCAGCTGACTAGAGAAGTTATCGAAGCGTCTGAGATCTTCAAGCTGGGTCAGAGGTGCGTAAGCACCCCTTCTGTCGCTATCTTGAAGAAATAACATGAATTTTTGCACACGTGTTAGCCTTGTGTTATCAAATACGTGCCCGGTTGGAGGGATATCTGTCATGGTTCTGTGTGTGTTTTTTTTGTTTTTTTTTCAGTGTCCCTGGCGCCTTTATAAGCATGGCTCACTGAATAAACATTCTGTTGTTAGTCAGCGCTGTGTATCGTCCTTTCTTGTCCTCTGACCTTGTGCCGTTGCGCTGTTTTACTGGAAATCATGTCAGACCAACGTGCCCATCAGTTATTGTTGTAGGAATTAATGGTATATGGTTTAGTGGAAACGCCTATTAGAGACATGGAGTAACTACCCTGTAACCCAGGCTACGCATGGGAATATTGCAATAGAACAGAGGGCAGCAGAAAGGGGGGCGGAATCGGGGCATTCATTCATAAAAGTAAGAATTTCCAAAGGGTTAAACTGGGATGCAGGGAACATTTATGGCTTAAAGGAAAAGTGGCAGGGGAGCAAACACTCCTTGGCTTTGTATACCTGTGGACAGGGGCTAATGCCGAAGAGGAAAACAGGAAAATGTTAGAATGTATTGCAAGCGACATCGATGAGCTAGGAGGACAGGGCGAGATAATTATATTAGGTGACATGAACGTACATATAGAAGACCTGGATGGGTACACAGATTCGACAGGAAGCATGCTGCAGGACGTGTGACAGGCATGATTTAGTTTTGTGCAACAGTACTGAGAAGTGTGAAGGGCTCATAACATGGGAGGCAGGGAGTCTGCACTCGACGAGAGATTATGCACTAATGTCACAGCTAGAGGATGTATAATAGATAAGGGGAAATGAGCATAGATGAACATGGTTCCAGAAGTCTAGGTAGTGACCACAAGCGTATCAAGTTGAGTTTCAGAAGAGAAACCAAAGTAGGACTGAAGCGAGATGAACATTCAGAGGGGAATTTTTACTCAGAAGAGCAATTGGAAGCAGCAGCCAAACAAATTGAGAAAGTAAGTTTTGAGGATAGTGAAACAGAATGGACTTATGCCAAATTAACTCGATTACTGGAGCTAGAGCTAGCTAAAGTGCGAGTAAAGCTAAAAGGGAAAAGACGCAAACCCAAGAGTTGGTGGGATGAGGAGGTCAAGAGGGCGATAGAGAAACGTCAGGAAGCGTTCAGGGAACACAGATATTCCAAGAAGAGGGGGGAACCAGAAGTTGAAGTAGACAGAAAATGGGATACCTTCATAAAGTGTAGAAGGGAAGCATCCTATTTGATTAATGAGAAAATTGAAAGAAAGGGTGCCCAATGGATGTCAAAAGTAAATAAAAAGGATAGAAAAGCAGCTCAAAAATTCTGGAAGCATCTAAATGCAATGAGTAATAAGACTAGGCAGGAACAAAGGTTTATTGTTACAGATCAGGGTATTCGACTAGAAGGGGATGAAGCGATAAAACACATATAGGAGCAAGGATGACAAAAATTTAAAGAAAGAAATGTTGCACATAATTTATCGAAGGAGGATAGACCGGTTACTGCAATAGCTTCACTTGAGCAAAGCGAGTGGTAAAGGGCAGAGAAGAACGTTCCTAGTGGCATGTCAACAGGACTAGATGGTATTCCAATTACGTTAACAAAGAAGCTAGGACCAAAATACAAGCAAGCATTAACACAGGTAGTGAATAAAATGATAGTGGATGGGAAAGTCCCCGATGAATGGCGAATAAGTAGAATGAACATGATATATAAGGGAAAGGGGGACAAAGCTGACGTAAGTAGCTACCGTCCCATAACAGTGAAATCTGTGGTGTACAGGGTGGTGATCCAGATTATAAAGGACAGATTGCAGGCTTGGGTGGAGAACGCGGGGGTGCTAGGGGAGCTACAAAATGGGTTCCGGAAACAAAGGAGGTTGGAGGACAATCTGTTTTCTTTGACGCAGTGTACAGAGATTGTTGAAAAGGAAGACAGGCCCCTATGGCTAGCATTTCTGCATATTAAGGGAGCCTACGACAACATTATTCAAGAGTATCTATGGGACATACTAGGCACATTGGATGTGGAAGATGGAGTAATTAATTTTTTAAAGGTATATATAAAGGTACCAGAGTGCTTATAAAATGGGAAAAAAATGTATCAGAGCCCGTAGAGATACAGCGGGGGCTTAGGCAAGGATGTCCTCTATCCCCTTTGTTGTTCATGTTGTACCTGCAAGGGTTGGAGACCAAGCTAGAGAGGAGCGGACTAGGGTTCAACCTTTCTTTTTTCAAGCAAGGAGAATTGATTAAACAGTCATTACCGGGATTAATATACGCCGATGATATAGTGCTAATGGCTGACAAGAAGGAAGATTTACATAAGTTGATAGATTTATGTGGTACAGAGGGAGATAGATTAGGTTTCAAGTTTAGTAAGGAAAAATGTGCAGTCATGATATTTAATGATGAGGTCGGCGAGCATAGAATACAGGAGTTCACGCTAGAAGTAGTGGATGAGTACAAGCATCTTGGGGTGTGGATGAATAACGGTGCTGAGTATCTGACAGAGCATGAAAAATATGTAATGAATAAAGCTAGTAGAAATACAGCTGTCATGAAAAATAGGGCACTGTGGAATTACAATAGGTATGAAGTGGTAAGAGGAATCTGGAAAGGGGTGATGGTTCCTAGTCTGACTTTTGGTAATGCGGTCCTGTGCATGAGACCAGATGTTCAAGCAAGGTTAGAAATTAAACAACGTGGCGCAGGGAGGCTAGCTTTGGGAGCGCATGGCAATACACCAAATCAGGGGGTACATGGTGATATGTTATGGGCGTAGTTCGAGAGCAGAGAAGCTAGCAGTAAGATAGCATTTGAGGAGCGATTGAGAAAAATGGGGGAAAAGCAGTGGGCTAGGCAAGTTTTCAGATACCTGTTCATCTGGACAGCAGTAGTGGGGGCAAATCAGCATTATCGGTTAAGAAAAAGGTTAAATAAACAGAGAGAGCTCTGTGGAAAACAGGGATGCTGACGAAATCAGCACTGGGAACATACAGGATTTTTAAGCAGGAAATTGCCAAATAAAATATCTATGATAATTGTAGGAAAAGCTCTTTGTTGTTTGGGGCCAGGACGGGAGTTTTGCGGACTAAGACATATAGAGCCAGGTACCACGAGATAGACACGTTGTGCGTTGCGTGCGGAGAGGAGGAGGAAACGGCTGAACACTTGATACTTTTCTGGAAAAGGCTTCACCCTACAATGGAAAGCAGCGGGGCTGATTTATCCAAGGCATTGGGGTTTAAGGACAGTGAAGGGAAAGTAGATTTTAAGCGGGTAGAAGTAACCAAGAGGTCTAAATAACGCAAGAGTTGTTTCAATCCATGACGTCGCATCCGGTTTGAAGGAAAGACGTCACGACCGGCAGTTTTTTTTCTGTTTGAGCCATGTTTGAGCCGAGCCGAGCATTGCTTTCACTATGGCCGGTCGGCGGAAAGGGCGCGCGATCGTGTTGTACGTGAGTAGTTTGTTCTTTCTAGCTTTTGGTATGCACATACTGAGTGATTGCCTGTTATCTGACACTCGGCATTCCGTTGTCAACTTCCTTGCGCCCGAATATTTTGTGTTAGCAGATAACCCAGGACTAGCACGGAGCCCGTTTGCCCAGCAGTGGACCCAAAGGCCCGGAGAGAAAGACTCATCTGTTTTATCGTAAGTTCTGCTCAAAAGCTCTGTGCAGGTCTATGGAAAAGAGCAAGCGCTGAGCGTGTTTTTACATCTTTTGTCAACCCAGCCCAACGTAACTCACGGTCACGTAAAACACGCATATTTACCAGCTTTTGCGTGCTCCCAAAAAAAGGCGGTAAACTTTTGTCAACAGTCCAGTTGAACCACTACCGGCTTTAATACTAATAAATACTAATAAAGCCGGTCGCGAGTTGAACAACACGTTTGTGCGATGAGTTTTATACGCGGTCCGATTTTTTGTGGCCTCGCGGCTCGGAAAGTCTGTAAGTGTTGACTTAATTGCACTTTACAATTGTGTGCTGCTGTTAAAATTCGCTTTCTAAAACAGGTACAAAAATTGCGGCGAGATAAGCAATTACACTTTGGTGTCTGCAGAGCGAAACATGTTCTTTTAAATTCATATTTATTTCAGAAAACAGGCCTTGAAAAACTGGCAGGCAGTTTTCTGGTATTCACGGGCCTTCCCGATTCCTGCTTCGAGTCCGACGTTCGCTTGCTGGCGCAGAGGCTGAACAAATGCGACATGAAAGTGCTGAGGCAGCCAAGGCTTTAAGGTGCCACAAGGTGAGCCCTCCACCTTCTGTGAGAATTTTAAAATGAGTGCTGTGCCACCTGCATCGAGCATCGGTTTTACGCGGGGAAGGTGTTTGGACCCAGGTGGCCAACTAGCATAGGGCGCACGAGGCAACTGGAAAAGCAACATTCCTTTTAATGCCTCTAATCTAAAGACATTTTTACAGCTGATGCTGTAAAGAGGCCTTAAAGAGATGACATTGTAGACAATGTGCTTGATGTCCTTTTTGAAAAAGTACAGCGTGGAAAACGGGGACTTCAAGGGTAGAAAACCCAGGACAAGTGCTCTACCCTTGAAGTCCCCGTTTTCCGCGCAGTAACTTTTCAAATATGTATCGCCAACTCGCCCGACTTGCTATCGTATTGATGTCCTTTGTCTGTTTGGAAGCTTGTGAGGTGCATAAAGCTCACAAGGCACTGTTGCAGTGTGTGACAGGTCATTGTGGTGATATTAGAAGAAGACATAGTACAGCACAATGGGACAGAGAAAAGGAGCACACAGGATAAGCGCTTGTCCTGTGTGCTCCTTTTCTTTGTCTCGTTGTGCTGCGCTATGTCTTCTAATATGCTATATGAACAAGCCCAAACTACCACTTCGTTAAGATTGTGGTCATGATAGGTTTCTTTGATTTGGCTGCACTCTCTGCACTAGTTCTGTGACATTCCGCGGTGTTGCCGGCAGCGTGCAGCGTCAGTTCAGACAGTTCAAATGCGGCTTTGCACTAGCCGCTTCCAAAACGAATGGTCGAGTGCAGGCCCGATTGTCTGATAGCCTTGCTGTCGTCACGAAATTGCAGCCAACTGCATGCCGCCGACACCAATGACCACCAAAATCCTGAAACACTTGGAAGAATTTTCAAGCAGCAAATCGCAAAGAATTCTTACCATGAACCTCTTCTAGGAAATCGTCATTTCACAGAGAAAAAAAATCTTTGCATGTATACACACAGGCGACTTACGAATTAGCACTGAAATGCTGCCCATGCTACTCGACTTGACCGCTTAGGTTTTCATTACGACGCCTCAGTCACTCACCTCCTCCATGTATAGGTCAAACAAGCAGAGAAGCTATGGCACGTGTTATTTAATGAAATGATGACAGTTATTTGCTGTAAGGTTATGGTTTATGGGGGTTTAACGTCCCAAAGCGACTCAGGCTATGAGGGACGCTGTAGTGAAGGGGCTCCGGAAATTTTGACCACTTGGTGTTCTTTAAGGGAGCATAGACGCCTAACTTTGCGGTGCGTGGTTTCTTCTTTCTAATGTAATGACGCCACTGCGGTGGCTCAGTGGTTATGGGGCTCGGCTGCTGACCCGAAGGACATGGGCTCGATCCCGGCCGGAGGGGTTGAATTTTGATGGAGGCGAAAGTCTAGAGGCCCGTGTATTGTGCGATGTCAGTGCACATTAACGAACCCCAGGTGGTCGAAATTTCCGGAGCCCTTCACTACAGTGTTCCTCATAGCCTGAGTCGCTTTGGGACGTTAAACTCCCATAAACCAAACAAATCTTTTTTTAATGAGGTGTAAGGCATTATTATACACGGATTACCACGTGGTATGCTCCTACGGCTGCTAAATAATTTATAACTGAATTTCATCCTCATGCTGTTTCAGTTTCAGTTTCAGCAGCTGAACGATGGCTGTGACCTCAAAAAGAGGCTGTAGGTCATGTGAGGTGAGAAAAACTGCAATATAATTGGTGCTTCTACATTTGTTGTCATTCCTGCTCTTGAGGAAGGTTGGCTTCAGCACTGCAGTAAATTAAAACAATAAAGCAGCAATTACATCGCAGTTTTTTTATGCATCTAATGACCTAAAACCTCTCTTTGACGTCACAGCTCTCATTCGGCTGTTGAAAACGAAACAGCATGACAGAAAAATTCTATTATAAATTATTTAGCGGTCGTAGGCGAATACCACATAGTGATTCATGCATTGTGTCTTCCGCATCGTTATAAAGAAAACATGCCACCAAAATTGGGTCTCTATGCTCCCTTAACGTGCACTGACATCGCACAGTACACGGGCCCCTAGAATTTTGCCTCCATCAAAATTCTAGAGGCCCGTGTACTGTGATGTCAATGCATGGTAAAGAACCCCAGGTGGTCGAAATTTCCAGAGCCCTTCACTGTGGCGTCCCTCATAGCCTGAGTCATTTTGGGACATTAAACCCCCATAAACCATAAAACCTTTCAACAAAGAACTGTCATCATTTCGTCAAATAACTAGTGCCATACCTTCTCTGCTTCTTCGACCTACACTATGGGCACCGCCATATCGGTGCACCGCAGCTGCGCTTCCATTTCGGTGAGTGCAAGCCAGCCTAGAACTCGTGCTGCACTTTTTGAACTAGTGCAGAAAGTGCAGCCAAATGGAAGACCTTATGATTATTTGGCTATTTCCTTTGCATTGGGTGGGCGACAGTTTTTTGTCCTAGCCATTACATAGAAAGAAGAAACAAAATGAAACGTGGAAACATTCACTATTAAGACAACAACTTTCACCTGCAGACCCCAAATGAAGAAAGCCTGCCTGTATAGTGAACAAATCCCCGCTGCGGTGGATCAGTGGTTAGGGCGCTTAACTACTAATCAGGAGTTCCCGGGTTCGAACCCGACTGCGGCGGCTGCGTTTTTATGGAGGAAAAACGCTAAGGCGCCCGTGTGCTGTGCGATGTCAGTGCACGTTAAAGATCCCCAGGTGGTCGAAATTATTCCGGAGCCCTCCACCACGGCACCTCTTCTTCCTTTCTTTCACTCCCTCCTTTATCCCTTCCCTTACGGCGCGGTTCAGGTACCCAAGGATATAAGACAGATACTGCACCATTTCCTTCCCCCAAAAAATCAATTATTATTATTATTATAGTGAACAAAGCATCTAGGCTCTCACGGATCTACCAAATTGCAATTTTGAAAGTGGGCTTCCTGCTGTGAAACTGGCAACGTTAGTGCCTCTAGCGGCAGGCAGTGGCGAGAGGCGAGAAGCCACAGACGAATGTAGGTAGGACAGGTATCTGAACAAAGAAGTAGTTTCCATAATTAATGAATACATGGGAAGACAAGGACGAGGCATGTTTATGTTCTTCCTTCTATGTTTGTCGTTTTGTTTTCACAATTTAGGAGTAGATGTTTGTTGTAGTTTCACTTTTTGAGGAAAATGGGGAAGGGGTTGTTCTTCATCTTGAGACATGCAGCCCAAAAGACAGCACAGGAGTGACTCACACAACATTAGTGTTTGCGTTTTGTTCCTACTGTTCTCTGTGCTTGCACCCCTTTGACCCCAAATGAGGCATTGACATCATCTTAGGTGGTGCTATGCTGGTAAAGGATGTGTGGTGCATGCATATGGGTGTGTGGCATTCAGATTCAAGCACCAACACACGGCTTCCAGTGCAGTAGGAATTATGGGAGCAAAAAAACCTCAAGGGTGTAGATGAATAGTTTAGCTCTTCAGTTTGCCTTTTCTGAAAAATTTTGTCGCAGGAGAGGAGGTTTTAATACAGGTCGGCACACCCCTCATGTAATACTCCCCTGTGGGCCTTTGAGGTACGAATCAATAAAATGAAAGTAGTGCCCTTTCAAACAGTATAATTTGCAACTTTGGTGCAAGATTTTCGGTGGCCCCTTCAGGGAGTGTTTGCCCAGAGCTTGTAGTGATTGCTTAATGGCACTTGGTCCCAAGAACCAGACAGTTAACCAATTGCCCTTGTGACTCTTGATGAGAAAATCTGAGAGGTAAAAATGACAATTTACCATAGCTGTGAACAGTAATGAGCTGCATGTATTGCCGAAGAGAACCGAGGTCATCTACTTGACAATGGTAAGAATTTTGGGTTGGTTAGAGCATTGATGGCTTAACATCATCTTCCATATCTTAATAGATGTGGCATTATTGGCATGTGTAATTAAAATTTGTTTCGATGTGTGTGGCTGGTGAGCTGTCAACTCAGGCATGACAAAGTTGTAAGCTCAACCAGAAGTTCCTGTGCTGTTTGAGCTCAGGGCAAGAGCTTTGAGCAAAGCCACTGCACTACGTCCTTGTTGTACATTTGGCTTCCTTTGTGCTCCAACTTCCTCCTTCTCCCATAGCTGTTAGGAATGTCGCCATGGGGCTGAGCGAAAGTGGTGTGGTGTAATTTGAGCAGTGGCATGGCCATAAGGTCCAACCAAACAGCACTGCATAAGACTTGTTTGCTGGATTGGCCCCGCAGTCAGAACTGAGGTGAGTTATGAGTGGGCCACTGTGGAAAAAGACAGTAGAGCGGAAAACATGCCACGAATGGCGGAGAGCTATAGTTTGGAGGCAACCTTGTATGCCTGTGTTGTCATTGTGGTCAAAATAATCTGTGAGATCATCAGGGGCAGCACCTGTTCTGAATGCATCGCATTGCAATAGATCAGAACTTCAATTTTATAGTTGGCTCATGGGCCTTACTGCAGGAGGTGTATGAATCGGTTCAGCTTTCACATTGAGACGCATCAAATTCAGCCACCTTAGTACTCACAGGTACAGTAAAACCTCGTTAAGGTGTACCTCGTGGCGCTGCGGAAAAACTATGTGCAAAGCGGCAATATTGTCACGCGATGAAGCTGTCAGTGGTGCGGGAACGGAAGCGCCGCGTTATAGGCGAGCGACCATCAAAATTATCTCACTGCCAGCACTCATTTCCGCTTATTATTCGGCTCGTCGCCACGTAACATTTGGTGTGAGGTGAGAGGTATCATCCCCATCCTGGTCCTGGAGCTTCGGAGTCCTCCGCCTGCCGTGATCATCGGCCGTGTGCACCTGGTTCGCCCCGCCCGGCTGTGCCTCAGCCCGCCGAACCTGAACCAACCTCGCCGCTCACCCCAGCCCCGTCCCCCTCCCTGACCACAAGACATGTTGGCATGATGACACTGCCGCGACCCGAGACGCCGCCCACACTCACGTGAGGACACCGCCCCCCTGTCCATGCCATTCGGTGCGTCCAAGGGCTTTGGCCGTCGGCTCCTGGCGACCTGTGACCCGGAAGCTTCGTGGACCAGGGTTCATTTCCATATATCTTTCATCGTGGCGGTCAGTACTTCCCCCATGCCATTTCTGTTGTACTGTCCTCTGAACCCATCTCCACTGAGCGCGTCTTTTCGTCGGTGTCTTCTATTCACTATCGAGACGACCGCTCGGCAGCCCCGCGTAGTGTCATGAAAATGACGAAGCTGGCAGTGGCGCAGGGACAGAAAAGTCGCGCTATAGGCGAGCGGCCATTGAAATCATCTCACTGCCATCGTTCATCGCCGCTTATTATTTGGCTGGTCGCCACGTAACAGTATACCCAAACTGAAAGCAGCCTGAGTATATTCGTTGACCTGGTAAAAGACGATACCTGAGGCATTTCAAAGAATGCGCAGGTGAAATCTTTTAATCACATGGCTACTAGCACAGCCTCGAAGGCATATGAGCCAGGTGCCGGATCCCAGCTGCTCTATTAATAATGCGCAGGCGAAACCTTTTAATCACATAGCTACTAGTGCAGCCTTGAAGGCATGTAAGCCCGGTCCCATGTCCCAGCTGCTCTATTAGGCCGTATTTGAGTGAACAAGCAAGTGTATAGCACGCATGCAGTTTTTTCCAACAGTACGGGTTTAGCTGTCTTCAGCTTCCATGTAGGCGTTACTTTCATTGGACGGCGTTTTGCCAATGATGGAAGCAACAGTGTCAATACAAATCTGTGCTGAAGTCTTTTTGCCTTCGCTGATCCTTCAAGGCCTGATCTCTGATCCTTCAAGGCAACGGTTTGGTTGAAGACCCTTTTCCCAAGCATCTCATCTTAGATGAGCCGAGCACCATGCCGGGGGAAATCATGTACCCATTAAAGGGACTATGCAACGAATAAAAAGTCACTTGTAAATATTTTAAATGCTTAGAAATGATGCTAAGAAGCATTAACACCAAGTATGAGTCATCAGAACTGAGCCGGCAATTTATTATTAACTTTTAAAAACCGTGTTTTTCAAAATTCGCGGGCCGATTGGTGTACTCGTAGTGACCGATTTTGGAACTAAAATCGGGGAACAAAGACGTCACTGTACCATGACGTCGCCAGGCCACCACACGCTCTCATTCGCTGGAGCCACGGCAGCCACGACGTCACTGGCACACTTCCGGTAGCCGTGAAAATCGTCTGCTCGTGTCGCCGCGCGAGCCTCTCGGGCAAGCGCGAGCCAGGGCATTGCCTTCGCGCATATGGTTTCAATTTTCCTCTGCCGCCTCCTTCTGTCGGGAGTTCCGGAGCCACTCGCAAGGCTCTTCGTGCGCACGCATAGGGCCCGATGCCCATCGCGGCCGTAAAAGCGAGCAGTCGCACCTCGAGGTCCGGGTTTATTACTGCTAATTACCACAGATGACAAGCAAAAAAAACCCGACGCGCGCCGCAATCTAGGAAGGAGAAGAGACCGGAGAGATGCCGCCACGCCGCCGACGCTGCTGCTGGGGGGCTAGGAGCGACAACCGGAAGTTGCAAAATAAACGTCAGCGGATGACGTATTCATGAGCCGGGCCCAGTCCCACAGCTGTTCTCTTTATTTTTCTGGGGCTCCTCGTGTACGAGTTGAGGGGGGAGAGGAGGAGCGCAATTTTTAATCATCTATATCTTCGCTGTTATTGATGCTAGCTCAAAAATTCTTGCACTGGGGTGACGAGTGATCGAATGCCTATCTCTCGTCTGCTTTACGTAATCTCAATTAATTTATAGCATAGTCCCTTTAAGCACCATGCCGGGGGAAATCTTGTACCCATTAAAAAACCGGTGGGTGACCGGCGGCACATAGAATCGAACACAGCATGTCCCGAATGCGAGGCGGATGCTCTACCACAAGGCCGCGCTTCGGAGCTATGGTCTTCGCCAAAAGGCCGAGAAGTGAAAAGCCGAAAGATTGTTGTTCGGCAGTTTACAAAGTCAAGCTGTCACGTTTTTTCCTGAACACAGTTATGGCTGAGACAAATTGTACCATTCTACATGATTTTCCCTCATTCATTGAGATGCTCAATAAGCTTTAGGATGCGATAAATTATGAGGAGGAATAAAATATTTTCGTGAAATGTTTCTTTTCATCACTGCATTTTGTGGAAACATATGTTTGTATTGTAATTTCTAATATCTGTTTTATAATTTGAACTACTCGAAAATAAAGCATATCGCAGTACTGGCCGGCATTTCGAAAGGCCCTGGTATGCACAGCATGTGTACTAGAGCATACGATGCAGCAGTCCCTGTGTCACTACTTTTTGAGCTCACCAGGGTTGCTGCTCTTCCTCGAGAGTGACGTCATAACGCACCCCGACACTCAGAAACCGAAATCGCTCAGTATATTGCGATAACATTTAATGCGCATATTTGAATCGCGGAGCACATATCATGCGCCTGGTGGGAGTATGCAATGTTTGAAACTAGGAACACTCCAACCACCAAAAATTTGATGTCTCCACCCCTTTAAGGTTTTGAGTTCAGCATATATGAAGCTTGTCACCTCATGTGTGCCAGCGTCAGCAGCCTTTCAGAAACCCTTTCGTTGTTTGTCTTGACTATATTCATTCATTCTTGGTCTCTGCCTTGTACACATTTCTTTTTGTGTGTGGTTTCTCCAGCACATCTTGAACAATGTTCCTTTTATCCTTTTTTTGAGGACCTTTCTAATGTCCATACGCAAAGCCACTCCTAGGAGTGCGTGGGCTGCTGCTGTATTCTGTTGGGAGATGTCCTTATCTTTTTTCTCTCATATGCATTCCATTTTTTGAGTATTTGTTTGTGGATTTCTCTTATTGGTTTATTTGTTGCATTTTATTGTTCTGAGCTTGCATATTTTTTTCTCTTTTCATGGCATCCAACCCTGTGTATGACTGACACTAGTGGAGGAACTGCAGCAGCCGACCTTGCATGGGACGGCATTCTCTGGTCTCAGGCACCTATTCCCCTTTCCAGGCTACTGGCTCAAGATTGTGCCCACAGGTCTGCACCTTGGCCTACAGGCAGAGTCGCATTAGGCCCACGTCGGCCAGGACTTCCATGCCAAATAAAGTATTCCTACCGACACGCCTTGTCACTAATTAATGAAGCGTATGAATAAATTAGTAACAACTTCGTTGGCCATATAGAAAAACCGCCTTACAAAGCAGTTTTTTTAAGGCCATACCCAGCTACCACATTGTCTCCTCTGACTAACCTACTTATCTTTGACTTGTGTCGCATCACAGTCTGAAATGTTGCTGCTGAATCGCATATTGCCTTCCTGCTTATGCCATTGCAGCAGAAAATGCTCCACAAGGCTAATGAAAAAAATTCACAACATACTGCTTTGAGACAACTGCTAAAAGGGTGCTGAAGCCCATTGAAAATGTAAATCAGGTAATGAACAGGATGTTTGTGGGCACTGCACGAGCCCACAGATGGGAGGGGCTAGTTTCAACTTTTTTACAGGTGGGTAGCGCCTTTTCTGATTGCATCAGCACTGAGTGTGGGATGCTTTTACCCATACCACCACCTCACTCGGCACTTGAGCATTGACAGTGCTAGGGAAGCTCTTCCTGAACCTTGTAATCGAGGCCCTTTGAATTGAGTGTTCCTTGTAGGTATTTTACAAAGGCAAGGTAACTGTCCTAGCAGTGCTACTGGCATTACACGCTGCAAACGAGTCATTCTGTAGCACTGGGCCCTTGCTGGCAGTTTGTGAAATTGGTATTACCCGAAACTGCACTGTAAAAGAGCATAAAGAAAACGATGATTTCCACAGTAATTCATGCCATGCAACATGACATGGAAATCATCACATGGCCAGTTTATAAATTGCCTTCAAGTTCAAGGCATCTGCCAGTTTCTATAGGGACGTATCTTCAGACTTGCACTGGAAAACTACATTAATTTCTCTTGAAGGCACTTTTTGAGCACAATTGGGTTTAACCTGGTTTTCATGATTTATGCTTCGGGTGCACAAACTGGGTAATATCGGGCTTTAACTGTTAACAAAAGGCCCTAAATGTTTGTTAAACTTGATTTATAGTCTTCTCTTACTGTTGTGACATATCTTTCCTCAAGCAGAACAGTGGCCTGAGCTAGGTGCCTGAGTGATTAATTCGCATCAGCTCTTAATGTCAGATATTTTTTTCTTGATTCTAACTATTCTCAGCTGCTAAGGGCCATTATTGCCAGAGAGGTATGTAAGGTGCGTACTGTGCACAGACAGGGAAATCGCTTAATTCAAACCTGCGGTATTTACAAACTGGCACTTCGCACCCGCCAAAATCACGTATTTCAGTGCAACAAAGCTGCCGGTGATATAAGCGTACGCAACGGCCGTACAGCTTAATACCTGTCCTGATCACCGATGAAGCATGGCAATGCCTGCAGCGTGCTGCATGCGGCCATCGTGGAGAACCACTCGTCTACTGCACCTGTCACACGGGTCTTTCGAAGTACAGAAGTACAGATGCGCTCCTGTTCCTGGCACGACGTAGGACCAGTTCATTTTAGTACATGGGGGGCTGATATAGAGTGGAATCTATGAGGCGCCGTTATTAATTCTGTCAGTGCTGATGAGCGGTCGCATAAGAATGAAAAGACCCGTACCAACCCTTGGTCGGGCTCTCAAATTAATCTGGAACTCTGCGTAAAGAACTATTTTTAGGTCCCCTTACCCTTCGTTTCTAATCAGCATAGTTTGAACAAATTTTCGGTTCCTTAATAGTTTGAAGTATCGAGGCGCCGAATGCCTCACCATTGGTACGAGGCCATATATATATATATATATATATATATATATATATATATCCCATCCAATTTGTCTCTACACGTAATGACCCTTCGATATATTGTCTTCATTTTAAAAATACTTGTCGCAAACCTCAAAAGATTATTATAGTGACAAATTTATATTTAAGACTGCTAAAATTAAGGGAGCACGGCTACAAAACCACACCGCCGCACACACGTGCGTGTACTCTTGGCGCTCTTGATTCAGTTCCAATAGATTGACCGAAAGTTTGAGCTATATAAAAGCGAGCACGAAACAACGAGAGTTCACTGGGTGAGCATTTGTTTGAGGAAGGATCGAGCATAAAAGGTTTTACCACTAAACGCACTGATCATATGGTGCTTGCATGCGGCACAGCGAAACGGTGATAGAGATATACGAGATGGAATTCCGCAGCTGGCTCTTCTAGCCGTCGCAATGAAAAGAGGCAGGATTGATTTTTCCCTGAGCAAAGCAAACATCCAGCAGAACCTGCTGTTACGTTGGCGGTTGCTTCGTTTTTCCCGGTGCTACATTTTTTTTTTTTTCATGCCAGATAGCCCAGCTGCCACAGAAGCCCCTACAACAGAAACTAGATCGCCTATATCCGTTACATAATGCAATTGTTGCAGAGTTTCCTTGTCGTACGTCGCGAAAGTCATCTCACGATGGTAGTTTACACCATCCCGGAATTCGTTCAATGCGCGCGTAATGGCGACGCCGGCTAGAAAAAGCGAGACCATACACGTACTCTATGTAGGCGCTTAATTTTTGTTCGCCGCTGCATTCGGGGACTTCTGGAAGAAAGCACCCAGGCCAACGCCAACACACTTACAGACGATGTGACGTTTTGTGCGACTGTTGGCACAGTTACATCACCGCTGCGACGCTAGCGCGAACGACAGCACAAAAACTGAACTATGCCGCGGCAGACGGCACAAGCAGCGCTGCACGAAATGCGGTTGGGTGGGTTGGCTCCGACAATTTTGTTTCTGTCATCCGCTTTATTCTTGTCACCTGCACCTTAAAATGCACAATTCCTAGATTCCAATATAGCGACAATTCTATGAGATTAATGCGGCCACCACGATAGCAGCGAAGAAGCGCACGCATACCGCATCTTCGCACGCTCTAGGCATGCTCACTCTTCACTGCTAAATCCCTGCCACAGACAGCTGCTCAGGCTAACCGAGACACATCGCAGTGCGTTTCTGAAGCTTTGCACATATGCAGAACGATCGTGAGAGAACCACACACTATTTCCAGAGAAGCATATGGTGCATATGTCACAATAATAAAAAAACTGCAGGCAGCGCTGCACAATTTTTTTTCACGCTAAGCATTCGGCTACTATGTTTCCTGGCTGTTCTGTTTTTTTTTTCTTTTCGCGGTACCATGAAAAACGTGACGGTGATGTTCTGTTGCATTCAACGCTTTGGTGCATTTAACAATTATATATGAACACGAGTGCATGCTCAACTCTCATCTCAGGTTATACATAAAGGCCAAATATTGAAATTCATATTGTCTCTGGAAATTTGAATAAAATAAGTAATGTTTTGCGGTATATCTAATGAGATCAAATCATCTTTGTAAAACCAAATTTCATCTATATGATTCAGCACATTAGCATACCAAAAAATCATATATTTAGATATCAGGTGTACATGGCCCATAGGGCCATCCTCTCCCAGATGCACACAAGTACATCCCCACCAGGACGATACGACCACAGATGTCACACATGTCCAAGAATGCTGATTCCGTGGCTGCAGCTAAGGTTTTCGGCCAGAAGAATGGGTAACAGGGCGAGCTGATGCAGGTTGATCGCTTGCAACAGAGAAATAATCACTAGAGAAATGCATCCCTGTATGTGCACTCACAACTACAGCTGAACTAGTTTTTATTGCGATGTGAAATATGTAGTAGTTAGGGAAGAAGAAAATAAGTAAGGCATGTGTTGCAAAAAACAAAAAAGTAAATGCCATTCAGCAGGTGCATGTGAGAGTTTTCAGTTGCAAGGTATATATATGCCGAGCCTTATTTACCTTCTAGAAGCTACCCTACATGCTATATTCACTGAAAAGTGATGGTCTCTGGCGTGTCTCTCCGAAGATGTGATAATTTTCAAATAGATTTTTTTGTGTGAAAAGAGTGCGTCAAAATAAACTAGCAGGAGTTATTTAACCAGCAGGCTGGTAATCTAATATGTAAGATTTAATTTTTTACCAATTACAGTAATGTGCCTTAATTATTGAAAGGCTAATTATAGCTGACCATAATATTCGCATCAGTTTTTAGATTTTTCAAAACATGATTCTCGTTGCGGCTGCAGCGCAATGAGTTTACGGTGCCCAAATGGGCGATACCGCATGGGCCAGAAGGGCTTGCAGCCACGTCTACAAGTGCGTACCTAGCTATCTCCTCTAGCAGTTCCCCCAACGGGCACTAAAGTATATATACACTTTATTCCCTGTTACTGTTTTTCCAAGTTCAGCCGGTGTCAGAGATCTCTTTAAGAGCTATTCCTTATATAAAAAAGAACTAATCAAAACTAGGACACATCTCGCACACGAAGATTACAGCAGAAGCTTTAACACAGCTGCAATGCATGCCTGCAGGCTTTCAACTGGTACCAACTGAAAAGTAGACAGTTTAATCTGACATATCCGAGCTGAGACCACATAGAACCCTGTGGTTTCCATCGCAGGAGACCATTGGAAATCTGCCATGCTTATGAAGTTGACCTCCTGTTGGTCCAAGACAGAAGCATTTAGCTTCGATTAAGTCGCTAACTGGAACTGTTATGTTATGCTGTTATGTTTTAGGTGCACCTGTTTTGATTATAGTTTCACTTAGTTCTAACTGGAACCATGCTTTGGAAGACAAGGTGTGCCATCATATGTAAGCAAATAACTATGATTCTTTGTTTAAAATCGTTAATTCAACCCAACTAAAAAAATGTTTATTCCTGCTTCTCAACCAGGGTTAATTAAGATAACCTGGACTGCCGCCACAGTCCCGCCAAATGTCTAAGACAATGGCGTCGGGAGCTCGTTTATTCGG
This sequence comes from Amblyomma americanum, assembly GCF_052857255.1. Classification (NCBI taxonomy): domain Eukaryota; kingdom Metazoa; phylum Arthropoda; class Arachnida; order Ixodida; family Ixodidae; genus Amblyomma; species Amblyomma americanum. The sequence goes on along the minus strand of NC_135497.1, from coordinate 391,342,888 downwards.
ACGCCCAGGAGCTGGCAACAGTCAATTCGAACGGCTCCCAAAGTGGAGTATCAAGCTATGACATGCTGAACTAACCGATCGCCCAGATATTTGTCCCCAAGACTGAACTGTATCTCACATTGCTTATCAGTGTCCCTTCGACATGCACGCAGCTGCAGGTTTTTTGAATACCAGTAGGCCTCTTGTGGTAGGCCGATAGACTGGCCGCATAGTTTCGTTTTCGGAGCTTCGTCGCCAGCTTGAAGCGGCGGTGGCTATCGACTGCGTTTATCAGATAGTCAGCCAAGCTACCCGCTGTGCAGAACAATGATTGCGTTGTCACGGACATTTTTTGCTTGTTTATGTATCTAAAACGTCTTAATTGTCACTGCGGCAATGCTCTAAAACAAATGCGCGCTTCCCTCGATTCAGTCTGCATGATATACTTGCGTTCTTTCAACGCACCGAAATTCCAAGCTCGTCAAGTGCAATTCGCTGTTCCTGCGTGTCTTCACGTGCGACGCCACCCGTGAAAAAGCTCCAGCGCTATCGCGTCTTGTACTGGCCGCAACATTAAAAAAATTGTGTGCTGGCTTGGCTTCACCCCCCACCTTCATCGTGAAGGTTTTACGAATTAAAAGCCTTGAAGGCGCAAGTATGGGAAAGAACTCAGGAGAGACTGTTACGTCCCATTTTTTTAAAGCCAGCTCCCCCCTGCTCCCTTCCTACTTGGCCATCATCTCATCGCGCTTGCAGCAGGCATTGTAGCAGACAACGATGCTGCGCCTATAAAAACTATTGGCTGCGGCAATAGTTCTTGCAAAAGCGCGTGACTTCCAGCCCATTTTATGGCGTAAAGCTCTCATAGCGAGGTCCTCTCCCCAGTCTTCCTTCCTCCATGTTCGCGCATCATGTTGGTTGCATGAAAAGGTTGCGTGATGTCTGTCAACCCTGAAGAGGGCTGAAGTATCTTCTGGGTTGAAGGACAAAACCTTGGAGCAGGTCCACCGAGGTCATGCTTTGTTGGAACTTTAAATGGCTGGACCAGCACTGGTAGTGTATTTGTGTGTACATGTACAGATGGCGCACTTATCTACTTCAAATACTATATTTACTCGAATGTAACGCGAGCTTTTTACCGAAAGTAGAAGGGAAATGCCACCCCCGCGTTACAGTCGAATACTAGGTTTAAAAACGCTATGAAGAGCACCAAACACACACTATTAAAATCATTTCATGTGTCAAACGTGTGCGTTGATCGTACTGGTCATTCCAAATCACGCACTCCAACTCGCCGGTCAACCAGTACGCGAACCACAGGTCACAACTACTAGGACAAAGCGGCAACCTAATCGCAAACGCAAAAAAAAGAACGACGCCAGTGAGAACAAGCCAATAAGAGTCGACGCCAGCTAGAGGCACTGGCGCGATGAGAGGGCGCCACCTCTTGTCGAATGCTCGCAACCTGTAGCGAGGTTCTGCGGCCTCCGTGACCGCAAATTTAAACAGCCATCTCGGAGGCACCGAGCGCTGGAAATCGCCGTCAAGACGCCAGCCTTCCTCTATGGTTGCGATCATCTTTAACGGGGGTTTTGGAGACGGGCTTTGCTACAGTTTTGGAGATTAGCGATTGGTTTTTTATTGGTTTTCCGCTTTCAAAAATAAATTTCATTTTTGAGCGTTAAGTCGTCTTTGTTATTTGGACAATAAGTGAAGCATATTAACGAAGCCTAATAAAAGAAGAAAAAAAGGAGGAAATGCAAGTTTAAAAACCACATTTTGACAGATTTGCCTGTCTGGTTGGGTTTGAAGACTTATAATTAACTGCACATCTCCAACCAAAAATTTAATTTTAACCCGAACGTTTCGAAGCTGACTCGGCTCCTTCATCAGGGGTTACTGAGGGCAGTAGCTAGCGTCTTTTAAAGTATGAAGTTGAGGGGGGTGGGCAAAGGAACGACAGCTGTGACGCGAAAGGCGCGGGGGAGGGGGGTTTAGGCTGTTAGTCACGCTGGCACACTGCAGGGAGGTGGTGAATGGCGACTTTTTTTCGTTGAGTTGAAGAGCGAAGTCCTTGGGCATATTGTTACATTGGGGGGCACGTTTCCTTTTGTGCGGTTGAAAATGTTCGGGGTGGTTTGGATATGCCAGGATTCCAGAAGGAGCCTTTTGTGGTAATTTGTTTCGGTTCCGAGGATGCGGGTTTCTTCGAAGTTGATTCTATGGTCGGAGGCGGATTAGCCGAACATTCCGAACAAATCTTCCAGAGTGGTCTCCTACTGGTCCAGGAGTCCACGGGCTTGTGCCTCACATAAGGCCCGATCCACCAGCCATTTTTGGCCGGCGGGCTGAGCGGTCCGTAAAGCAGCCTCCCAGGAAGAATGATTGGGATTGGGGATGGGGGTACTGCCTGTGGGGAGGGACATTCCCAAAGGTAGTGGAAAAGTGTGGATCTGGGCACGCCACAGGTGTTACAACGAGGAGGAAAGGGGGGGTGAAAGCGTGAGAGACGGTAGGATGAAATAAAGCAGCCCGTCTGTAATTGACACCATGTGGCGCTGGATAAGGGCGAAAAAGTACTGTGGGCTGGTGGTAATGTCATGCGGCTGAGTTTGTAGAATGCGGTGATTTGATGGTATCTATAAAGGACCGATGGGGTCTCTTCCGCCGGGTTGGGTGCCTGATCATCCGGGGTCCGGGAGGAGAGTTCTCGGGCCAGCGCATGAACGCGCTCATTACCGGGGATCGAGGCATGCCGAGGGATCCACGACAGATCGAGTAACCGTTCGGTAGAGACAGGTGGCTGTGGAAAGAATACGGTGTGTGGCCGGCGTCGCCACGGGTATGCGGCCTGGGAATCTGTGCAAATTTCGGTTATGTTTTGTCAATGGTGGAGTGGGCCAGCGCAAGTGCGATGGCGGCTCTTTCCGCCTCAGCAGGTGAATTAGTTCGGATAGTGGTGGCCGCCCCCACAGTGCCGTCTTCAGAGCTAGGCTGCGACTGCCGTGAAGAATCCTAATTCAGAATTTTCTGCCGCGTCGACATAAAGGATATCGGAGCGGTTGCTGTATGTTTTGGTTTAATAGCTCGCTCGAACCTGCCGCCTACCCTGATGGAGGCTAGCGCTCATATTGCGCGGTGGGGGCTTCTGATATATGTGATCCTGCGTGCGCAGAGAAATCATGTAAGGTGTAGGACTTGTTGGGGTGGGAATGGGTGGATTGAGACGGAGCTGTCGCAGTAGGCATTGTCCTGTTTCCGTGCGACTAAGGCTCACTAATTGGTTAGTGCGTTGAGCCTCTGTTAATGTAAATAATCTTTAATTCGTTATCGAATTAAAGATGGAAACTACAATGCGAGGCCCTATGAACCAGCGTCGTTGAAAGCTACAAGCGGGGCGTAGTAACACGCGCCGTACGAGGTGTGGAGAAAAAAAGCAAAAATACACAGCGAATCCGTTGAGACGGGACGATCGCAGCGTTTGGCGATTGTACTCTCCGCGCTTTTTGCTTATTTTCTTCTTTGCGCGTGCTTCTGAGACGATCTAGTTGCCTGGCACATCTGCGCTTTCTAGAAGGTCAAATAATAATTGGTTTTGGAGGAAAGTAAATGGCGCAGCTACCTGTCTCATATATCGGCGGACACCTGAACGGTGCCTTAAGGGAAGGGATAAAGGAGGAGTCCAAGAAAAAAGGAAGAGGTGCCGATGTGGAGGGCTCCGGAATAACTGCGACCGCCTGGGGATCTTTGACGTGCACTGACATCGCACAGCAGACAGTCGCCTTAGCGTTTTGCTTCAATAAAAACGCAGCCGCCGCGGTCGGGTTCGAACCCGGGAACTCTGGATCAGTGGCCGAGTGCTCTAACAATTGAGCCACCGCAGCGGGTAGTTTTTGAAGCGAAAAACTTCACTACACTAGGTAAAGCAGTCGTCGGGTAGGCCGGAGAATGACCTTGAACGACCTCAGCCCGTCACATTTATCTCTTCCTTACGGCGCGGCTCGGGTGTCTACCGATATATGTGAGAGAGTAACTGCTTCATTTCCTTTCCTGAAATCCAATTCCAACCGCTGGTGGGCGCACTGCCTGTCCAGTGTGCGGAACGCACTCAACGTTACAGATTCCAAGCCGCGTCTAGTTGCCCGATACACCACAGCTTTCGCTCTCTAACCAGGTTTTGCAGTAGTTGAACCAATGCTATTTTTTGTTTTTGATAGGAAGAAATCGCTCAACAATTGGTTCTATGGTCTGTGGGGTTTTAATGTCCCAAAGGGACACAGGCTGTGAGGAACGCCGTAGTGATTGACTCCGGAAATTTCGATCACCTGGGGTTCTTTAACCTGAACTGGCATCGCCCAGTACACGGGTCTCAAGAATAAATAAACACAATTGGTTTTTGGGGAAAGGAAATGGGGCAGTATCTGTCTCATATGTCGTTAGACACCTCAACCGCGCCGTAATTAGGGAAGGGATAAGGGAGGGTGTGAAAGAAGAAAGGAATAAGAGGGGCCATAGTGGAGGGCTCCGGAATAATTTCGACCACCTGAGGATCTTTAGCGTGCACTGACATCGTACAGAACACGGGCGCCTTAGCGTTTTTCCCCTATAAAAACGCAGCCCCCCCCCCCTCCCCCCCACCTACGGCTTTGTTCACCGATTCGAGACGCCTCGCAGCCTTTCTTCTCCCGATAAGAGCCTCCTCGGCACGGCGCATATTTTGCCTGTCGGGCCAGAAACACGTGCGCTGGTGACGTAGGCCGGGAGATGTCTATTACTGTAAATTGATCTCAAAAGATATTGGGAACAAACAATGAAATACTGCACACCAGGAGAGAGCCCCGACTATCAACTGAATTTTTTTTAGAAACGCATGCCACTCATATTGGCAAAGTCGTCCCGCTTAGTATCTTGCAAACGTGTCCACTGCTTACACTTTTATCTTGAGATAAATCCTTTCATGAATCTGATCTCAAGCCCCGTGAGTTTGATAAAAGGGCTGTGGATGTTCCTATATTTGTTGTCAGTGATGTGAAATGCCTCCCAGATAGCTCTGCTAGGTTTCTTTTCTTCGCTCTAGACAGCATGCCACTTTGTTCAAAACGTGGCATACTGGCATAGCTTTCGCAATGGTCTGCAAGATTCCTGGAGGCACTAATCTCCTGGAAATTTCGATAACGTTCCCGCAGCCTTTCACTTATGCAGTGTCCTGTATGTCCGAGGTATGCTCCTATGAAATGTGCAGGGAATGCGCATAGGCCTGCACACTTCAAAATCATTGTAGAAAATCACATGGTTGCGGCAGTGTTTTCAGCTCAATACAAGCCGAGTCCTCCCAGCAAGAGAATTGACATGAGCGTAGAAATAAAACAAGAAGAAAATAACGGTGGCGTTGAGCAGACCTGGAATTTGGACACGTGTGGTTAGCAAATGGTGTACAACACTCCTTTAACTTGGCACACCAGCCAATAATCCTCACCGTAACCGGATGCCACCTTTAGCCTTTCAATGTAGGCGCACCAGTACTAGCTTCATGTAACAATGATAACCAGGGACCTTACTTATACTATTAGTGCAGAGCTAACATATAACAAATTACGTAGCTGCAACCTTGCAACACTTGCGTGGCTATGTGGCAAAACAAGTTCTCGTGTTTTGTGGAGCTCTTATAGCAACGGGACAGGCTTTTTCTGGCTGCAAGTTTGAAACAGAGTTGCAATTCTTGCTTTTAAAGCAACATGCACAAACTGTTTTTAAACACTTATTACACTGAAAACATTATTATTACATTGAATCTCATTACAATTAAAATTGCGTTACAATTTTCAACTAACAAATTGACACTAACAAACAATATGGCACGTTGTGGATGCTACTTGGAAATATTTTTGCAATTTTTGACATACCTATGCATTAAAATGAAAAACGAAGGACTGAATTTACATGAAATTTCTCTATACTGACGACTGCAGTCCAGCTTATACATCTATGGAGTGCTGTGTCTGTCCTCATCTTCTAGTCCCAGTTTTTTTTTTTTTGATCTGGCGTTTTCAACATGAGTATAGAGGAACGCTCTAGGATTGCGTCAGCTTTCACAAAATCGAAGTTCAGCAGAAATAGTGCTCAAGATGTAATTGCAAAAACATAATTGCTTTTAGAGTGGACATCTACTCCTCCAAAGATTACATGAAAATAACCTGAACCAAGCATAAAAATTCACTACCTTAAATTTTCAACACCAACGAAGAAACACTGCAGCGAAAATGCTGTCACAGTTATACTCTGCATTACGTAGGTGCGAGATGGAAAAATTTTCCATCCCCGGGCATGCTCCAATTACTGTATTTCACTGCCAGCTAGCCCGTACCAGGGCACGGCACAACCTGCAAGGCAGCTGTAGCAGAACACCTTAATAATTCAGCAGGGTGTAGGTCATGCCACAGTGATCACAGAAACAGTCTGTCTCTGCAGAGTAAAATCACCGCACTATATATTATACTGCATTTTATCATATCGTAGCTATCATATTATACTTTCTAGAGAGGCCATCTGTCAAGACCATTTAAAAAATGATTTAACTGGCTAAATAAATCAAGAGGCCAAACTACGTGCCATGTGTGTTTTTCATCAGTGAACAACGTGACACCACAAGCATAAATATGCATAGCGTAATACGACGTAAAACTTCGTCTTACGTAAAACAAAACGTAAACACGAGATGGCAGCATTGGCAATGCAACTTATTCCGGAGCCCTCCACTACGGCACCTCTTCCTTCCTTTCTTCTGTCACTCCCTGCTTTATCCCTTTTCTTACGGCGCGGTTCAGGTGTCCAACGGTATATCAGACAGATACTGCGCCATTTCCTTTCCTCAAAAACCAATTATTATTATTATTATCAATGCAACGCTTCCCCTAAAAAAAAGAAAGGACAAATATAGGAAAACAAGACGCTCTAACTCAGCCCACAACGTCGGCTGTAAGCTGAATTACTGCTTCCTTTTACAAAGATTCTCGTAATCATTTGCCGCAGGATTTCAGCCGTCATCACAGCGGCAATGCTCAGAAAACTTTCCGTTTTTGCATTGTACAGCTTGAACATTGTAGTTTTTGCATTGTAGTTTGAAGTTTTTTTTCTATAGTTGTACGGGCAAACAGGCAAGCGGTTCACTGCCGGTGCACTTGGCGCCATCCTGAAGCTTCAGGCCGCAACTGCGTGACACAACCACCTCGTCCCTTCAAAGCAACAGGTATTCGGCTTCGCTTAGATGATTAGTCGATTAGTTGATTTTCAGGAAGTTTTCCGTCAATCGAGCCTATGTTACGCAAGCGGGTGCGAAAGTTGAGAAAACACTGCGCCGGTCTACGGAAAGTGGCGCTCCTAACTTCTTCGGAGATGCACCCAGAACGAGGTGTTATTTCTCGCGAAACAACACACGTGAGGAGGGTGAAAAAAAGAAACGTCTTCGTACGGGTCACTTGCTGATCGCAGTTTCCCGAGCTGAGGGGAGTTAACCTCCGCTAAGAATGCCCGGTCCTAGCTATCGGAGCAACTACCGCGACCTCCGCTCATGGAGCTACATGGAAAAAAAAGACGCCGTGCACAAGTCGCCGGGGGCTGCGAGAAGCAAGACGCAAAGTTGAGGCGACGTCCTCACCCCGTGTGTATATTGACGAGACCCGGGAACGACACAACTTCCGTGCTGGAGGACAAGGCGGGTGGGCCTTGAGTGAAGCCGGATTCGGGAGTGAGTCTGAATGGAGTGTTGGTTATCTCTCAACGAATTGTTGCTGCCGCAGATCAGATCATTCACAGTCACCGTTTCTTTGCACGAAGCGCATCCGTCAGCCGCGCCGGTCGTAGTCCACGGGCAACGGCGGAAGCTGTGGCCAGCAGTTCGAGAAAGGTATGGCAGAGGTAGCCATAGTGCTACGCATTTGTGCTAGATGTACGTAATTTACAGAGAAGTTTGTCCAGTTGCTACTTACTTATCATAATGATGATGACATTAGGAATATCACCCTTAGCCAAAAAAATGACCAACGAGAACAGCAATCAGGCAAATGAGGCAGGCACCCGCCGCGGTGGCTCAGTGATTAGGGCGCTCGGCTACTGATCCGGAGTTCCCGGGTTCGAACCCGACCGCGGCGGCTGCGCTTTTATGGAGGAAAAACGTAAGGCGCCCGTGTGCTGTGCGATGTCAGTGCACGTTAAAGATCCGCAGGTGGTCGAAATTATTCCGGAGCCCTCCACTACGGCACCTCTTTCTTTCTTCTTTCACTCCCTCCCTTATCCATTCCCTTACGGCGCGGTTCAGGTGTCCAACGATATATGAGACAGATACTGCGCCATTTCCTTTCCCTAAAAAAAACAAACCAAAAACCAACTTGGCAAGTACTGTGACGTCACCTCTCTCCGTTGCTATGACGACGCGTGACGTCAGCTTGCTTCCCGCCGCAGCTAGAAGGGACCCGCTCGTCGCATTTGCCGTGGCCCCCGAGCCGGCGCCGCGCCGAGCAGGTGCTCCATTGATATGACAATCTCCTCGCCTTGCGCTCGCTCTCTGGTGGCTTCACTGGGATATATAGCGGTCCGCTACGCTTTGGTTGATCAGTCTCGCCATGGAAGTTATCGACGAACAGTCTATATCTGAATCTAGTTGCTCTACTGCTTCGGAACATTTAAATTCTAAGGCGAAATCTAAGGTTTCGCAATTAGACCAGGTTGAACCAGAGCTAAACCACAGCCATTTTTTTCCCTTCATGTTTGCACGAAAGCAGCCGATTCCACGCCGTGTTAATGTTTTTTACGCGGCGTATGAAATCAAGCTACTGTGCGGTTGATTTAAGTGCGCAGAAAAGTTTGAACAAATGCAGTGAAGGCTACGTGCCTGCCGAGCAAACTTGCAAGGACAGCACGGAACGAAATTGAAGAAGACAACTTGTTGAGCTCTGTATTACTCGGCTCTTTCGATCGATGACAAAAATGCTAAAATGTATGGTGTTGCAATATGTGATGTGTGGTTATTTGTTTCTTTTCCCTTAAGAAACAGAAGACGAGCACGAAGTGCGATTTGCTGGGAAAACTAAAGTGCTTTGCCACCATAAGCGTGTTTTACTTATATGTAGCTGTGGCACAGAGATGACCGCGGGAGCCTACCCTATCTGCACGCTAACTTCGCAGATTGCCTCAAACACCTGCCACACGCATTTGCTTACCATCCGTTCTCGGATGCCGACGTGCGCCTCGTTACCAACGGCAGTTCGAAATCCGCCCGTGGCACATAACCGCAGTGCACATAGCACCTGCGGCCGCACGGACAACGCGCTCGCAAGCACGCCTCCCAGTTCATCGCGGGTGAACTCGTCGCACAGCCACTCCAGTCTCCTTCTCCAGTCGAAAAAGGCGTCGAAACAGCTTGTCCGGCAAGTCAAACACGTCTTCGTGCGCTTTCTTTCGCCGTTGCTCGCGCCGGCGCAGCCGCCTCACTCGTATCGCCGCGTACACAGCCGCCATTTTCTGTCACAAACACAACGGTCAAACTGACCGCCTCGAGGCTGTCACAAAAACTGTCAATTTGCGCTTGCATAATTGCGTGTGCAACGTCACCACTTCTGCCACATACGTGACGTAATCTGCAGCCACCCATGAGGAAAAAAGCAATATGGTCACACGTCCGACTAAGAGGAGCGAGGCTAACTGACCCGTTTTTGACAAGCTTTTAAAGCTTTGCTATTTGAGAGTTGTGTAATATAGCCCCAGTTCTCACACTCTTAGCCAAACATCCTCGTAATCAAGCATCAATCATATGGTTTCCAGGCCACACGGGAGGGAATGATGCCGCCCATCGGCAAGACCCAGCTCTCTTGTACCGGGATTCCTCCTTAGTCGAAGAGCCAGAGGAACACATTACACAGCCCATAATCAGCTTCGCCGAACACCTACAGGCCTGCAGACAGGCCAGACTGACATACCGCACACCTCACAAAACTCTAGACAAAGAAGAATAACATACCTTTCGCAGACTACAAATAGACACTCAAGTAACTCCACCAATGGTATTCCTCACTCTACAAACCAGAGTGTACACACTGTGGAGAAATAGCGACAGCTTTTCACATGGTGTGGGCAAGCCAACTCAATCCTGCTACAGACACACTGCTGAATTAAAATTTGGAGCAGTGGGAGGCCATTCTGCACTGCGAGAACACCGACCAGCAAAGAGGACTGATTCGCAGGGCCCACGCTGCGGCGCAGACCAATGGGCTGCCGGAATAGGCAGACCACCCAGGGCTCCAGCAATTTCCATTGTTCAAATAAAGTTTTCAATCAATCAATCAATCAATCAATGAAGTTAAGCCTTTGTACTCTTTTGCACCACCATAGTCCTCATATTTGCCAGAGTCGCGAGGGCGCTCGAGTCCCGCTCAAATTTGAGGTGCGAACGTTGGCTACGCAAAAACGAACCACACTACGTGGCTCAGGAACAGACACGATTGCTTGTAGACTTCTTAGAAACACTGTACCTACCCTTTTGTCTCTCTCTCTCTGCTCACTCCTCTCTTCAATGCTGCAAGTGTAATCTAGCCGCACTGCCTACGGTCCTACGACCGTAGGCAGTGCGGTAATAAAGCTTGCACTGACATCACAGCAGCCATCATTTTGTGAACCAGGAGCACTGCAAGAAGTGCTTCTTCTGGCCTGCACGGCCAAGCTATGCGTGAATCACCATTATGGCGCACGTTATGTCATGTCATGCATGTATACAATGGCCGCTTTTCAACACAAGTGTGGCCTCTACTGCTATACATAAGAAATAACCTTAATTGTTATCTAAGTGAACTTCGTGGTGCGTACGCAGAAATGGGCGAAACATCTGTCAGTTGCGTAAAATCCATTTCTGCACCAATATACGCAACTCCTCATAGCATAGAGGGAGAGGTCTGAAGGTCGTATTGCAATTATCAGTTCAAAAAGTTAAGAACAGGTCACACGGTGACCTTTCAAGTGGCACAACGGCTGAGACCACCTGGAGTACGCGCACAATGTGTCGCTCACAAATCGAAAACTGACTTTTCTTCTAAAATTTTATTCAGAAAACGAGCTCCGCCGGCCTTGCTTAGCAGATATGAACCAAGCATAAGAGATACAAAACTACACACAAATAACTGTACAGTAAAAAACTGCAGAAAATTAAAAAAAATGAGATCATGCCTGGTCCAATATGGACAAAAGGGCTAGCACTCAACAGCAAATGAACAAAGGAAACAAGACAATTCGGTGGTCTAAATGTGACCAGTAACATACCAGGTGTTTCAGGGAAGGTGATCACTAGTGAGTAAAAACAGCGTTTTTGAGGTAAACAGAAGCTTTTCCGGCATAGTAATGCCAGCGTCGGAGGACGTCAAAAAACAGGCAAATCATTTAATTGGCTAAGTGATTAACTAAATTCTAATCGTCAACTTTCTAACCTTTAGCAATAGGCACCTGATTGCAAATAGAGATTTGTAGCCAGCCGTTAATATAGCCATATCAGTTTTTAGAATTTCAAAAATGCCATTACTCTCACCGCTTTGGCACGACAAAATCTGGCTACATCGTGCTAAAATATGTGCACTTTCGAGAAGTATGCAGGCAAAGCAACCCTTCCAGTGGTTGCAACTAGTAAAAATTGCCGAATTTTGTTGTGCCAGAGCAGTGAGAGTAATGGCATTTTCGAAATTCCAAAGACTGATATGGCTATTACTAACGGCTGGCAACATATATCTAATTGCAATGAGGTGCTGTTGGTAATATTTAAAAAGTTAAGTATTCTAATTAAGTTGATCACTTAGCTAGTTAAGATGATTCGCCTGTTTTTTGACCTCCGCCAACACTCATATTACTATGCCGCAAATTTCTTCTCGTTACCTCAAAAACCTTATTTTAAAGAAATAGTTATCACCTTCTCTGAAACACCTGTTGCATTAAAGACGGCAGCGAACAATATTAACATCCAACATGACAACTGAAAAAAAAATAAGCTGGGGTCATTAAGCTACAACCCAACATAGAACCAAATAATAGAGCAAGTCCGGAATCCAAAAATTGCAGATTTCAGCACCCGACTGCAAACGATGACCACTTTTGAACTCGCACCTAACTAGCGGTTGGAGTGGATTACTGCCAGCTCTACCTTTAGAAAGGTGCCATATATCGACCGGGTGCTGTCCGCAGAGTGAGTTATAAGGCACACGACATTAAGGGTCAGATAGAGAAATTATTCACCTGATGCTTGGCAAGAAAAATTAAACACACAGCAGCATCATCAAAAAATACTAGGAACAATTAAGACATGTAAAAGCTGCCATTGCCTAGCAGCAATGGGACGCAACCATCGAAATTTTGCTTCGCCCCGGGATGCTATAAAATGCCCTAAACGACTACACAGTTTCTTGAACGGCGCATCAATTCACCAAGGGTTCAGAGTCTAAAACGTTATAGTTCGCCTGAATTTCGCGGACACTCACGGACTGACCGCAAGATTGGTACCCTGATTATGAGACCAAGTGTTAAGGAACGTCCTAAGAACACGCAACCTGAAAAGCCACATCTTTTAAGCGCCACTTTAACTTGTACTACGAGGACACGATACTGGTCTCTGCCAGTGCTAGGAAATAAAAAAAATGTAAAAACCACCCGCATTCTCTTTTGCGTGGTCTAGAAAGCTAATAGAGAGATTTAGCTTAGTGGAGACTTACTAGCGCAGGTGTATACCAGCTTACAAGACTCCGCCTGCGCATGCGCAGTGGCCCTGCCTGGCTCCACCGTGCCAATGCTGGTGAGCAGGAGGTGTCCGGTAAGCCAGTATACGTCTACGCTAAGACGTCTCCGCTATGCTAAATCTCTCTAATAACAAATGCCGACTCATAAGATGACTGCCCTGGTCGCAGTTACTCCATGAAAGCCATCCTCTAAAAACAATCCTATGGAGGAAGAAGCCGAGTAGGGAAAGCGCCAGCCCGTCGCCCAGGTGCTGGCTGCTATCCGCAGGTGCCGCAGGCTTGGTCATGGAGTGTTGCCGCCCGCGGTAATTCCTTCTTCCCAATGCCATACGGCCTGGGCTGAGCATTCGTCGTTCTCGGGGAACGCCGGATACACCAGGATGTACCACGTCCCGTCGTCCGTCATAACCGCCCTCCTAGTGTTGGCGATCGCCGCAAACACAGGCTCGCCTGCGTATGGCCACCCCGGTAATTGTAGCTGCCCAGATCGCGGCCAGAATCCCGGTCCCGTACCCCATGGCCTGGTCTCTTCTTGTCGAGGGGGCAAAATGGGCCCTCGTGGCAGTGAGGGCCCTTGCGGTGGCCACGGGAACTGCGGGGGCAGAGGCAGCTCCGGATGCGGCAGGGTTCCCTCTCGCGAATTTGACAGTTCCGGTCGCGGAAGGAATTGCTGCTGAGGCATCATTGCCTCTTGCTCTGGCTGAACTTGCTGACGAGCAAAAGAGAGTTCCGGTCGAGAATGCTGTTCCAGTGTAAGAGGCAGCTGCGGCTCCTGGTGTGGCGAAGGATGGCCGTAGCCCCTGCTGGTAGGTTCCACCGGCGTGTCGTGCGTAAGTCGTGGCGAGCAAAGATAAGGCAGCGATGGCAGCGGTTCGTTCAACAGGTCTGTGTCCGTGGCCGTGCTGACCTCGTCCGAGTAGCCCTGGCTCTGATGTCCGTAGAGGTCGTAACAGCCTCTGGACCCTGGGATGCATCACACCAAGGGAGAGGTGGTAAATTGAGCGGTGTAGATCAAACACAATTAACTGAAATAGCTGTTAAAAATTTGCATGAGAACGCAATGACGAGAACGAAGCCTCCCGCTTTGCTGCGTCGTAAGCAGCGGTTGGAGCGGTAGCGGTAAAAACTGGAAAAAAAAACACGTGACAACAAATGGAGTTCGTCGCCTGACGAGGTGCGCTTCTGCAACCTGTTCTTCCCAAAATTACCTTTAGAACAGAATGAACCGAAATATTAATGCGAGAGCATTATACTACTCATTTGCAACGAAACCCGGAGTTGTTGCCCATATGAAATGGCCCCAAAAACCTCAATGACGACATCAGCACACCTGCATAGCAACCAATACAGAGTCAACAGAGGATCCATTGTATACATAGGGACCAATGGCCAATATGGTGAAGGCCAGTAGGACAAAGGCTTTTAGCCTAAATGCTTTTGAACCGAAGGGTTTCACTCTAAAGTCTTTCAACCTAAAGACATTTACCGCAGAAATCTTCAACATAAAGGTATTTGAGGTATTTGTACTCGTTATTAAATAGGAAACAAAAGTCAACGATAGCAACCAACAATTATAGACAAATGTTTACACATTCAAAGCACTACAGTAGTCTTAAGTCCCATCTCAAGTTATTACATTGGACCAAAGCTCACGCTTTACATAGGTAATCTTGAGTTCCTTCTGCCAGTTTTCCTTCAAACGGCATCAGTTGCTTATGGCGCTCCTTGTGCTTGATGGCAGAAGGAGCCAGAAGAAGCCACAAGGAGGCAAAAAAGTTTAAAGTTCGTTCGCAGTACTTGCATCTTGGCAACCGATCTCAACTAAAGTCAAATGGCCCTTCTCTGTACTTGGGTGCCTGTGCTTAACCTGCGCATATGCGAACCTATGCTGCCGCTAAAAGTCGTGACACGCGCCACCTCAGTAATGCAGATCAGCGCACACCTCTATAACAGGCCAAAAGAACGGAGGGAAGATTGTGGTAGAAAAACTAGTCACTTTGTATACGCAATTCCTTATGACCTTTGCAAAAGCGTTGCAAAAGCGATAACATTATCTTAAGTGATAAGAAAGGAGACGCCAAGGACTTGAAAAATTACAGACCTATCAGCTTACACTCCGTTGCCTGCAAGGTATTTACTAAGGTAATCACAAATAGAATCCGGACAACCTTGCACTTCAACCAGCCTATAGATTAGGCAGGCTTTTGTAAAGGATACTCGACTGTAGAACATATTCACACTATCAATCAGATGATAGAGAAACCCGCAGAATATGATCCACCGCTATATGTATATATAGATAGGAGAGAGGCCCTCGTCACTCACGCTATTACACAGTGTGTACCACACAAGTCCCGATCGTTCTTGCAAGAACTACTGGAAGTCTTCGGCCGATGGCACAGCCAAAGCTATAACCTTTAGCGCAGCAGCGGCGCGTGGTATGCATAATCGGCGCGTCCGTATAAGTTGCCTGCGTTGCGGGGCGTCTCGAGAAAAGACGTTTTTCGCGTGCCGTATACGTATTAGCGGGGACGTATACAGGTTTACCGGATGCTCGTCGCGTAGTAACTTTCATGCGGCCAGGAGGTGCCACTGCGCTTGGGCAGGAGGCCTCGGTAAACTGTTATACGTCTCCGCTAATACATCTCTGCTTGCAAAAAACATATATTGGATGTATGCAAAAAACGTCATAGACGTTTTTCAGTGCACCTTCTCCAGTGCACGTAACTAGTCGAAAAAGCAAACCATTTTCGAGCCACAGCGCCAAGGCTAATAGTACTGTATGAATTCCAAAAACTGAAATGACTATAACTAACGACCGGTTACAGATCTCAAATTGCAATTGGGCTCCTAACTCTGATAGTTAAAAAGTTCATTATAAAATTTAGTTAGCCACCTTACTACTTAAGACGACTCCCAGATTTTCTAGTGCCGCCAACACTGGTATTACTATGCCGCAAAAGGCACATTTTTCCTCCAAAAACCAATTTTTGAAAATTTTTGGAACACCCAGTATAGAGCCGGCCGGAATAATTGTGGCGCCCATTCGCTAGCAGTATGCGGAGCTTAACGCGCCTCATAGACACACGGGCTATGAGGGAAGGGATGCCGTAGTGGATGGCGACGTATTTTTTTAGACAACCTCGGATTCTTTAAGGCGCACATAAATTGCACAACACATCAGATGCTTTCTATTGTTGTTGCATCTCACCTCCACCGGCATGAGGACGCGTCGTGGAAGGGATTCTTTCCCGTTACCTTGGGATGAGCAGCGGAATGCCAAAGCCACTCAACGAACGTGATGGGTTTCTTCGGCTATCACTCTAAATACGAAATGATTAAAAAAACAATAAGCTGCCCTCAACGCACTCTCTTTTGTAAAGGGAGAGCCTTAGAGGACAGCTTACTTCTTTTTTACTCCCATACAGACGTAATTGTGCATAGATTTTAAGTTCAGGAGGGTAACTCCCATCACGGAAACTCACATGAATACACCGGTTTCGGCTTCCTCTCCTGCTCCGTATTCAGGTAAATCGAAGGTGAAGGTGGCGTGGCGAAGCGTTCTGTTTTCAGCTCCCATTCCACCAGAGGATGGAGCTGCGGCTCCATGTGGCCCAGCTGCCTTCCCGGACTGCCAATGAACGATGGCAATGGAGTGTGCACCAACAAAGACTGGCTGGATGATGACAGCCTGCTGCTGGGCCTTGACTCCGAACCCTGCAGAACAGGAACAAGTAGGAACAGGTGGAGTTAATATATAGGTTTCTAGACTTTGCGCGTAGATCAAACATATTTTCTTTCCCAAGCATCGAATCCATCAGGGAAACCCTCAAACCCTCAGGCAGGAGGCGGACTTGGTACAGTGGTTAGAGCGAGTGCACTTTCTATCCGCTTGATTCTGTTTGTCGAACTCGCTTTAGTCTAAACAGATTACTGTTTCGCTGAACAATGGAGCTTGCTAGCATTGCGTCGGCTGCACCAAGGCCCGTCTAGATGAGATACGAACAAAATACTCACCAAGTGGATCGGTGGCGCCATCTGTTACAAACACCACAAATCACAATTTCTTTCAAGAAATAGCGAAAACTTGTGACGGATTTACACGTTATTGACAAGAACAATTTTTTTCACAGACCATGAGCACTCGGTCAAAATAAAATGCCGCAAAGCACCAGAACACTAGCTGCGCGAATGGGCTGCACATGGATGCTTTTCAATCAGGTGATCGTGCTTAGCCAATACAGTTGTGAGCGGTGCAGGGAAAACAAACGCCCAAATATAGGAGCCTGTACACTAAATCTTGGAACAATTGACAGTCAGCATCCACTGGCGGTGTATTTACAAAACTTCTCCGCTACAGCGCAAAGTTCCCAATTTTATATACAGCGGTGTAGACTACCATGCTTTGCGGACCAGTAGAGTATATCAATTAGTCTACTTGGTGACGTTCTCGTGTACGGATGCAATACTGTTGTAACTGCACGTATGTCTACTGCATACTTTTGTTGTGCACATTTTCACCTAACATTCTACACCATTTTTAATATAGGCTTTTTGAGTTAGAATGATTTTTTTGGCGTAACATTGCCAGCGATGCAGTACGACAGAATACAGCTAAGACGTGCTAACTAGCCGAATGGTTAACTAGTATTGAATGGTTAACATATTGACTGTTGCTGTTAGGCTCATTAATCATTCAAAGGTGTGTAGTCCACCGTAATATCCATATCAGTTTTAAGAATGATGAAAAAACGGCTACCCTCGCCACTGTGGCCTAAGAAATTTTGGCTCTTTCGAAGTGTTACGTGCACTAGACAGGTTGTTTTGCCAGCAAGCTTCTCGAAAGCGCATGTATTTCGCGCAATGTAGCCAACATTTGTTGGGGAGGCAGCGCCGAGAGTAACAGCGCTTTCATAATTCTAGAAACTGATAATCATATTACTTACGGTGGGCTACACACTTCGCAATAATTAACAAGCCGAACTGCAACTCTTAAACAAGTAAATATTCAATATTGCCACCAGCGCTGAGGGGGACAACGAGGATTTCGGAGATTCTTTTAATATTCTTCGAGCTCTTCTGTTTTCACCAGAATTCTGTCTGTTATTTAACTTTAAATATTCTTCTGTCGTTTTTATTGATAAAATTTCCAAAATTCACGCTTGGTGGTAAAATTTTGTCGTAATCTCCTAAGGAATTTTCTTTGCTTATGCCACTACACCTTGGCCAATCCCCCCGCCGCGTGGGTATGTGCCATGTCTACTGAGGAAAAGAAGAAGTGCGCGGCTCGTGCTCTCTTCTCTGCCGCTCTTGCGGACCGCTGCGGTGGCTAATTCTTCGGGCTTAGTCCTTGATCTACTTGCAAGGCTGTTTACCTATGCAAAGAGCCTACGTGACAGTATTAGTTAACCAGGCTAATAGTTAGCACGTCTTAGCTGTATTCTAGGGTACTACAACGCTGACATTACTAAGGCGAGATACTCTTCTGACTCAAAAAGCATATTGAAAAAATATTGTGTAATGGCTTAGGCGAACCATCCTGTATAACAGTGTGCTGTGCGATGTCAGTGCACATTAAAGAACCCCAGGTGGTCGAAATTTCCGGAGCCCTTCACTACGGCGTCTCTCATAGCCTGAGTCGCTTTGGGACGTTAAACCCCCATAAACCATAAAACCAAACCATACTGTATAACAACTGCGTAGCTTTCTGGGTGGATGTTAGGAGGCGGAGGCTGTCCGTGCGCAGTAGTGTTTTGCATTAGGTGACGTCTGTGGACTCTGCGGAAACTACGACAGCCAAAAGGACGACAGTCAAGTCCGCAAAAAACAAAAAAGCAATCCAATTCACCACGCGTTTCAAATGGCTCTGTGCATTCTGAACAGAGGAAGGAGACTGCACAGTGTGAGCGGAGCAGGGGACTCATGGTCTGCAAGAGAGGCCTGCCGTCATGCTCGACATTGCTCTCTTGAAGGGTACGCGATAGCTCAATTTTTCCGGAAGTCTTCTGCAACAGCAGCATAAGGTCACGTGTTTTGACCTTTTCCTACTAGGTAGTGTAGATATTTGTATAATATCCAGAGGGCAATCATCATCATTAGCTAATCTTAAGCCCACTGCAAAAAAAAAAAAAAAAAAAAATCGGGGACACAGCTCTGCCATACGGGGCCTGGGGCCCTTCTTGCATTTCACTTTGAAAATACTGTCACTGTTCCTTATATCATTTTTTAAATTCTCTGGATGTGTCTCCTCAGTCTACGTGTGTGAACCCTCTTCAGTAGCATGTGTAACTGACTCCCTGGGTCAGTGGATACCTCTATTGTGCTTTGAGGTACGTGGCCGTGGTGTCCACCTTCAGGAAACTGCTTTCGCGCAATATTTTGGGTTTAGCAATGGTGAAGCAGTAACCTTACTTGTTTTATTGCAGTTTTTTAAATTCCTGATTTACCTCAAGACACACAAGGCCCCCCTTAAACCAAGTCGGACGAATTTTTCTTACTGGTCCAAGGGTAGCGCGCCCGGCTCACGACCCAAGTTCAGCGCTTCGAGTACCGGCTCGACCAGTTTCCTTTTCAGCGCACTGTACTAATCTTTTTTACTCGTGACTGTACCAGCAGTATGACACCCAGCTATTCATTCCTCGTGTAATCAACGGACGAACTAAGATGATCTGTATCTATAGAAAACCCCATTCTATTGAAAAATAGGCTGCTTTAACTGGAAAAGGAGTCTTTGTTAGATAAGAAAGATAAAAAGTGAAATTCAGATGTCGCCGACATCGGCCATTTTTCAAATGATGTCAGCACTTTTTGTTTTCGAGGTCTCTCGACTGTATGCGAAACACTCGTTCACATCTAGCAGGCGATCGTGAAGTTTTGTTCATCACTGCCATTACCAGTTCGAATGGATTGGCGAAAAAAAAAGTTTCATTCTTTAATCCACTTATCTCAATGTGTCTTGGGCTGCATTTGCTCCAACAAACTTCAGTATAGCGACGAAAAAGCAAATAAACTATTGTCACTAAGAACCCAAAATGTGCTGAGTGGCTCCCAATGTCCCTTTAATATTCTTTTCAAGCTCAGTCCCAAGAGGTACCGCACGTTGTGATCATCGAGTGGGAATTTGCTGCGAATTTCTTACGGCTCGTACGTGTACACAAACCAAGCGTTAAACTTCTTTCTTAGCTATCTACAAAGCACCGTTCTTCGCGTCATACTTAAAATATAATGGAATATATCTAATGGTATTGTTATTTCCGTGTTTGTGCACTTTTCCTTTTCTTACCCCGAAGTTGTTTTTTTTTGTCAAGTACTATCTTCCAAGGAGAGTGACAGCTCTCCGCCCTCTCAACTGAAAAATTCTGGCAAATCCAATGGGCACTAAAACTCCACTGAACGTCTGGAGGACGTCTCAAATGTACCCAGGAAGTCCAAGGGAGTTTAAGTGCCCAATTGGAACACCACATATCAGTGAAGATCTTTGAATCAGTCTCGGAGCTTCGCTCACCTCCCAAGTAGTCTGCTCCTTCTTATCCATAAACATGAAATATGGATATCTCTTCCTGCAAATTGGGGGAACAAACAAAAAAGAGCGAGAACATCGTCAAAGACACTCACGGGAACATTCAACCGGGGACTGCAGTTTCTCAATGACAATACACACACTCGAGCATGCCTCTATACTCCGAAGCTGGCGCACACTGAGCATGGCGTACACAGGCTATGTCTTTTTTTTTCTGATAAAAGGGACAGACGGTGTCATCGCTGCCTCGCATCTCGCTAGTTGCGTAGATGCTCCCAAACCGTTTCAGTCAAACACAGCCGTTGGTTCCGCGTTTTGGAAATCCCTCAGTATTTAACCCTACAGGACAACTTTTGTCATATTCACACTTAGATTACGGTTATTTACTCGACAGCAAACGCGGTGTGGTGTTTGCAGTGTAGTCTAGTGCTGGCAACTATGACCAGAGTGTGGTTCTTGCAAATGGGCCACGTTGTCATAAGCCAAGTGACCGTGCAGCAAGCAGTCACGGTAGCAGCCATAGTCATGTAACCGAAATAAGTTCATTAAAATATTGCTTTCAGTATCAGCTAATGTTCGTCTCTTCGTGTGTACGTGACACGCGCTTTCAGCCCAAATGGCGTGACAGGAAAGGCAGGTCAGATCCGTGGTCACACAGAACCTAGATGCGTATTTGGGGCTCCAACCAACCAGCGCGAACATAAGCGGACATGTCTGCTACGTTATCCAAATGCTCCACCCATGCGAGAGCCGTAGTCAGTAGAAAACCGCTTGAGCCCTCGCTGGTACCAAGATTCAAACCCTGTGCATCCCGCATACGAGGGAATTCCCTGTGGTCAGTAGGTCAGGACTCGCTGCAACTGCGCCTCGCATACAAAGACTAAAACCTGAAGCGCTAATCGCAGCTAATCACATTTTGACTTTCTCTACATATGCTTCGCGCTGCTGCTAAAGACGAGAGTTAGGTTTTACACACTCTACACATGAATACACCTATATGAAAGTAAGAAGGGAGTAAGCGGTTTTTTACCGCACCAATCTTTTTGTAAATAGGAGTGCCCTAGAGGACAAAAATTTGTTGCGCGATAAAGTGTCCTTGCCTGTGTGCCCTAAAGAGAAGCCTACTCCATTTTCACTCCCTTTTCTTTAGAGTCTAAGGCAGTAGTTTCAACTTTGTGTAGCATGAGATACTCGGCTCCATAACGTGGGTTGGCGCGCTATCATTTAACGGGGTCTTAGACGAGAACACAGCTAGTGCCGATATTCTCGTACCTATGTCTGTGCATGAAGAGAAGGCTAGCCAAACACTTGGGCTTCCGAACCCAAAGCTTGCTTGAGCTTACATTTCACGCTGGTTGCGCTAAAGACGCTTTAAAGGGAGAGCTAAGACAAAAAGGTTAGGCAAGACCACACACCGTTCATTATTACCAAATACAGAACAAGACGATTGCTCATGACACGGTCCTTTATGCTGTGGTATACGCCTATCATAAAGTGAACGGTGGAGGACAAAGGCTCTGGGTGCTTGCCATCGTTTCGACAAGAAAACTTGTCTTCGCCCAGACGAAGCCAAGTCCTTTTGTCGAAACATTGGCAAGCACCCTAACGCTTTTCTGTCCGTTGTTCACTTTGTGATTATCAAGAACCATCTGCCCAACCACTGTCGACCATAGACTGGTATACACCAGGAGGTCAAGCCGGCTCTTCCTGAATCACAAGTAACGTTACTGCAGCCGCTGATCGCAATATAGCAGGAGGTCTTCACAACACCCTCCCCCGAAAAAAGAAAGTGAGGGACTTACTTCAACGCCTCGTACACGTGCCGTACACGCAGCGCCTTTATCGGGCTTTCATGAATCGCCTGCGCCACCAGTTGCACCAGCTTGGCCGGAGGCCTGCGGACGATGGTGCCAGCAGGGAGCAGCTCGGCCAGGGGACCCGGATGTAGCTGGGGCATTGTGCACGTGTCGCCGTGGCTGGACATGGTGCGGGTGTGGCGGGAACGCTTGGCGGGCTCTGAAGAAGCTGCCCGGCCACGCCCGGCGATGCCGCGGTTAGGGTTCATTTCGAGGCTTAGCGAAAGTGTCTCCTCGCATGCGAAAAGCAGCCAAGCATTGCGCGCCTTCTCTCTATCGAGAAAGCCCACCTTATTTATCACCGTGGAACGATTTCGAATGGGGCGACAGGGCGCGCATTTAAACAGCGTCTCACAAATCCGGCCTGGTCAAAAGGACGGATGTGGCAGAGTGCATAAACTGAAATGCTGCATCAACGGTACACACTAAAAGAGAAAGGAGTAAAAAGCAAGTAGCCTGTCCTTCACCACAACCCCTTTTATAAAATGAACAGTGCTCGTAGAGAGCTTACTTTTGCCTTGAACTACTGCACTTCCGAAATGCATTCTTGTTTTCGAGCCATCAGTATAATATTCTGTTTGGTTTCATATTTTTCTTGCAGTGCCAAGAATTCTTGCAGCATGTAGTCCTTTGGCTTTTGCTTTTTGTGTAAATGTGAAGTTACGTACTGCAGGGAGGCTGTACCATGGTGGGAAATGGTCATGTCTTGGTGCAATGTTAGGCAGAGCATTAGTACAGCCTAAGTTAGCTCGGATGAGGCATTGGTCTCGTTTGACGTTGTCGCCCTGTTTGGCACCATTCCAGCACCTCTAGGAGAGAGTGCAGCAAGGATAGGGCTCAAAGCGGATGACCGACTTGCCGAAAGGGAGTGACTCAGCGTAGATGAACAACTTCTGCGTTAAAGAAGAATTTTTCAGGCAACCCGCTGCAACCGCGCCGTGATGTGAGAGGCAATATAGGTGGCCGCTGCGAAGCAGACGATGGAGGTATCACCGGAAATTCAGTACACATTCATAAGTTGGAGCGCCGTGAACGAAAACTGGGTTCCTGATGCCGCAGAAGTACCCATAACTGTGGAGAAAAACTCATGGATGCCTGGCTTCGCTTGTATTAAGTGATGACATCTTCCCATCGCTCGGAAGCAGATTTACAGAAGATTTACAGGCGCGGCGCGCCTTGTAGTTGATGGACGTCTGGCGGCAGTGCCCAGCCGATGGAGAAGTTTAACTCCAAAGCGCTCCCGCACAACTTCCAGGTAAACAACACTGACGCCCAGCGACGAACTGGTGAGGGAGCACGCAGCAGTTTACTGGACGGCTACATCGTGATCCCCTGGTTGACAGGCTGATATAGTTCCCGCTGAACAAACTGTTTCTTCTGCTGCCTCTCCAGTGCATTGGATCACTGTTCGTGAAACATTTCTCTTTGTACTGTAGCATCAGTTTAGTTCTCTGCATGCATTGCATTCATTTTTTCTATGAGTACTGAGTAATTCGCCGGTACCATCTCTTGGCTGTACAAAGCTTTGTTTTGTTTGTGAACCTTTGATTCCGGCCAATTCTTTGGGTTCCGACAGCCGCAGGCTGTACACCAAAGGGGCACCCCTTTGCCTCAGCCTTACTACACCCGCTGCAGGGCAAAGGCTTCTGCCATGTTTCTCCAATTAACCCTATCCTTTGCCAGCTGCGCTTACCCTATGCCTGCAAGCTTCTTAATCTCACCCGCCCACATAACCTTCTGCCGTCCACTACTATGCTTGCCTTCTCTTGGAATCAACTCCGTTACCCTTAACGACCGGCAGTTATCTTGCCTTCGCATTACATGCCCTGCCCAAGCCCATTTCTTTCTCTTGATTTCAACTAGGATGTCATTAAGCCGCGTTTGTTCCCTCAGCCACTCTGATCGCTTCCGGTCTCTTACCGTTACAACTATCATTTTTCTTTCCATGGCTCGCTGCGTTGTCCTTAACTTAAGCTGAATCCTTTTCGTTAGCCTCCATGTTTCTGCCTGTAGGTGAGTACCGGTAAGATACAGCTACTGTACACTTTTCTCTTGAGGGATATTGGTAAATTGCCATTTATGATCTGGGAGAACCTGCCATATATATGCACTCCAGCCCATTCTTATCCTTCTAGTTATTTCCCTCTCATGATCCGGATAAGCTGTCACTACCTGCACTAAGTAGACATTTACCACTTCCAGCCCCTCGCTGCCTATTGTGAACTCCTGTTCCCTTGCTAGACTGTTGACATTACTTAGGTTTTCTGCAGGTTAATTTTTTACACTCAGAGCTCTGCTCGGCCTGTCTAACTCACCATGATTTGCAGTTCACCTCCTGAGTGACTCAACAAGGCAATATCATCAAGGAATCGCAGAATATCTAGGTATTCTAAATTACCTTTTATTCCCAACTGTTCCCAACTCAGGCTTCATAATACTTCCTGTAAACAGGCGGTGAATAGCAATAGCGAGATGTGTCTCTTTGCCTGACGCCTCTCCTTATTGGAATTTTATTGCTCACTTTATACAGGACTATGGTAGCTGTGCAGTTGCTATATATATCTTCCAGTATTTTGACACAAGGCTCTTCTACACACTGATTACGCAATGTCTGTATGACTGCTGAGGTTTACACTGAGTCGAATGCTTTCTCGTAATCAGTGAAGGCTATATATAGAGGTTGGTTATATTGTGCTCATGTCTCTATAAATTGATAGTGTGAATATGATCTATCGTGGAATATCCTTTACGAATGGCTGCCTGACCATTTGGTCAAATAAAGTGTAAGGCTGCCCTGACTCTATTGGCGATTACCTTAATAAATACCTTGTAGGCAACGGATAGTAAGTTGATCGGTCTATAACTTTTCAAGTCCTTGGCGTCTCCTTTCTTGTGAATTAAGACAATGTTTGCATTCTTCCAAGCTACTGGTACGGTCGAGGTCATAAAGCATTGCGTATACAGGGTGGCTAGTTTTTCAAGCACAATATCCCCTCCGTCCTTCAACAGATCTGCCGTTACCTGATCCTCCCCAACTAGTTTTTTCCTTTCCATTGCTCCTCAGGCTTTCTTTACCTCCTTTTTCGCTACTGGCGGGATGACGCAATGCTGTGTGCTACTGTCTCTCTCATTAACGTTCTGATTACACTGACTACTGTACAGATTTGTGTAAAACTCTTCGGCTAGTTTAACTATCTTATCCATATTGTTAATTACATTGCCCTCCTTGTCTCTTTATGCAAACATCTGGTTTTTACCTATGCCTAGTTTCCTCTTCACTACTTTTAGGCTACCTTCATTCTTTAGAGCATGCTCTCTTCTCTCCATATTAAAGGGACTATGAAATAAATTAATTGAGATTATGTAAAGCAGACGAGATAGAAATTTCATCACTCATCCCCCCCAACGCAAAAATTTTTAAGCTGCCATCAATAACAATGAAGATATAGACGATTCAAAATTACGCTCCTCCTCTCCCCCAACTCGTACACGCGGAGCACCAGACAAAAATCAAGAAAACAGCTCTGGGACTGGGTCCCACCCATGCAAACGTCATCCGCTGATGTTCCTTTTGTAACTTCCGGTTGTCGCTCCTAGCACCCCAGCAGCAGTGTCCGCAGCGTGATTTAAGCGCGCGTCGGGTTTCTTTGCTTGTCGTCTGTTGTAGTTAGCAGTAATGGGCCCGGACCTCGAGGCGCGACTGCTCGCTCTTACGGCCGCGATGGCTATCGAACCCTATGCGTTCACGCCGTACCGGCTGGACACCAGCGACAACAGTAGCGACTCGGCGAGCCACTGCGAGTGATTCTGGAACTCCCGACAGAAGGATGCAGCAGAGGATAATTGAAACCATATGCGCGAAGGCAATGCCCTGGCTCGCGCTTGCCCGAGAGGGTCGCGCGGTGGCACGAGGAAACGTTTTGCACGGCTACCGGAAGAGTGCCCGCGACGTCGTGGCTGCCGTGGCTCCAGCGAATGACAGCGTGTGGTGGCCTGGTGACATCATGGGTATAGTGACGTCTTTTTTCACGATTTTAGTTTCAAAATCCGTCACTACGAGCACACAAATCGGCCCACGAATTTTGAAAAACACGGTTTTTAAAAATTCATAATAAACTGCCGGCTCAGTTCCGAAGACTCATACTTGATGTGAATTCTTCTTAGCATCATTTCTAAACCTTTAAAACATTTTGAAACGACTTTTTATTCATTGCATAGTCCCTTTAACTTTTCATATGTCGGTTGCCCTCCGCTTATTTATTAACTTCTATATTCAGCAAGGTGGAAATTTGGGCGAGTTGGTAAGTGTTCATTTTCGCTCTCAGCGCAACACGAACGGGACACAAGACGAAGGACTAGCACAAACAGGCGCTGCAGGCACAAACAGCGCCTGTTTGTGCTAGTCCTTCGTCTTGTGTCCCGTTCGTGTTGCGCTGAGAGCGAAAATTAACTTCTATGTCTCTGCCAGTTCTATTTGTCGGTAGGGTCAGACACCCGTATACTTTGGCGTTTCTTAATCAGATCTTTCGTCACCAGAGAAAGCTTGCCGGTATGAAAGCTTCCTTGCATGAACATCAAGGCATTCTAGACCTTCAAAGAGACACCGTTCGTGGTCTTTGTGAGGAGCCTTATTTGCTATCCTCCTCAGGAAGACCAGGAACGGTGTCTCTTGGAAGGTCTAGAATGCCTTGCCAAGAATGTAAAAGTGACTAGGCCTAATCGTGCAGAGGTTCGTTTGCAGGAAGTGGTGAAATTCTTTAAGCAAAATGATCTCTGTCTTATGCAGGCAGATAAGATGGGAGGCTTTGTGGCGTTGCCAAGGACCATGTACAATGAAAAAGCTACATTGGCTGTTAACAAGAACTTTACTCGTGTGAATAAGGGGCAAACTAGAATTAAGACTAAAGTAATCGAGTTTTGCAAGCGTTTAGATCTTCAGAGGCTTGCAAGACATATTACTGTTAGTGAAAGTGGTGCAATGCATGTTTTCTTCAGTGTTAAGACTCACCAACTGGATACTCCGTTTCGTATCATTGTGAACGAAGGTGGCACGTGGCAGCACTGTGTTAGTAAATTCCTTTTAAAAGTTTTGAATGTCCTCGATATAAGTGACCCCTTCTCGGTAAAGAATTCAACTGACATTGTTCGTTTTTTTCAAGATCACAGTGATGTAGATTATGCCTTCTCTATCGATGTGGAAGAGCTCTTTTATGCTGTGCCTCATCTTGAACTTTTCGCTGCCGTCAAAGCCTGCATAGATGAAAATAGTGCTGTTGCTTTCCAGAATGCAGCAGGCATGATGATGGATTACTTTTTAGCCCTTTTAGAGTTTTATCTTTGTAGCACTTTTATCAAATTTGACGACCAGTTTTATCTGCAAAAGAAAGGTATCTGTATAGGTTCATGCATTGCACCGGTTTTGTGCAACATCTTTTTATCATACATTGATCGCTCTTTACACGAACGTTTTAATCATTTTAACAGTGACAAAGTCCTTAAAGTTTTTTGTTATATGGTCGACTTTTTAATTGTATTAAACAAACAATGTTCCATTTCAAATGAGAACACACAAATGTCTGTTCTCGATGATTTTAAACTTCTGGGAAAAGGACTAACTTTTACTTATGAGCTTCCACAGGAAGGCATTCTTCAGTTATTAGACCTACAGTTAATACTCAAGGAGGGGCATGTTTGCTGGGCGTATTCCCCTCGCGCACAAAAAGAGCTCTTGCCATACAGTTCTGCCCATTCTAAATTAGTTAAGAGAGGCATTGTAACTCTCTGCCTGGAATCCGCGCTGCGGAGATCGTGTGTTCATAAGATGCAAGCAAGTTTCGATCATCAATTGGGTAGGCTGTTTTTCAGCTGGCTACCCTGGGTCGGGCGTGGCGTCGGTGGTGGAAACGCTGCTGAAGAAAATGAAGCCCGGAACGCGCACAAAGCCCCTGAACAGTCAACAGGAACCGGAAGTGGTTCCCTACATCCACAGGATCACCCACAACTTAAAAAAGGTGGCAAATCAGTCTGACGTGCCAGTGGCTTTCTCAGCACAAAAAAGGGGGCTGTCAAAAGAACCACGAAAAACGTTTTGTTAAGTGCACCATGAACGTTGTTTATAAGATTCCCCTGTCTTGTGGCAAAGTGTACATCGGCCAGACGGGGCGATGCGTTAACCACCGACTCAGGGAGCATAAAAGAGACCTGGCTAATCGGGAGCGCATGAATCTTGTTGAGCACTGCATTGCTTGCAGAGCTTGTGAACCACGTTTCCATTGCGTGTCAGTCCTGGACAGAAGTAAGCAAAAAACTGCTCGTGAAACCTTGGAGGCATTTTTTATAAGGAAATCTGGATCAGATTGCGTGAGTGACACTTCAGTTGCCTTGTATAACGCTGTAGTCAATTTCCTATCTCGCCTAGTACGATGACTTTTTCCTTGGCAGTTTCCAAGTGTTTTGTTAGGCTGCGCCTGCACAGACCTGTAGTTTTATATATGCCGTCGTGGTTCCCTCAATAAATCAGTTGCAAGTTAGCACTCGTGTTTGTCTCTGTTCTCTGTGTCATCCACATAAGGAGAGCAGGATGAGAACGGTGTACAACGCTTGTCAATGACCAAAAGTACTCTCAGGCTTTACATGCCCGGCATTTTCGCACAAAAGTTTCGAATATTCAGATAATGTAGCCTGTTGTTGTGGAAATATTTGAAGTAATGTTCTATGCTTTGGAAGCGCAACAAGATCTTTCTTTT
Organism: Amblyomma americanum; assembly: GCF_052857255.1. Taxonomy (NCBI): domain Eukaryota; kingdom Metazoa; phylum Arthropoda; class Arachnida; order Ixodida; family Ixodidae; genus Amblyomma; species Amblyomma americanum. The sequence goes on along the minus strand of NC_135497.1, from coordinate 391,314,027 downwards.
AAAGTTTCTCCATCGCTCGCATTGCAGCATTTAAGAATACATTAGAAAACCGATGGGCAACATTTTGGACGATAGCAAAAAACATTAATAGCGAGATCTGCAGGTATATTGACTGTAATAGCGAAATCTTTCACTATATGACAAAACTGGTTTCAAGAAATCTTCGTTCAAAAATGCTTCTCTGTAGAATTGTTGGCCAGGATTCACTTTGCGCCAAATAGCTGCACCAGCATGTAGTGACGTAGTAGCCCTAGTTGCCAGTTATGGGTGTTTTCTTGGCGAAGTGGATCGTGCTCGCCTTGATAGCTTCAAAAGCGATCCCATAGGCCCGGAAACACTCGCTCCTCACACCACGTGCCCATTTCGATCGACCAGACCAATAGAACTACAATCTACAGCCAGCAGGAAATGCCAGGAACTTGAATTTATGATCTAATCCGTAGACATCACAAACATTGCAAGCACTGAGGGTCAATCGCACGGCTTCCACCCTCTCTGTAATGAAACCTGGACAAGGCTCGTTCACATTTCAATTAAGACGAAATGAAAAGTGCGCCTATACTCGAAGTTTAGACTGCGCGAAAGACAAATTGTTTACTGGTTAGCCACTGTGGCATTTCAATGGCGGCTGTGCAGTTTTTGCAGAAAAAGAAACTATTAACCTCTGGACTTCATTCATGTTTATAAGAGCAGTGCACGGATTTCCATAACTGAGTGAAATGTGGCCCTCCCCTGTATGCCTTCGGTCCAACAATAGGCGGCAATTGTTCACCTGTAACGTAGAGCCCTGGAACAAAGTAACAGTGCAGATAAGTTCGGAGCATTGCAGACAGTGGACCCTCTTAACAAGATGTGCAATGTTTCCGCCTGCACAATAAACTTGTCGCCAGCCACGCTAGAAGTGCCTCGCTTCAACTCCACTCGGCCTCAGCTAGCCCAATTTTTTTTTTACAATGGCAAAAGGGGCTTTAGAGCAAAAAAGGTCAAAACCCGGTTGCCGGTGCCTTTAGGTTAGCAAATAATTTCATCAGCGTGAATTTTGATCTCTAAGCTACTACTATTTCACACGCATGAAGGGAAGTGCTAGAAATGCTATAAGCGCAGAGTTTCTACATATATGAGAAAAAGCTGACATCTACCACGGAAAGGCGCAGAAATGCCAGAAACATGAGCTTTCGTATTTGGCTTGGCAATTGTTAGGCATGGATTCAACTACAACATCAAGACCTTTCCCACGGCGAAACCTCGAAGAAGTGCTGTCAAAGGCTCCACACGAGCCTGGCACGTAATTGGCACTGGCTTTAAATTGATCGAAGTGAAAAATTGCAGGTTTGAAGCAATTTATTCTGCGTGCAGCGGTCAGCATTTCGGCATAGCCTCCACATGTATACCGTATCCGAGGCAGAATACACGTTTTCGGCCGAACACAGCGAAGGCAGATTTCAAGCCTCGTCTTCCAGCATTCTCTACGTGTATGAAGCACTGCTCAAGAAACTTGCGAAGACAGTAGTGTGAGTTCTCAATGTAGCTATCAGTGCAGAACTCTAGACCGCCATGTATAATATACTGCGAAACATGGCATCTCCCGTTTGAGCTCAAGTCCTTCGCTTTCGTGTATATTTTTGTCAAGATGTGCCCTCAGCATCGCGTGCAAACGAAACGAAACTTTGTTCATTCAAAGCAGCTCTTAAGAGCAAGAGTCTGGTTTCCCAATTTAAAACGCAGTGCTTTAAATTAACCTGTCCGACTCGCCGAGACGGTGCAATATAATCAATGCGCGCTGTTTGTTCCTATGCTTGGGCGCAGCTCTTTTTGCCGGCTTCATGCATTCAGTGTTTCAAAGCAATCAAATATTGCATACAATGCTGAAAATACACCAATTTCTTCTCGAGTGAATGACAGGCATTTGAACCAGTGTCCTTGAATTGCAGTCGCTTACAAGATATCTAGTGTTTTCAGTAGCTAGGTGCAAAATAAGAGGCAAGGGGACTACGACACGTTTCTGCTTAGTCATCAGCATATTCGTGTGCTTATTATACGAACGAGCGTTCCTAGGTTTTTCTTTATCCACCTTAAGGCGGAGCTTAAGTGTCCTCCGATTTAGGGTGTCTTTTAAAGTGTCACTGTGCAGCCCAATGACGAGAGCTACAAAGCGCACCTGATCGTAACGGAGCGTGTTCGGCACCTTAAGGCGGAGCTTAAGTGCCCTCCGATTTAGGGTGTCTTTTAAAGTGTCACTGTGCAGCCCAATCACGAGAGCTACAAAGCGCACCTGATCGCAACGGAGCGTGTTCGGTGCCAGGAAAAGGTATTGTAGCTTGGGAGCGTTCGACCCTCACAACGCGATGGAAAGAGGAAGATACAAATATGTCAGCCTGCTTCCGAGCATCACACGTAACATTATCCGACACTTTGTAATTCTAAAATGAATGCGTAAAAATCGTCACAGCTGCACATTTCGTTCCTTTATTGACCAGCCAGTGCGAACACAACGAAGTGCTCCTTTTTTGCAGCGGTCGGCGCAACAAGTTTTCATAATATTAAGCTGCTTGAGTTGGGGGAAGTAACCTTGGGTTGATAATGTAGCACTCCCCATAAGTGTTAGTGCATTTTTAGCTTTTTGGATGCTAAAACAAAATTCACCAAAATGCTGAATACTTCAGTGAGCCGCAGCTGCCAGAGACAGTCGGCGCGTGGCTGGGTCTCAGCTGCATCTTCCTCGACATAACGTATCTCCGCCTCGCCTCAGCGCATTTCATTTGTTTCTTGGGCTGGTTGGTATAACATACTGAATGCCGAAACCACAGGTGAGGACAGAGACTAAGGAAGTTGACATGACAAGCGTAACCGGCGGTCAACAGCGCACCTGCGGGGTCACAGTCAGCATCGACTTGCGCAACCTAGTCACCAAAAGCAGAACAAAAAGAGACAAATATCGTGGACATACAACCTACTACGATTTTGAATGTTTCGTTTTTCACTGTGCGCGTGGTGGCGTAACGGACCTTTATTATGCTCGGCACTGCTCCCAAGGGGAAACGATGAGGCATTTTCCGGATACGCCTGGTCCGGGTACTTGGGCGATCTCCATCTCAAAGGGAACCGGAAGGTTACTCAGTGACGATTTCTAAGTTGTCATGCTGTCGACAATATAAATTGCAAATTCACCTGTTATGAAGTGCGCGAGATGCTTGAAGGTTGCGGTTTACACGGCTGAACCTAGCAGGGTTAAATCACGCCAGAAGTATCCTTCGTTGCTTTGTGTTCAGCACGCCTTCGCTCTCCCGCGCTATACCTCTGGGAACTTTCGTTAAAAGAAGTTTAAGTTCATCGAAGTACCCTACCGCTGCTATTGCTGCACTTGAAGCAGGCAAATTTCACGCACATGCATATACTGACATCTCCCCACTGACATTGTGGAAGCTATGTACTGGTATTGCAAACACAGAACGATATGTGGGAAAAAAATGGCAGGCACCGCTATGGGTCACATTCTATAGGTAATGGCGCATAGGAAGGATGTGGTATCGGTACCGCTGACTGTTATCGCTTATTACAGTTCTGGTTGTCTTTAACAAGAGGAAACCTTCACACAGTTCGTGCACCTTAAAAGACGTCGCTTGGTTCCAGCGATTATCCACACAACTAGCCGCTTGTCTCAGGTCGGGCTGTCAGCTCACTGTAAGCTCGTGATGCTGTATGCTGTGTGCCAGGAGATGCATTAGAGCGTTCCGGCCACCTTAGGGTAGGTTTCTCACGACAGCTTCGAAGGAAAGAATGAAAGTATTTCCCAACAACAATAGAAAGGTTCGAGAGGACAGCCGCAACCCCGCACGCACTGCTTCTTACAATAACTGCCATCTGAATAACAGCTAGTACAGTAAAAGCTCGTTAATTCGAACTTCACGGGACCGGGAAAAAAGTTCGAATTATCCGATGATCGAATTATCGAATGGCCTCAAAAAAACTGACAAGAACCATTTGCATTGCGGTACATGTACAGTATTTACTCGCGTAATGAACCCACTCGCATAATGGACCCACCAACCCCCGATTTTTGCCTAAGAATTTTAAAGAAAAAAAAGCGTCATTCGTTAATGCTTCCCTCTGTTTCGCACCATCATGGTCCACAAGGCATTTCTTGACAGTGTGCCAAGATGCTGCGCAGCGACCTTTTGATCATAGGGGGGGGGAGCGAACTTGGCAGAGTTCCAGCGCTTGTCTGGTTGTGCAATTAAGCCTCGTTTTCAGTAAGTTCCCTTTATCATGCCATGGGCGATCTGACCGCGTGGTTCCGTTGGCGACTGATATGGGTGGAAGAATGGACGACACTCGCCAAGGGGGAAAAATAGTTTTTCGCACGCAATTTGTATACTGCCCGTCTGAAGTCATAGCCTTTCATGGGCGTTGGCTGGGGCCGCGTCAACAGTGCTTATCCGTATTTCCAAATTAACAGGGCTCTAATTAACGAGTGTTTACCGCATTTACTGGCATAATGGAGCCACTTTTTTTCCAGAAAAGTTGGCATCAGTTTGGGGGGAGGGTTCATTATGCGGGAAAAAAAAGTTTCCAACAGATTTTTTTGAAAGGGTCGAGATTGCATATATCTCCGTGCGTCCTTCCGTCATCAACAAACGCACACGGTCAGACACGTTCGTGCCGGTAATGTTTAGCATCGTTCAGTTTGAAGTGCTGTACACCGGCCCTGAAGGTCAGGCGCGCGTTTCTTACTGCGGTTAAAAACAGGACAGTGACGAGTGTCTAATGCGAATATTTTTTGAGTGCACGTTATCGAGTGCATGTTAGAGTGCACGTTATGTTATCGGCGGCGGCAGGAGCTTGGTGCACTCGCCCCCCCCCCCCCCCTTCCTCCTTGCTTCCCCCTTACCCCTCTGGCTGGAGCTCTTCTCAAAAGATAAACAAGTGGTTATGTCGGCGGCGGGCAGCATCTTGGCGCGCTGCCAATGTCTGCGCTGCAGATGCCAGCGAAAACTGAGGAACTCGCTAGGCTAGAAAACAAAAAAAAATGTAAATTCTGGCCGACAAAAGTGGGGGGGGCGGGTTCATTACGCAAGTAAATACGGTAGTTTAGTTCCGGTGTTCGGAGGCTGCCCGGAAATGAGGGTAGGCAGCCGCCACCGCGTTTGCCAACCCCTACCCTCCCACGCCGCCGGCCGCTAGGCCGGTCATGGCGCCTTTTAGGCTTTACCCACTCTTCCACGGTTTCATCTGGTTCCATCTTATGTCCCCGTTTAGCACGTGCGAAGCCTCTAAGTACGCGGAGGCGCATTTTTTTTTGCCGCCGCCCAGACGGGGCAGTGCGTAGTTCAAAATATTCATAGCGGAACCGACTCGTTTTCGAATTAACGGGCTTTTTTATACACAGATCTGTATGGAGCTTGGCCGGACCAAGTAGAGTAGTCCGAATTATCCGAAAATTCAAATTATCGAGATTCGAATTAACAAGCTTTCACTGTATATATCTCTTAACGCATGCATCTCTGCCAGTCCAAAAAAAATTGCTGATGGTTTAGCTCTGCTTAACCCTGGTCGAAAGCGAAAAGCTCCATCTCCCTGGTTACGTTTGTGGCCGAGGAACTCGCGGTCTCCACAGCAGGTGCCGCGTCACACACACCTAGCTTAAGGCTAAACACATAAAAGTTCACCGGTGTTTTAAGCAGAACAAACTTTGATGCCCTGCGCATGAGATTCCAGACTCCGCTTTCCGGCTTCGCTTGGTCAAGGTGTGTGACGTCACACAGGGAGTAGGCAGCATACCTTGGATGAATACTTTCCATCTCTCCGCAACGCGGCCACGGCGTGCATCAGTGCCGCTCCCCACGGCAGAAGTGGCATCGAACACACCTAGCGTTCTGCTGAACGCATCAAAGTGCACCAGCGTTTTATGCAGAATCCACTTTCATGACCTGCGCATGTGATGCCGACAGACGCTTTCCTGCTTTTTCCCTTGACCTAAGGCCAAGGTCAAAGGTCAAAGTCGAGATAGATGGTGAAACAGCCGCTAGTGTCGCCTGCTGTAGCTGACGTCATGTGTCGAACCTGACTACCACCAGTTATACTCATGGTTTCACCTCTAGGTACACTCAAGGTCAAACTTGCGGCCCCGCTGAACTCTAGCTACTTTTATGGTCAAGCTTGCGGCACCGCTGATGGCTCGAAAAGCTGGCGCAATGAAGCTTTTCATTCGAAAAAAAAAACACGCAGATACTCACCTTCCTCGACGTGCCACACTTCTCGCGAGGCTTGTTCCACTGCAGGATATGGTCTTCCGTTTCCAGGACTCACATGCGGGACCAGAGGTGCAAAGGACGGAATGGCAGGCATTCTACTGCTCTGGTTCTTCGCTGCAGCTCCGGGCACCTGAAATTCACGGGTGTGCACAGAATGGGGGCGAAGTTAGTGCCCCAGCTGAAAGCTGGTCGCGTACAAGGCAGTGCGATGCCATAAGAGGAGTGAGATTAGCATCACAAACATTGCTCCAGAAAGTTATGTGACCGCGTGTGGGTTCCCAAGCTTTTACAGAGCACATGGGTTAAGACCCCTAACTACCAACGAGTTCCGAGTTGGGGCGTCGCACTAGGCTTTTGAGCCCTTCAGAATTCAGGGAGTGAAAAAGAATTGTGTGTGGCTCTGGAGGCTTTGAAATGATGAACAAGCCTGCTGTTTCCGTCGTCTAAAACAAGGTGGCAATAGGAACTTAGTGCAAAGCTTGAATGCAGCATTTGTCTCCCGCAAACCACGCGTAAAATATTCTCACACGCATCCTATCTAAATTCTATTTGTAAGGGCAGGTGGTAAGTACCGAAAATTGCCAATAGCTCCTTCACCTGAACATCTGACTTCATACCATACACAGCGGAAATGCTCCAGCAGCTGGCAAAACATCAGATAGATTAGTCTCGCTTCATTCAGTTCTAAGCCCTTTCTCAATAAAATTGTTTTCTTTTTCATGTCTTGGGGGAATCGTGACGTCAGATCAACATGAAATTTAATAACCGAGTATTTGCTGATCAATAACGTTCGGTGCCAAAGAGAGCACTCTGATTCTTCCATCGCCATCCTGCATTTTCCAACTTCCCCAAAACCACACGTTAATCTGAAACATATCTTTTATTATTGCCATGTAACAATTTAATCCCCTTCAATCCGCACTCCATACCCCAGTCAAGCGTGCCTGGCTGACATCTCACCAGCTGACGGACAAACTGGCCTTGGTGACTTTGGCGCAGCATGTACTCGATGCTTAGTGCTTTCTTTGAAGCTTTCACTTCCTCCCTGTCAACAAAAAGTATATAGCGCTACATAGCATAAAGCCGCAGCACACTTGTGTTATGGCACTTCCTAATGTTTCTTCCTTATGTTTCCATTGAAAGAGTATGCTTGATTTGAGTGGAATATGAACCATGCAAATAACCACTAATAGACATCAATCGCAGTAATGTACGATCCCTCGCAAAATGAAGATTGACGAACAGAGTGCCAACACTGTGCGATCCATCAAAGAAAAAAATAGTGTCAGAAAATGACGGATGCTCGGGCAAATATAGAGCGTTGATAACACCCAGTGAGTCATAACCACACCTTGATTGTGCTGCACTTGCCCTTCCATTCTCATACCCAAGTCGCCTAGCCAGAGATCGGATATTCTCCAAAACATCCCTACCCTCCAAAGTCTGCGCGTCCAATATGAGGCTCAGGCGCACACCCAGCTTAGTGCGGCGAACTCGCTGTTCATCGCTGTCACTGTGTCACCACAAAAAAAAAAAGCCGGCCTTTAACTTCAAACGCTCAGAATCTGCACATTTTGCAGCAATTCCTTTTCAGGAAGTCATTCATTCTATGCACAATTATGGAATGAAACCATTTGCCATTAAATATAGGTACCAAGTTGGACGCAACTAAATTTCAAGAGCTAACCCGTGGTTTGCATGACATGTAACTTAAACCACAGCCCTAATGGTGTCACCCTTTCTTTCCTACATTTTTTTTTTTATCTGAAGATGCGCCTGTTGCAATGATTCATTATGCACCCTAAAATTTGTTCCAATGCATTTGTTTAGCTTTAGTGAATTACCTGTACTTATCATTCCATAGTCTAGTGATAATACTAGCCTTGTAAAGTTTTTTCACAAAATTATGTAGAATACTATTGCGCATATATTGTTGTTTTGTTATTCTTGTTTGTTTTTGTGTGCTTTCTTTCAGTATTATGTTGTGACTAATATATGCTTTTTTACTGCCCCCACCTTATGTAGTACACTCGAGAGAGGGGCTTTAACTGCATTTTGAATCAAGATAAGTGATGCTGATGACTGCGTTGTGCTCTGTCCGAAAATCGTGGCATTCAAGCATTCATTGTGTATTTGTACGGCGACTTCACGATTTGAGTTTTTTTAACACATTTACGGCTTGAAAAGGTGGCTCATCATCAGAAAGGACATTTGTCATGTTAACTAGCCACGATGGCGTCAAGCAAGAAACGGTGCCATAAAATGATTTAAGGCCTACTTACGACTGCTCGTGTAGGTGCAGTACGTGCAGCGGCAGATTCCGTGAGTACTATGCCAGTGTTTCCTCCGGGTATGCATTACCAAGTTGTACTGCGTAGTGAAGAGGTCGCCGTACTTTTCACAGGCGAGGAGCAGGCTGTGCAAGGGAACGATACTGATGTCCCCTGAATAAGAACCGAGCAGTGGGAGGTGTGAATGAGCACATGTAGAGTGAAGAACTGAATTCACCGTTTCTTAATGTGCACCGTGGCAGAGAGGAAAAGGCCAGCAGTAGTACTTTTTCACATCAGTTTCTTGGTATCAATTCTGTGCATGGTAGTCTCCTTAAGATAGTAATAGAATAGTACATCATTACACTGAATAGTAAAGATATTAAACTCGCACTCATATCAATTAATCAAAAACTAGAACGGCTGCTGCTCCTGGCAGGAAAAATTGAGACCATGAAAGAAAGTCCTAACTTTATATCTACGAAGTTCGATGAATTTGAGCAAAAGTTCTGCCATCAAGAGGCTGACATTAAAGACCTAAAAAGAGGATGAGTAAGTTTGAAGAAAAAGGTGGCCTGAAACAGGTAGCCCAAGCCCAGTTGGAAAAGGACATACATGACCTCAAATTCAGGAGCAGGCAGCTGAACTTAGAAGTGGATGGAATAAAAGAAGCACAGGATGAGGACCTGACAGCCATGTTAAACATTGTGGCTGATAAACTTTGAGTGCCTCACTTGACGGAACAGGAAATTGCCCACGTTCATCGACTCCCAGCCAAATGTGATAAGGTGCCAGGCATCATTGTGCGTTTCACAAGGCAAGCGATAAGAGAAAATTGGATTAAGAATAATAAAAATTTTAAGGAAAGCAATCCACGCATTTTCTTGCAGGGAAACTTTACATGCTGCAAAAAAGAACTCCTTCAAGCAATGAAAGACTGCGCCAAAGATAAAGGCTATAAGTTTACTTGGTATGTAAACGGGAAGGTCTTCGTCAGGAAAAGTGAGGGATTGAGTGCCATTCATGTGAGGGGACAGAGCGACTTGGAGCAGTTATACCTTTTTTGATCTCATCTTTTGTGTTTTCGTTTTGAAACATAACCAAAATGCAACACATGTGTTATTGGCTGCCCAGCGACCTGAACCGTACTCCTTTGTGTGTTGTGCCGACATCGCTTAAAGCTGTTCACTTGAATGGACGCTCTGTAAAAAACAAGACAATGTGTTTAGAGGAATTCTTTGGTGAATTTTCGTTTCCTTTTTCTCTGATCATGCTCAGTGAAACATGAAGCACAAATGATTCTGACATTTTTACGATGACCAACTATACAACATGCTACTTGAACCGCTCTCGTCTCCGTCGGGGTGGAGTAGCATTATTGGTGTCTAATGACATTGAATGCGACAAGCTGGACTCGTATAGTCTACTTGCTGTTGATTTTGAGGTCCTATCTGTCTGTACCGACAGGTTCGTGTTTTCTGTTTGCTATCATCCTCCGAACGGAAATGTGGTTAAGATTTGGAATTGTATGACTGCTTTTTTTCGTTTATAACAGATGGCAAATACACTCTAATAGCCGGAGGGGATTTTAAGACTGATATGTTGAGGGACAACTCTTTGGTTAAAGACTTTAACACTGTCTTGGCTTCGAACGGCTTCATCAACCTTGTAAGAACTCCAACTAGGATTACACAAGCAACCGAGTCTCTTCTCGATCTGCTGATTACGAACTCCTCCCAACCATTAGCTGACTCAGTTGGAGTATCATGTGCACTCAGTGACCATCTTCCAGTGTTTGTATGTATGTATAGGACTGGACCAGTAAAGTACCGAAAGGAAAAATCTATGTATCAATATATAACTAATGCTACGCTCAATTTATTTCATAGTTAACTGGCACAAGTTAAGTAGGATAGCACTGACAATACCAGTGACGTAACTGAGGCTTGCAATAAGTTTCTCCAAGTATTAACGCAACTATACCATTCATGCTTAAACTATACCATTCAGACATTAAAAGTACAAGAAAAAAACCATAAAACTCGCAAACCCTGGATAACGTTTAAGTTACACCATGAAATTAAACTGAAAGGAAAGCTCTACGGGATCTTTTTAAACACATGTTGAGCAGATGACTTAAGTAAGTTTAAGAAATACACGAATAGGTTAACAAAAAAGCTACGTCTGGCACGCACAGAATACTAGGCGACATTTCTCGAAGTTAAAAATGGTCGCCACGATTTGCTGTGGTCAAGATTAAATTGCCTAACAAGGCACGAGCAACCGCACCCTGCCCCACGGACATTAAGGCTTGATGATAAAGATATATCAGGAATAGAGCTAGGAGATGCCTTTAACAACTTTTTTTACAACCCTCTCTCATACCAACCCATCACATCATTCCAATAGCTACATTAGTCCCTACAATAATAATACAATATTTTTGAACCCGATTACGGCAGAAGACATTATATCAGTCACACAGAACCTTAATAGCAGCCATGCCTGTGAAATTGATGGCATTCAAGTCAGGCCTGTGAAGCATGTTGTACCAGTTATTGCCCCTGTTCTTGCGAATATATTTAATTTATGTTTTACTACCGGTACATTTCCTGACAAAATGCAAATAGCCAAAGTAACGGTTATGTATAGGAAAGGTGACCGTAACGATTTAGGAAATTATAGACCAGTATCTATACTCCCTATCTTTTCAAAGGCTCTCTAAAAAGTCCTACATAAGAGGTTGTCTCATTTCATTTAAAAGCATAACCTTTTGTCACCAAATCAATTTGTATTTTGTAAAAATAAATCAAACAAATTAGCGCTACTCGAGCAAAAGGAATATATACTAACACAGTTTGAAATGAAGGCCTTCGTTATTGGTGTCTTCGTAGACGTTTCGAAGGCATTTGATCTAGTGAACTACTGTATGCTCCTAAAAACTTAGTGCGTTATGGTTTTCGAGGAAAGACCCAGGTGCTTCTGAAATCATATCTATGGCACACAAAATAAGCTGTATGCATAGACAACATAAAATCTGAACCAAAACATATTACTTCTGGTGTGCCACAAAGCAGTATATTGGGACCATTACTCTTTAATATGTATCTAAATGATAACTCTCACATAAACTCTGCTCCGAAATTTATTATCTACGTTGGTGACACTAGCATTTTTTTTGCTGGAAATGTTCTTGATCTCCTTGTTCAGGAATGCAATGACACCATGATTGAATTATAACAATGGTCTCAATCCAAATGTATGAGTATTAATGATAAGAAAACAGAAGCTGTTATTTTTCGTCCAAAAATAAGGTGCTTGCTTCCTCCATCGAGATTAAACTAAGCTCGTGGTGTATAGATTTGGTTGAAAAATGTAAATGTCTAGGAGTAGTTTTTCTTCCAACATGACTTGGGATCACCATGTGGACCATATAGCAAAGAAGCTGGCTCAACTAACCGGGGTCAAAAGTTGGCTAAGATAAGTTATTGAAAAAAAATAAAGCTACACCTCTATAATTCTATTTTCTACTCTTATTTTAACTACGGCCACTTTGTATGGACGACAGACACGGACAGCTGTCTTCAACGTATCTATATTGTACAGAAAAAGTTCCTTCGTCTTATTTACAATGTCCCCTGGGACTCGCCAAGCACGGATCTCTTTCCACAAAGTGGTGAGGTAAAAATTCACAACTTGTATGAATGTCATCTAAGTATCCGGTTTAAACTTGAAACACGTAGGAATGTAAACTACATATGTAACCTTCCAGAATTACATGCCCTTGAAGCCAGCTATACGGCAAGGTATGCGGAGACTTGGGTAGTGCCGACTCTTTGAATAAATTCAGGTAGAGAATGCCTGCCATCCACTCTTCCTTCTCTGTTAAATACAAACGCATATAAAAATTTTGAGCTCTTTAGTTTGTCAAAAAAATCTTTGGGTGCTATGTACGTTGACATGCAGCATATCTTTATTCTTTTTCTTTGCTATTGATCTGTTTGATTGATTGATTTGATTTATGGGTGTTTAACGTCCCAAAGCGACTCAGGCTATGAGAGACGCCGTAGTGAAGGGCTCCGGAAATTTCGACCACCTCGGGTTCTTTTACGTGCACTGACATCGCACAGCACATGGGCCTCTAAAATTTCGCCTCCAGCGAAATTCGACCGCCACGGCCGGGATCGAACTCGCGTCTTTCGGGCCAGCAGCTGAGCGCCATAACCGCTCAGCCACCGTGGCGGCTCGCTATTGATCTGTGTTTATCAAGTGTGAATGTTGATTCAATATTGTATAATGCTGTTTCACTTTATTTTGTAGTTTCATTATTGTATACCTGTTAATACGTTGACCAATTGTTTTATAAGCCTTGCTGTCAAGTCACTGCCAAGCGAAAGGGGACTGCCGCTTTTCTGTGCCTCCGCTGTCTGTACCTTTTCAAGGCAGAAATAAATTTGATTTGAATTGATTTATTAAATATTTTGCCTATTCACGATACAAAGGCAGCGCGATGGTACTGACACACAGATCCCCCAATTAGTAATATAAACACTAAATATAAAAAGGCAGTGCCTTTTCCAGAAGCGCTATCGACCAGCTTCACATCGGTACACATGCATCAAATGAGGAGTTCTCTGACAATGCGGAGGCCCTTTTCATGCACTAAGGATATGTACATAAAAAGCAAGCACCCATCCCCTTTTATCCACAGTTTAATCTCCCGGTGATTCAGGCAATGTCTCGCTGTTTGTTCACCTTTCGCCCAGATGCCCTCGCACAGAAAGGTCCACCGTCCCTGCTGGCATTCAGTGTTCATAATCAGGCATAATTGAATTAGCTTAGACGTGAAGAGGGAACGGACAAAGCTAATGAAGAGGAAGTTCATTAACGAGTTAGCAGTAAGAGGAAAAATAGAGGAAATCAGGATATCCCTGCCGAACCAATATTCAGCTTTAACTGATGAAGACGATCTTAATGTTCATCTAATGAACGATAATCTGACAGCTGTCATTATGGAGTGCACAGTAGAAGTAGGCGGTAGGACGGTTCGACAGGATGCCGGCAAGCTATCTCAGGAGAAAAAAGATCTGATTAAGAAATGCCAAACCATCAGAAACGCCAAACCATGAGGGGGCCTAACCCTACCGACAGAATAGAGCAAGCAGAGCTATCGAAGTTAATAAACAAGCGCAAGGTAGCCGGCATAACGAAGCTTAAATGGAGACAATCGCGCATGCTCTAAAGAACAGAGGCAGCCTAACAGCGGTGAAGACGAAACTAGGCATAGGTAAAAACTAGATGTATGCGTTAAGAGACAAGGAGGGCAATGTCATTAGCAATATGGATAAGATAGTTCAATTAGCCGAAGAGTTCTATGCAAATCTGTACAGTAGTCAATGTAACCAGAACGTTTATGAGAGAGACAGTAGCCCGCACCAATGCGTCATCCCACCGGTAACGAAAGAGGAAGTAAACAAAGCCTTAGGAGCAATGGAAAGGGGAAAGGAGCTGGGAAGAATCAGGTAACAGCAGATCTTTTGAAGGACGGAGGGGAGATCGTACTAGAAAAGTTAGCCACACTGTATACGCAATGCCTTCTGACCTCGACCATAATAGAAGCTTTGAAGAACGCAAACATTTTCTTAATTCATAAAAAAGGAGACGCCAAGGACTTGAAAATTTACAGGCCGATCAGCTTACTTTCCGTTGCCTGCAAGATATTTACTAAGGTAATCGCTAATAGAGCCGGGCAACATTAGACTTCAATCAACCAAATGATCAGGCAGGCTTTCCTAAAGAATATTCCACAATAGATCATATTCACACTACCAACAGGTGATAGAAAAATGCGCAGAATACAACAAAATCCTATATATAGCCTTCATTGATTACGAGCAAGCGCTTGACTCAGTGGAAATCTCAGCAGTTATGCAGAGATTGCAGAATCAGGGTGTAAAAGAGCTTTTTATCAAAATACTGGAATCTATATATAGCAAAATGGCATTCCTCTGGGACAGTTGGTATGAATCCATCTTTGGGCCAGCGTGAACTTTGGGACGCACCAACGTAGACAGACACATTGAAAGAGGGAACACCATAGCTACCATAGTCCTCCATAAAGCCAGCAAGAAAATGCCAATAATGAAGGGCACCAGGCAAGGAGACCTGATCTCGCCAAAGTATTCCACGCCTGTTTGCAGGAGGTATTCCAAGGCAGAAATTGAGAATCATCAGAGCAGTGCTGGCAGCCGTCTGTGCGACTGCTAACCGTATTGCTGTACTCATGCAGGCATTTTGACACGGTTCCATCAACCGGCACAGGATCATCTTACCCAACGCAGCACCAACGCTGGATTCCAGAACGTGGCTGCGGAGTGATCTGTGCAAGCAATCAACCAGGAATTTCACGCCTGCACGGAAGGCTTACGACGCCCCTCCAGCAACCCGATAAAAGCAGCCAGCGACAACCACGGACACATCAGAGCAGTTCTGGCAGCCGTCTGTGCGACTACCAACCGTATTGCTGTACTCATGCAGGCATTTTGACACAGTTCCATCGACCGGCGCAGGATCATCTTACCCAACGCAGCACCAACGCTGCATTCCGGAATGTGGCTGTGGAGTGATCTGTATGCAAGCAAACAACCAGGAATTTCGCGCCTGCGCGGAAGGCTTACGACGCCCCTCCAGCAACCTGATAAAAAGAGCCAGCGGCAACCACGAACACATCAGAGGAGTTCTGGCAGCCATCTGTGCGACTGCTAACCGTATTACTGTACTTATGCGGGTGGGCACACAAACGTTCGTGTGAAAGTTTATTTCATTGCATTTTGCAGTTGCTGCACTGCTCTGGTACCTCTTGTTGTCTGTGACGCGTTTGTCGAAAACTTGTTAAAATGGGGGACGACGAGGCTACGCAACTTGACAACTTTGCCAAGACACTCGCAGACGAGGCTCCCAAAAGCATAAGAGAAGTTACTAAGCTTCTAATGGAAATGACTTCTAAATTTATGGAGGCCGTGACTGAAATCAAGGTCAAAGTAAACAAGTTGAGCTCATCTAGCGATGCTGTACAGACTGAAATAGCAGCAGTGAAGGAATCAATGGGTTTCATGAACACTGCCTTTGAGGACTTCAGAACAGAAGTTAAAACTATGAGGCTTGAACTCACTGAAGTAAAGAATAATCAGGAAATTCAGCAAGTAAACAAGAAGCTGACGAACGAAGTGAAAGAGCTAAGGGCACAATTGGTTGAAGTGAAGCAATACAGCAGGAGGAATAACATCTAATTGGAAGGAATCCCTGAAACTGATAATGAGAACCTTGGTAGCATGATGACACAGGTATCTTCCTACCTACAGGTTGAGCTTTCTCCTGAGAAAATTGACGTGATACACCGTGTTCCAACGAAGTTGAAGGGACCTTCCTATGTAATTGTTAAGTTTAAGTCAAGGTCCTCACGTGACAGAATCTTGCAAGCTGCGAAAATGAGCAGGCTAAATACTTCCGTACTTCGCTTCCCAGAGAACGATCCCGTTTTTGTCAACAAAATTTGTGTCTGGAAAAAAAGGTTTTGCTCGGCAAAGCTATTGGAGTAAAGCGTGACAGAGGCTGGAAGTTCGCATGGGTGTCTGAAGGCAAAATCTTGATGAGAAGAACGGAAAGCTCGAAAGTAATGCACATAACTTGTGAAGATGACCTGGAAAAAATTGTCTTATTACCAATGCCTTGTGTTTTTGTACCTGTTTGCTCTTACAATGCCTTTGGCCATAGAAGATGATGACCTGTTAAGCAGAGACAAAAATTCGTCAATATTTTACTCTAATATCCGCAGTGTAATGAAGAACCTGAACCTTCTAGTGGCTTCTCTGACGTGATATTCCCAATCTTTTGATATTGTAGCATACAGAAACCTGGCTGCAAAAAAGATGAGAACGTTATGCTTCCCAGCTATGTTATGCTATCTGATCCGAGAGAGTAAAAAAACCGTGGTGGTGGTGTTGGCTTTTTTCTCAAAAATAGTCTGCCTTTCTCGTGTTTGGCACCAGTCACCCTCAGTAATACAGACATAGAAACACTGTTCATAAAACTGCCCTGGTCATTCACTGTTGGAGTTACTTATTGTCCACCAAATTCATGCCTTTCGCCCTTTCTTGATAAACTTGAAGGAATTTTTGGAACGCTTGCTACACACTTAGAACGCATAAATATTGTTGGCGATTTCAATATTGATACAAGTACTGAATGCCACAAGGATTACGTGAACCTGTTAACATCGTACAATTTCTGAAACATGATTAACACACCCACGCGTGTAACTACCTACTCTTCATCTATTATTGATCATGCATTAACAAATATACCGAATGGGATACGCGCTGGGGTTTTTTACAGCGAACCCATCTTCGATCACCTCCCACTTTTTGTTGCTGTTGACATTGAAATACAACCAGAGCGTCAGAGCAAGAAGTACCTATCTAAAATAGATTACGCCCTTCTGCGTGAAAATTTACTGGCCGTTGACCCCAGTGTAATATAGCATGACGACGTCGATACAGAGTTTAATAACCTAATAGACACGCTTTCGTGAATGGTTACTAACTGCAACAGAAATATTAGTGTTCGCTCTTATGAAGCACCACTATGCCCTTGGATGAAAAAGATTCATGGTACCGCAAATGGAAGCCCCCCCCCCCCCCCCCCCCCCCCCCCCCCCCCCCCCCCCCCCCCAACACAAAGATAATGTTTACTATCTAAACCAACTTAAGAGCCTGCGCAACAGATCCGTGTCGATGATGAGGGCACGAAAAAAGCATATTACACGCGTCTCATTGAACAGGCTTCCGGCAATTTGCATAAAGTCTGGAAAATAATAAATGAAGTCGCTGGCAAAGCCAGTTTGCGCCGTGCTCTCCAGGAGAGAATAGATGGCAGTACTACAGAAATATTTAATTCCTTTTTCACCAATATCGGCCCATCCTTAGCTGCTCAACTCCATGAATCACAACAACAAAATGCTGCATCCAATCCAGCTCTCAATACTTTTGGAATGTTTGAAATAGAACCCGAAGAAATTACATCCTTTGTTATCAGCTTAACAGGCAATAAATCTGCTGGACTAGATGGAATTTACCCACGTATACTTAAGAAAAACAGTGATATCTTGGTACCCATCTTATGCAAACTTTTTATTCCTTGATTAAAATGTGCAAAGTATCCCTCCGCACTAAAGATTGCCAAAGTTGTCCCAGTATAGAAAGATGGAGACCGATCCAATCAGTCAAGCTACAGACCCCTTTCTGTCCTAAGTGCTATTAATAATATTTACGAAAACATTCTAGGCGACAATATTTGCAAATTCTTAGAAAAGCATAACTTACTCTGTCAACAGCAACATGGATTTCGAAAACATCATTCAACGGCATCTGCTGTCCTAAGCTTGACTCAATTAATTAACACAGCATTACATGAAAACAAACTGGCCGCCATTGTATTTGTTGATTTAAAGAAAGCATTTGATACCGTGAATGACACTATTATAGTCCACAAATTAAACCATTATGGATTCCGCGGTGAAGTCTACAGCTTACTTTCTAGTTACATCGAAAACCGTCAACAAGCTGTAGTTATGAATAACATTACATCATCACTTCAATATTTACAGACCGGGGTTCCTCAAGGATTCGTTTTAGGGCCCATGTTGTTTTCGTTATACTTGTATGATTTGCCGAAGGCCCCAAGTTGCTCTGATACATTAATGTATGCAGATGACACTGCGATCATAGTTACAGCTGACAAACATGAGGATTTATAAGCAAAAACAAATGCTGAACTGAAAAAAGTTTCAAGGTGGCTATTTAATAACAAGCTAACAATTAATTAAAGCAAAATCAAATATATAGAATTTAGCTCACGAGCCAAAGTCATTGGCAGCAACCAAATTAACATTTTCATTAACGACCACTCACTTGAACGAACACACTCACTTAAGTATCTTGGTGTCATTTTAGATGAACATCTTCACTGGAAAAATCAGGTTAGCGCCGTCTGTTTAAGTTGGCTTCTGGCTGTTATGCCTTATTACAGGCCCGCGATCGTTTTAATACACATACACTGCGTACCCTTTATTTTGCCCTTATTAACAGTCATTTAACATACTGTTTAGAATCATGGAGTTTGACATACAACACTTACCTTGATCCTACCCAGCGATTACAAAAACAGGCTATCCGAATTACAACACAAAGCAAGTATACCGAGCCAAGTACACCACTTTTCAGTTAATCAATATCCTTCCTTTTGACCTCTTGCGGACTTTAAATATAGCGGTGTGTGTAAACAACATAGTAAAATATAATCAACCTTTCAATGCCTCCCTGTTGCAATCGCTCTCCTTCTCAACTGACAAGATACCTCACACATAGTAACTTTAATCTGCCACCGAATAATAACATCTACAGCAAAAGGTTGGTGCAGTTTTCAGGAGCCAAGGTTTGGGATCCTTTACCCCCAGAAATAAAACAGTCCCCTGAAACAAATAAAACATTAGGAACATAATTTATGAGCCTTATTTGACCTCTGTGGTAGTCGTTTTCGGTCTGTATTTCCAGTACAGTGTTGTTCTTGATAGATCTTTACTCATTCTGCTGTAAAATGCACATTATTTTGTTTTCTTCTCACTGTATGCGGTATTTTGGTCTTTCGCCATTGATTTTGTGCTTTTCATTTTACACAAGTGCTGTGTCATTGCCATTATGTATTTTTTTCAGAACCCCACACTAGCCTCTGTCTATGGGTTCCAACAGTGTTTTGATAATTTGTATGGCAAGATTATGAATAAATGAAAATGAATGAATGAATGAATGAACTGTCGGGGACAAGAGTTCATGGAGAATACCTAAATAATCTGCAATTCGCTGATGACCTTGCCTTGCCAATCACTCCGGAGGTGAACTGCAAATCATGATCAATGAGTTTGACAGGCTGAGCAGAACGGCAGGTCGAAAAATTAACATGCAGAAAACCAAAGTAATGTTCAAAAGCCCAGCAGCCTAGCAGGA
Organism: Amblyomma americanum; assembly: GCF_052857255.1. NCBI lineage: Eukaryota > Metazoa > Arthropoda > Arachnida > Ixodida > Ixodidae > Amblyomma > Amblyomma americanum. Next base: position 391,294,446 of record NC_135497.1, on the reverse strand, counting down.
CAACAGCAGTTCACAATTGGCAGCGAGGTGCTGGAAGTGGTAAAAGAATACGTCCACATAGGGCAGGTAGTGACAGCTGATCCGGATCACGAGAGGGGAATAACTAGAAGGATACAAATGGGGTGGAGCGCATGTGGCAGGTTCTCACATACTGTGAATGGCAATTTACCAATATCCCTGAAGAGAAAAGTGCACAACAGCTGTATCTAAGCAGTACTCATCTACGGGACAGACACGTGGAGGCTAACGAAAAGGGTTCAGCTTAAGTTAACGACAACGCAGCGAGCCATGGAAAGAAAAATGATAAGTGTAACGTTAAGAGACCGAAAGTGGGCAGAGTGGGTGAGGGAACAAACGCGCATTAATGACATCCTAGTCGAAGTCAAGAGAAACAAATGGGCTTGGGCAGGGCATGTAATGCGAAGGCAAGATAACTGCCGGTCCTTAAGGGTAACGGAGTTTATTCCAAGAGAAGGCAAGCATAGTAGTGGACGGCAGAAGGTTATGTGGGCGGGTGAGATTAACAAGCTTGCAGGCATAGGGTAAGCGCAGCTGGCAAAGGATAGGGTTAATTGGAGAAACATGGCAGAAGCCTTTGCCCTGCAGCGGGTGTAGTAAGGCTGATCATGATGATGATGAATCAGGCATGTTCGTAACTTGCATACGCTATCAACTGATTACAATCTACAAGCTAAGGAGTGCAGGATTAGCTTCTCTTCACCTTCTTTCGGTAGTAGATGTCTCCATTGAAGAGCAAGGCCATGATGTTTTGTCGGCGCTTGTTGGGCGAGTAGTTCACGTTCATCCAGTGGTTGTGCTCTTGTGGGCGGCCGTCTACCACGAAGAACTCTCCACATCGGCGCACCTGCGCAACGCAATGGTTCAACCATCTAAACGCTCACGCCAAATTTTTTCACCACTGTACTCACGTGAAACAACAGACACAAAAAATGTGGCGTAAATTTTAAGTGTCCGGAAACGGGCCAGTATCTTGTGTTCTAATCTGACAGTTCTGTCACATAGGCATTTCGAAGGTATTCGAAGCGACGAGTCCATCCACTGTAAGGCCAGTGAACCCTGTTACACGAACGGTTTCTGTGGCCATCGAGACACCGTTAGCGTACCGTGTACCCTGTTACCGTTACCAAAGTACCAGAAGCCCACCCACCGCCTGAGAGCATGCGCTGATTGGCCCAGCTGCTGCAGGACCGCGCATAGCCTGCCGGGTACCTGGCGCCATCTGGCACCGTCAGGAAGATTTCACATGTGCATTGGCTGCTTGTGGGCTTCCGGTAGCATTTCTTTTTCAGCGCAAACCCAGCCAGGCCACTGCTCATTGGCTCTCTGTAATGTACACGTCACATCCGCTGCAATTTGTAAGTAAGCATTAAAGTAAATGCTTGCTATAAGAAACTTTCTTTAGAGACATTTTACATGCACAAAAAAATGTAATAAATGTATAAACCTAGGTTGATACGTTGAGTTTGGTCACGTGACTAGTTAGATGGAAAGGTGGCAGAGATTTGACGTGCGAGCAAGCGCGAGTGCCCGCAAAGGAAGGGAGACGGAAAAGTCGCGAGGGCCACAACACAGCTTGGACAAACAGTGCAGCGGCAGAAAACCAACAGCAAGACCGTAGAAAAATGAAACAGGTGGAACCACGGCGTCATTCGCTTTAGTGGAGGGCGACATCATAGTGGCGGAAAAGCGCAGAACCGCAGGGGCCGCACCAAAATGATGCGGCCGAAACCAAGCCACTTTTTCCAACAGCGGCCAGTCGTAGGCACTGTAGGAAAATGTGCGTTGAGTAAAGAAAACGTTTCACATTATACACTTGCGAGATACCTTTGCTGCCAGGCAACTAAGGCATCGTTTGGTTCAGCGGCCAGCATGAGAGCGATTGACATGTGTGTCAGATAGCTACCGACTCCCTCGTTTCGTAAAGGTAAGTTAGCCGTGATTGTCCTTGGTTATTCTCAATTCCGAAATTCCACAAGTTAGATGACAAATGGCTCTTATTCACAGCATATCAGAAGAGGTATTCAGAACGTTGTATTGGGACGCACGGCTGAGTAGTGCATAACACAAATCAAGGATGCTGTGGGGCATGCATATTCTGACATTTTTATTTGTTAGCTACTTTTCTGTGTGTGCTGAAAATATTTGTACCTTTTTTCAATCTTACTGAAGAGAATAACCTAACTAAAATCTTACTGCTCAGAAAACAGTAATGTTACTGAACTGCAACATCCTTCACATGCCCTCATATAAAAACGATACTGCATTGCACAAGTGAAACTATGAAAGACTCATTCATAAAATTGTTGCTGCCTTTTATTTTCAGCAATAAAATTGCACCTCTCATCGATTCTGGTGTGAATTTTTGGATGTGGAAATTCAAGAATGCGTAGAATTAGTACATGATGTAGACAGAGAGAACAAGAAGCAGGAATAAAAGAGGGCGAAGAATGAGTTGCAAACATGGCTTGCTGAGATTCAATACAAGTGTTGTGGACATATTGCCATTGCTAACAGTTAGTACTATCTGCCAGGAGCACAATGTAACCATGCTTGGAACAGCGGCTACGTAAAGACAAGTTTTTGCGGGTAGCCAGTAGTTAAGGATGCTTAATACAACCCAATCGACCGCTTGGCATTTGCGCCCAATTAGAACATTGCAAGCTGTTCTACTGGGACACTGTGGATGCATTAAAAAAATGATATACAGATATGTGCTTGAGGAACAGAAGAAAAACTGCTTCAAGGCTTTTCATTAGCAAGAACCGGAGCCACAAGCTTCAGTTATGAGTGGTTTACCATTTCCTCTCGTCACCTGTGGCATGCTGAAAGGTAGAGCGCCAGCACACATTTCAGATGCAGCTCATGCTCCCCGTGTCTAGGTGGTCTCACGCCAAGTGGTTATTTCTTGAATCCTTTTTTTTGATAATGCTCTTGTGAACACGCTCTTATTCCTCCCGCATTAGACCCCTTGGTCATGGTACGTGCATGCAACTTGTTTAGTGTGGGTTTTGGTTACTGCCATGATGTAGTGTACTGCTGTGAAGAGCCGTCCCATGCAAGGCGCAAGGCATATGAAATGAATGCATGCAGAAAAGTTTTTTTATGATAGATGCTTCCACATTTTATGGTAGCTTTTGTATGGTTCTTCTAAGCATTTAGAGGTTGCACTCCTCAATTTAAACCGCAAATAGAAGCAATAATAGTATACTAAACTAATTTTGTGAAATTCAGTTCAACCAAGAAAATTTAGCGTTTTAGAGGTGTACTTCATAGCCTGCTGGCTACTGCACACGAGCTTCACTCAGCAAAGTGCTGCAGCCAGGAGAGCAGTGGCATCGTCGGACTAAGTAGTGCTGTTGTACATTTTTGGGCAATACTCCATGACCTTGTAGACATCGTGGTGCAGACTTGGGCTCCACCTCCTTGTCAAGATTAGTCTACTAATATAGCATAGTTTGCAACGGCTGTTACTTAGCCAGAGACAGTTTTTAATTGCATGTAAGAACAGTGGCAATGTTTGCAACCATATCAACCCTTATTAAGAAGTGTCCTGGCTTCCGTGGTGGTCATGATGTAGACCATGTGATGTATGGCCCTCTGTCTTCTGGACATCAGCTAAGGTAACATTTTGCTGTTTTTAAGGAACGCTTGCTGCTTTCAGAGCTGCTTAAGTTAGTGCAGCAGCAAGTTGAAAGCAGGAAATAAGGATCAATTTATCACAACCAAAAAAAGTGATTCAGGCACGAAGGCGATTGGACAGAAAGGACTCGTTCCACTTGCCCAAGCATGTAAAGTGTATACGCCCATGGTTAGCCTGTTGCTTTTTATGTATTTCTTTTTGCTTATTTGATTTTTGCACTGCTCGGCTTTTTAAGGATGAACTTCAATTTCTGCTTTTGTCTCGTGGCCCAACCACTCAGATTCCATGCTATAACATTTTCCTTTGGCTGTACCATTTCATTCTGTGGTCTAAATACGGTCAGGTAATCCTATGAGACATCAAACAGCCTAAATATTTAACACTTTTTAAATTCCTCGGTTATTTTATACATAGGGGTTGGACTTTTTGGTTTAAGCTAGAAAAAAATACAAAATGCCAAATTCAATTCAAGATGGCTCAATAAACATGCGTTACGATTTCGGACATAACCGCACAATGCCTTAGGTGGTCAACCAGCTAGGTGTTGCTACAAATTGGAGGAGCTTCTCACCGAGTCAGGTGTGCTGCCATATTCTTTATTATTCTTATTTGCTCGCAAATAAAGTTGTACATGCTACATAGCCTACAGTGATAATGGAAAGCAGTTTTTAATTGGGATAATGAATGAAACGTGCACCATAGCATACTATGGCATCGCTGATACCCCCATACCACCTAGCAGTAGCAGTGGTTTATTATTTAAAAAAATACAAAAAGGCAGGAAAAGATATCAGCCATGGTAATTGCTACCTGATATGCTGAGCACCCAAGCCGCAGTGGAAATGAGATGTGTAGGGAGAGGATAGCAAGGAGAAGTACAGAGGGAGCAATAGCTAGAAAGGAGACGGAGGAGTTTGTTTATACAATATACACATTTACAAAAATATACAACAAAAAGTGAACAAGTTTGCATGGGAGTGTCCAGGCCCTGTCGGAATTACAACTGCATGCGTGCGACAACTGCTCATAGCCGGCCAACCCTGGGGAGCGCTATTTATGTCTGTGAGTGCAGTGTTGGTCTATGCAACGATATATGTGATAAATGAGTGCACACAGCCACTATTTGAGCAAACTAATTTTCATGTTTCAACTGCAGTAGCATATGAAACTAACAAAATTTGCCTGCAAAGAGCGAACGTGTTGCGTCTATGCATTTTTCAGTCATAGACTGCACACTCGAATCTCCGCATTGCAGATGTGAACTTTATGCTCAAACATCATCTAAGCCATTCGCATGCACCCAGTCTTGACACAGATGGCGGTGAGAACTGCAGGCCCCGCTTTGTCTACAAGTTTTCTTTGAAGCCGTTACGCATGGATGTAGTGCTTTTTTCAGCTTTTTGCAGCTGGCAAATAGGTTCCATTGCTTTGCAGTGCAGTGGCAATAGAGTTGTCTGCACATACTATGCTAAGATAGACGAGAGCATTCTGTTCCAAAGAGATTATCCAGTTCAATATATTGAACTGATTGATATTGACATTTTTCAACCAGGTACAGGTCCAGTCCGTAGTCATTACCATCTGTGTCGGAACTGTTCTAGATAGTTTAAGCAAATGCTATCAGCTAGTGATGCACCCACTGGTGAAAGAGCCGATGAAAGTATCCCTGAGGAGGAAGAGTTTGATCAGTTAGGTGACCCTTCTGATGCTTCACAGCCGACAGATCTGTGACGTGGGAGATGTTCTGTGAACAGAAAGCTTAGGACGGTTGAAAATAATTCACAACAAAAAAGAATTTAAATTCTCTCACTGCTGGCAGTGATGTTTGCAATGTGTCCGAGCACACAGATGTATGGATTGCACAGAGTGGCCAACTTGAATCAGGATTACAATTCGGCGCAGTCCTTTCAGCAACGTCTCTCCCTTTTAAGTCTGTTGCCAGTGCTACCCAAGCTTTGAAAAGTCCAGGCTGTCCTTCCTAATCAGATGAAGTATATAAATTATTAATCTCAAAAGTTGGTGCGACGAGCACCATGTATGGTCGCCCATGAACCCATATTAAGGTCCATATTAAGCCCAGATGATCTACAAACAGCTCTGGGCTACTATACCAAAGATGAGTACGGCTGCTGTATACAGAGTTTGAACAAAAAGATGTTATGCACATCCACAGAAGTGAGGTTTATTGATGCGGTCAGTGAGAGAACCATATCATTCATTCAAAGCATAATCCCGACATTACCAAGGGGGTTTTGAAGTTGGAGTCTCTTCGTCGGAGGTGGGTTTTGCTTGCACCTCCGCAAGAAGCATGTTTGTGCCTTTAATGCACCAATGCTATGTTGCGTGATTCCGCACTGCATAGTTTAAGAGGGGATGCCTGCACACAGGGACAGGGTTAATCGGAAAGATAGAGGAGAGTCCTTTGTCCTGCAATGGGTGCAGTAAGGCTGATGATGGTGATGCCTACATACTTGATGGCATTAAAATATGTCCATGCAGCTCCCCACCAGCAAGATTCTGGTTGGGTGACTGCAACTTATGCCCAAAGAAATACGGTTTATCATCACAACCTTGGGAGCATCTAAAAAAATTAAGGTCATGTATGCGGTATGAGAAGACGAAGACTGTCAAAAAGGTTGCACAGTCGGCTGCCTTTGTGCAAGACCTGTGCAGGTTGACCACCTATTCAATTTCCCACAAATATATCTCCAAGGTTGAAGCCTGTGCTATGCATGACGCAAAACAATGCGAAAAGCAAGCCTCGTGTTGCACTTTTGGCTTTCCAAAATGCTGGACTGCAATAATTCACAATGAGGTACAATCGTATCACTGGCTCAAAAAGCAGGTGTCTATATCCACCTGTGTTTTCACTGCAAAAAAATTCAATGCAAATTTTTGCTGTCATCAGAGATAGCACGACCCATGATGCACTACATGCATCCTTCGCATAGGCAAGATTCATGACCAAACCAAGAGCTTCCTCTCCAAAATCCCGTCGCGTGTAAGTGGCAGGGCCCAAAAGTAATTTGAAGAATAGCTATAAACTGTATGCACTGTGCACAAGAATTGCGCATGCACACCATAGCTGCTCTCTGCTACAGCACATGAGAAAAACTCCTGGAACAGTACAGAGGGATTCGTAAAACACCACGCATCCCTTGAGAACCTGGGTGTAGACATCACGACTAAGATATTGTCAGCATCTCAAGTTTTATTTACTTTACTCGTTTCACATTGCTGCAGGCCTTAAATTATATAGACCCACGCAGGAGAGGGAAGAGAAAATAGATTTCAAACAAGAAATGGTTTCGCATCTATCTCTCGAGGAAGGCTAAAAAACATAGAAGTGGTCCCACACCTGCAAATAATATTCAAAACTTGCAGGAGAAAAAAAGAACGGAAAGACTTGCAAACGGTAACAGGAGCACTCATGGAATATGTAGCTGCGTGCATAAGGTATGACAGATGCCAATAAAGTTTTGACTCTAGCCTAAATGTATGCGACCACACTGAAAGAAATGAAACCATATTAAATTACTTTCAAGCATACCTGCCTATGCAGCAAGAGAAAATGCAACAAATCTTTGTTAGTTAATGTCACACGACACGTGTTAACTGTCAGCTATGAAAAAGAGAAGAAAATCAAAATTTCGAAAGTGCTCATGCTCAGCAAATCAGGTGCAATTATTACACCAGTTGTTTGAAAGGACAAATCACTCATGTGAAGGTCTGTGTCTTCTAATGGAGTCTTATGTGCGCGGTTTCGTTTTCTGTCATATTTTTTTGGCGGTCATAACTCTGGATTTGTATTCTGAAAAATATTTCACATTTGGACTGTCCACAAGGTTACAGGAAATGTCATTTGACACTCAGGAAACATTTGAGCAGCGGATGACATACTCACTGCTTTCAAAACTTCATTTTGCAGAAATTTCCCATGCTTCAGAAGTGAGAGCTGTGAGCTTCCATGTCACTTCACAACAATAATGTGACATGTTACGCATTATTTTCCATCTCCTGGAGACCCGTTCGAGTAACTTGAACAAAAATTATGGATGCGCTTTTTCGTTGATTTTTTAAAAATACAACTATATTTAAAAATGGCAGATTTAGTGCCATATTCCTTGTGTTTTCGTTCATGTAACCATGAAAGCCTGTATGCTCTTTTTGACTCAGGCGTGTATATATTCTGCAAATGGTAAAGGTGCGCCTTGCAGTCACAGGGAATATTCTTTCCACACATATTCAAATTCTTCAAGTTGAACAATGGTACAAAGCGGCCCATTCTACGTTATCCTGGCTCATTTTGTCGTAAACGCACCTTCCCCATGTCGTACTTTCAGACGTGAGCAGGCTGGTCCAGTTTGTTCGAGATGTGGAAGGCGGTGCAAAAGCTGAAAAATTTTAAAGCAAGTAGCAGTTTCCAGAGGAAATAATTGCGGTCAAGCGCCGCAGCACAGGTACTCGAATTGTAAAACACAAGCGAAGTGCCCTCCACAGAGCAGCTGCGCCAAGATTGCATGTTATGTACCGCGGCACCCCGCTTTAGCGTAGTACAGACGCATGCTCACCTCTGTACTTAGTCATGAGTCATGACGCGTACGTTGCAAACGCTTCCTTCAGTCCCTAATAAATTAGCCTCTCGAACCGCTTCGCAGATACCTACATGCGTTTACTGCTGTATGCACCCTGTGAAAATGCTCCGAAGGCAGGCGCTGCACTACACAGACAATGCACTGAATTCAAGACAATAAAACACGCTTATCTACGGTCACCTGTAAAGAAAGTGTTGCATCTGGAATTCAGCAGCGTTCTGTGCAGAAACAGCATCCACGCAAACCATTACCATCCTCCAGGAATCGCCGAAACTCTGCAGGCCGCAAACGCTGCCGTCTCTATGGCTGCCGTGGAAGTCGCCCTGTTGGATTGAGGCGATTGAGGTTGGATTCTGTTGGATGAAATTTTCAGATGCTTTGCTTACGCACGACCCTCACGCAAGAACAGGAGCTCACGAAATCATATCGGTAGTTTATGTCGTCTAACTTTTTGTATAAAACTTTACTCTTGTTGTCTTGCTATGTTATTGGATACATTGTTTCAGCATATCAGCATCGCCATGTGTATGCCGTCTGCTCGATATGCGCTGCTCTTCAGTGAATTCGTGCAGTTAAAATAAGAACGTAAGGAACGTTCTTCACTGCATGCTTATCTTCAGCTAGGTAGCGAGACCTCGCGCACACCATCGCGGCAGTCTCTATCCAATGCCGCCTGAAGAACATGCCTGAAGCGTCAGGGGTTTTTCTGCCCGCAGTAGAGCGCGTGTCCGCCGTATAGCGGCGCTGTCAAACGTCCCTCTAGCCCTGGGATGCAGGGAACATTTATGGCTAAAAGGAACAGTGGCAGGCAAGCTAACACTCCTTGGCTTTGTATACCTGTGGACAGGGGTCAATGCCAGAGAGGAAAACAGGAAAATGTTAGAATGTATTGCAAGCGACATTGATGAGCTAGGAGGACAGGGCGAGATAATTATATTAGGTGACATGAATGCACACATAGAAGACCTGGATGGGTACACGGATTCGACAGGAAGCATGCTGCAGGACATGTGTGACAGGCATGATTTAGTTGTATGCAACAGCACCGAGAAGTGTGAAGGGCTCATAACATGGGAGGCGGGGAGTCTGCACTCGACGATAGATTATGCACTAATGTCACAGAGGATGTATAACAGATTAGGGGTAATGAGCATAGATGAAGATGGTTCCAGAAGTCTAGGTAGTGACCACAAGCGTATCAAGTTGAGCTTCAGAGGAAAAAGCAATGTAGGACTGAAGCAAGATGAACAATCAGGGGGAAATTTTTACTCAGAAAAGCAATTGGAAGTAGCAGCCAAAAGAATCGAGAAAGTAATTTTTGAGGATAGTGAAACAGAATGGACTTATACCAAATTAACTCGATTACTGGAGCTAGAGCTAGCTAAGGTGCGAGTAAAGTTAAAAGGGAAAAGACGCAAACCCAAGAGTTGGTGGGATGAGGAGGTCAAGAGGGCAATAGAAAAGCGCAAGGAAGCATCCAGAGAACACAGATATTCCAAGAAGAGGGGGGAACCAAAACCCGAAGTAGACAGAAAATGGGATACCTTCATAAAGTGTAGAAGGGACGCATCCTATTTGATTAATGAGAAAATTAGAAGAAAGGGTGCCCAATGGATGTCAAAAGTAAATAAAAAGGATAGAAAAGCAGCCCAAAAATTCTGGAAACATCTAAATGCAATGAGTAATAAAACTAGACTAGAACAAAGGTTTATTGTTACAGATGAGGGTATTCGACTAGAAGGGGATGAAGCAATAAAACACATAGGAACAAGGATGACGGAAAAATTTTCAGCAAAGCACGTGGTACATAGTTTATCGAAGGAGGATAGACCGGTTACAGCAATAGCTTCACTTGAGCAAGGAGAGTGGGAAAGGGCAGAGAAGAAGGTTCCTAGTGGCACATCAACAGGACCAGATGGGATCCCGATTATGCTGATAAAGAAGTTAGGACCAAAATCCAAGCAAACATTAATACAGGTAGTGAACAAAATGATAGTGGATGAGAAAGTCCCCGATGAATGGCGATTAAGTAGAATGAACATGATATATAAGGGAAAGGGGGACAAAGCAGACGTAAGTAACTATCGCCCCATAACAGTGACATCTGTGGTTTACAGGGTGGTGATGCAAATTATAAAGGATAGACTGCAGGCTTGGGTGGAGAACGAGGGGGTGTTAGGGGAACTACAGAATGGGTTCCGGAAACAAAGGAGGTTGGAGGACAATCTATTTTCATTGACACAGTGTATAGAAATTGCGGAAAAGGAACATAGGCCCTTATGGCTAGCATTTCTGGATATTAGGGGAGCCTATGACAACGTTACTCAGGAGCATTTGTGGGACATACTCGGCACATTGGATGTGGAAAATGGAGTAATTAATCTTTTAAAAGATATATATAGAGGTAACAGAGTGCTCATAAAATGGGAAAAAAATGTATCAGGGCCTGTAGAGATACAGCGGGGGCTTAGACAAGGATGTCCTCTGTCCCCTTTGTTGTTCATGTTGTACCTGCAAGGTTTGGAAGCCAAGCTAGAGGGGAGTGGACTAGGCTTCAACCTATCTTTTTTCAAGCAAGGGGAATTGATTAAACAGACATTACCGGGACTAATATACGCGGATGATATAGTGATAATGGCTGACAACAAGGAAGACCTGCAGAAGTTGTTAGACATATGCAGTACAGAGGGAGATAGATTAGGCTTCAAGTATAGTAAGGAAAAATCTGCAGTCATGATATTTAATGAAGAGGGCGGCGAGCATAGAATACAGGAGTTCGTGCTAAAAGTAGTGAATGAGTACAAGTATCTTGGGGTGTGGATAAATAACAGTGCTGAGTATCTGACAGAGCATGAAAAATATGTAATGAATAAAGCTAGTAGGAATGCAGCTGTCATGAAAAATAGGGCACTGTGGAATTACAATAGGTATGAGGTGGTAAGAGGGATCTGGAAAGGGGTGATGGTCCCTAGCCTGACCTTCGGGAATGCGGTCCTGTGTATGAGGCCAGATGTTCAAGCAAGGCTGGAAATTAGGCAACGGGGAGTAGGGAGGTTAGCTTTGGGAGCACATGGCAATACACCAAATCAGGGGGTACAGGGGGATATGGGATGGGCGTCTTTCGAGAGCAGAGAGGCTAGCAGTAAGATAGCATTTGAGGAACGATTGAGAAGGATGGAGGAAAAGCGGTGGGCTAGGAAAGTTTTCAGATACCTGTATATAAAGAATGTTGACACGAAATGGAGAAAGCGAACTAGAAAATTGACAAGCAAATATCTGGACAGCAGTAAGGGGGCAAATCAGCAATTATCGGTTAAGAAAAAGGTTAAAGGAACAGAGAGAGCGTTGTGGAAAACAGGGATGCTGACGAAATCGGCACTGGAAACATACCGGACCTTTAAACAGGAAATTGTCAAGGAAAATATCTATGATAATTGTAGGGGAAGTTCTTTGCTGTTTGAGGCCAGGACTGGAGTTTTGCGTACTAAGACGTATAGAGTCAGGTACCAGGAGATAGACACTTTGTGCATTGCGTGCGGAGAGGAGGAGGAAACGGCTGAACACTTGATACTTTTCTGTAAAGGGCTTCACCCTACAGTGGAAGGCAGCGGGGCTGACTTACCCAAGGCATTGGGGTTTAGGGATAGTGAGGGGAAAGTGGATTTTAAGAGGTTAGAAGTAACCAAGCGAAGGTTATCTGATTGGTGGCTAAAAGCAAGACAGGAGTAAAATTTCACAAGACATGGCTAGGTGGCTTGAGCCACCGCCCGATGTAAAGGGTTCAGCCGTATCCATCCATCCATCCATCCATCCTAGCAGACGACACACAGGCAGCGCAGAATTTTGTTAACTGCCGTTGCAGCAAAAAGTAGGGCTTGTGGTGCGCTGTGTCTGATATTGTTTGTGAAATGTGTCTAGTGTTACCGTTTGTCAAGTGACGCGTCGATGACAGCAGTTACTCCCAAAGTCTCTGTGCGCGTGTTCATCACTCAGGAACCTATATAGTTGTTTCTTGCGGAAAGAGTAGAGAAGAGGGGCATGGGTTTATTTGAAATTTGTCAACGTTATTCAAGGGGGTACCGTTCGGTGAAAGCTCGTCGGAAAAAATGACCAGAAACATCGCAGGCTGAGCCTTCAAAGATCTGTTTCACCCGATCGAAACATCTCTCGCAATGCTCTGCAGGAAGATTGTAACAGACGCGCGCTTCGCAAGGTTCTAAGAACATTAGATACGAGGGGTGTGCCCCCTGCGGGCCAATGACTCCCCGGGCAGGTTACCGCGACGTCTCCGGCTTCCATCCATTGTGCGCCATGCACCCAGACAACCACTGATATTCAGACGATGTCCACAAATGACCATAATATCTAATATCATTTGCGGATATCCTCACGATATCCATTCGATTTTCCACTGCCGAACGTCAGTACGCGATATTCACAAGATATCCTGGTCCAGACATCTTTTCTTGCAAAAAAGTTTGATCGGTAATTCTGTTGTCTTGAGCCTTGGCTGTAGTGTTCATCAGCATAGCACTGCATAAAAGCGCCACTCGCTTATGTCCCTGCGGTGAAAAGCTCCGGAGCTAGCTGGGCGGGGTTAAGAATTTATCGAAATACGAGAGAATATTTGAATTGCTCTTGAGAGAAGTGAGAGTCACTATAAAATTTTAAACACACCTCCGTCGAAACGCGGCCGTGAGACAGATACTGTGCCATTTCCTTAATAATAATAATTATAATTGGTTTTTGGGGAAAGGAAATGGCGCAGTATCTGTCTCATATATCGTTGGACACCTGAACAGCGCCGTAAGGGAAGGGATAAGGGAGGGAGTGAAAGAAGAAAGGAAGAATGAGGTGCCGTAGTGGAGGGCTCCGGAATAATTTGGACCACCTGGGGATCTTTAACGTGCACTGACATCGCACAGCACACGGGCGCCTTAGCGTTTTTCCTCCATAAAAACGCAGCCGCCGCGGTCGGGTTCGAACCCGGAAACTCCGGATCAGTAGTCGAGCGCCCTAACCACTGAGCCACCGCGGCGGGGCCATTTCCTTCCCCCGAAACCAATTTTCAGAGTTCTGGTGGAGCGCTATTTGTATAGTGAGTGGTGCGGCGTTCGCAAGCGAGCAACATACAGTACGTGCCACAGCACTCGAGTAAGGCAGGCGCCGCGCGTTCCTTACTAATTAGGCATCCGGTGCCTTAGCCACAGCACGTGGGACCCAATCCTGTACGACGGCCCCGTTTCGATGTATACGCGAAGTTCTTTAAAGAACCCTGTGTGTTCGAAGTTATTGCAGTACCCCCCTATACGATGGCCACGTGTGACTGCAATCTGTCTTTACTCCTTGCTGTCAAATTCAGGGAAATTTGCGCCGAGTAGAATAAGGTGGTGGTTACAAATTTTATTGCCACAAAATGGAAGGGATTAGTTGGTGCTGGGGCGAGGCAGTGTGGCTTCCAGTCGGGGGCGACCTCTTGAACTCGCATGTTGAGTGCCAGCTGCCTCGTTTTTTCTTGAACTGGCCAAGAGCTTTTTCTTCCATTCCTCCGCTGAGGGAGCTGGCAAGAGTGTCGCCGGAGAGGCTTTGCTAGTGCATTCCCATAAAATATTGTCTTGGGTGGAATGCGTCCCGTCACCGCAGTGCGGGCATGCAGTGTCATATTCACCGTTCGTGGTTAAACATAATCGGTAGGGGCTAGGAATGGCCTTTGTTAGTGGGCGTCTGAGTGCCGTGGCTTGCGCCCTGTCCAGGTCGAGGTGAGGGGCGGGATACGTGCAACTTAGCCCGCGATAAAAGTTTGTCATCTCCGCGTGCGAGCGAGGCGCCTCGGCCGGGGCGTCCGCTCCCGAGAGGTCTCCCGTCCCCCGGCTGGTGAAACCTACAGTAAGCCACTTTCACCTGTGCGTTTGTTCGAATGCCTCGCAGTTGATGCGACACTGTTCAGATTCAATTCTACGCATCATCCCTAGCTTCGAATGCCACGCTGTCCCATTTTGGTTTTTCTTTTGATCGCAGGTGTGGTGGGTGTTTTCAGCTGTAGATTTGGGGGTGGGGGGGGGGGGGGGGGCTATGCCTTGCGGAAACGGTGTTGCGGTCGGCGCGAGAGAATATCCACGTGGCCCTGGCAAACGGTGCCCCCGAGATTTTTCCTTCTGTGGCCGCGTAACCAGTGTATTATTAAGAACAGGCAAAGTGTCCGTAGAGTCAGCGTTGGCTGGAGTTACGCTCCACTTGTAGTGTTCGAGTTCCACAGCGCGCGTGCTCGAGACGCGTTGGGCCTTTGCGTTCCCATAAGGAGCAGCAGTAACGCGGTATCATACGACAATTCCATTTGGTTCTATACGTATTTTTTATGCGTTATTTTTTTTATTGTTTTTTTTTGGGAAGGAAATGGCGCAGTATCTGTCTCATGCGTTCTTGTAGGCACTTTGAAGCGCCGGCACGCGCATGACGTCTCCATGCGCAGCCAATGACGACGGAACACGCGTCGCATATGAGCCAATCGTAGAGCGGATAAGGCCACTATAAAAGAGCAACAGCGCAGCCTTTCTCCCATTCTCTAGGGGCTTGGCAGCAGTGTAGTCTGTTGATGTGATTGCCGGCTAGGTGTGCTAGATGAAAGGAATTAGAGAAGACAAAAAAGGCGACTCAGCTGGGAGGCTTCCAGGTGCGTAGCGAATTTCCTTTCAGTTGTGTGGCCTTCTCCCAGTCCGGTTTGGATGCTCTCTTTGTTCATCTGACATCACTTGGTGGCTGCTTTAGGCCTAACCTAGTAGGCTATGATGATTGTGTTCTAAAGCATTATATTTTTGCGAGAAGGCTGCAATAAATACATGAGCTTGGGCAGCCGGTTTGCTTCTCTATTATGCACCGTCGTTTTTATGTGAGCGTGAGTGACCGTGACTTGAAAGAAAAAAAAAACCTGGTTTGGTTGAGCCGAAGCGACCTCGACAGCCTTTAAATAGCGTTAAGGTTGCTTCACGTGCAAGCGACTGAGCGAATATAGCGATTGGGCGGCGCGTTGCAGCGAAAAATTTGCAAATTTTTGGAACCTCTTCACTTTGGCCGCTTGACCCGCCGCCACGGCTCGAAACGGCTTTGTGCGCCGCGGCGGCAGTAATCGCTAGCGTTCTCGCTTGCATGTAAAGTGGCCTTTGGACTTCGTACGTCGCTCGAGCTTTGGGCTGGCGCGACCCTTTGCGCGTCTCCGGTCCTCGTGCTTCGTAGTGTCGCCATATGCAACGCCGGTAATGGGCGCTCTGCTTTGGGCTGTAAAAAGCCTTGCCTTGTTCGAACAAAGCGCGCACGCTTGGTGAAATGGCGAAGCTTTCGGCTTGCGCAAGCTTCTGGACAATGCACTCTTTCGATATCATTAATATTCGTGTCTCTTTTGTTAGTTGCATTGATGCTGCAGCCTCGGGAATATATGATGTAGCGGTAGTATTGCTATACGACGGAATGTATGCGCAATGGACACAATTACTGAATTCCAGGGATGCTATGAACGTCAGCGCTAACAGGTTACGTGAATTACGTAACCGAAACGAATAACCCAATACAGAGGATCGCTTCGCTTCACGTCATGTTCTTTTTTTTCTGAGAGGACCAATAACAGGGGGTCCAGACGATCCGCGCATTTGTGACCGGCGGCGCATTCCTGCCGTGAATGCCTTGCCGAACGTTCGCCTTGCGCATCTGCGCTGTGCGGTCCGGCCCGCCATGCTGATGACCTGACACGGGGCGGGTGCTGTGGAACGCTCTTCCGCTTGGTCAGTGCCTTGATTCACGGCACGTTTCCGAGCACTGCTGTCTCGTTTTATCCCGGCTTTCTTGGTGCACAGCAACCCCTCCGCAACCCAATCCCCTCAGCGCATTTACGATTCCATTATGGTTTCTTTGGGTTTAACGTCCCAAAGCGACTCAGGCAATGAGGGACGCCGTAGTGGAGGGCTCCGGAAATTTCGACCACCTGGGGGTTATTTAACGTGCGCTGACATTGCACAGAACACGGGCCTCTTGAATTTCGCCTCCATCGAAATTCGACCGCCGCGGCCGGGATCGAACCCGCGTCTTTCGGGCATCGTGTTTCAGCATCCTTACACTGTTCCCGCCGCATTTTTGGCTTGAGCTATCCGCATTACCCGCCGCGGTGACTCTGTGATTAGGGCGCTCGGCTACTGATCCGGAGTACCCGGGTTCGAACCCGATCGGGGCGGCCGCGTTTCGGTGGAGGCGAAACCGCAAAGGCGCCCGTGTGCTGTGCGATGTCAGTGCAGGTTAAAGGTCCCTATGTGTTCAGAATTATTACGGAGACCTCCACTAGGGCACCTATTTCTTCCTTTCTTCTTTCACCCCCTCCTTTATTCCTTCCCTTATGGCGTGGTTCAGGTGTCCACCCAGATATTCGAGATTGTTAATGCGTCATTTTCGCTCCTAATAATAACAATTGGTTTTTGGGGAAAGGAAATGGTGCAGTATTTGTCTCATGTATCGTTGGACACCTGAACTGCGCCGTCCGTAAGGGAAGGGATAAAGGAGGGAGTGAAAGAAGAAAGGAAGAGCTACCGTATTGGAGGGCTCCGGAATAATTTTGACCACCTGGGTATCTTAATCGTGCACTGACATCGCACAGCACACGGGCGCCTTAGCGTTTTGCCTCCATAAAAACACAGCCGCCGCGGTCTGGTTCGAACCCAGGAACTCAAAAACCAATTTTCAGTTTTCAGCAAATGTCTCTGTTTCCCCGGATTGTGGTCGCTATTTATCGCGACTGCGTGTCTTTTGTTTCAATTTAAGACTGTGCACTCTATGAGGCTTCCGGGTGAAATCAAGCCGGCTTAATAGCTTGGCGTCCCGCTGTGTGGAACGATGAGTGGCAGGGTTTTGTTGTTTTTGTTGCGTCTGAGGGAAGAATGAAAAGTTCACGGGCCCGCCTAATGGCTCAAGCTGATGCACAATCGCTGCCACGGGCAGACAGTAGGAGAGTTAAAAGAGATATGAGAGGAAAGATTGAAAGAAAGGACGCGCGTCGCAACAACCGCGTCATCTGAAGCGACGACGACGGTTTAGCAACACGTACCCCCGGAAATAAGGAGCCCTCGCCACGTGTTCGAGAGCCCCTACATCGTAGCTCAGCAGGGCCAGGCAGCCATCTCATCGTCTCCTTCCCGTGAAGCGAAGGCTTTACTACTACCCCCCGTAGCTTCTTTGCCGTGTACGCGAGTTTGACCTTGAACCGAGGAGAAACCACGTGACAGCTATGACGTCACTCAGCCGCCACCGTCGCGTTCATTGTGATCATTGGCGTTGGCGTTGACGATGTTCTGGACTCCATCAATTTTGAGGAAAGGGAAGGAATTGGGGAAACGTTTCCCACAACCAGCATGTGCTGACATTCTCCGTGACAGCAAGCGTTGTCCGCGGTAAGAAAGGTGCATTAGTTGCGCCCGATATATAAATGAAAAAAAAATTGAAGGCCGATTACGACAGACGGTAATTCGGAATTTGAGCGCAGATTTTCGCAAGCCGCCTGCTACCGCTTGGCCACCCTCCAGAATCGTCCTGTAACAGCCGCCTTCCGGCTGTCCGTTCCTCTCGCCGTGGAAGGTGGCGCTTCGCTCTGTTACTACCCGCCAACACGTCACCTGTCACACTCCATAACACGTCACCTGTCAGGTAGCATGTTACACCGACTACGACGCGGAATGCAGATGTGGGCGAGCTGCGCTCTAAAAGGAATGAAACTAAAGAAGTCACTGCAGTTGAACACGAAGCGAAAAGCTTCACCACGTTTGGTAAAGCAGTCGTCGCATAGGCCGGAGAATAACCTTGAGCGACCTTCAGCCCAACCACGTTAGCCGTGTATGACCGTACGTGGTACAGTTATGGCGCCGAACTCTTGAGCCCTGACCTTGACCCATGACCTTTAGTTGACCTCTGATCATTGATCTTTGGCATTTCGTGACATTTCGGTTCATCTTTGAACTTAAACACATTCGATGGGGGTGTAAGACCATGTGATACTACGTCTAGGTCACGTCATGTGGGTATATACTATAGAACGGCTGTCCACGCAGGCGCTGCCATGGACGAGCCTGAGACGCTTAGCAAGCGTCCTTGCTTTTCGCTGAATTCCAGGGTTAGCCAAGTTAATTTGAAAATTGTTTTGAAGCAAAAAGCTTCACTACGCTAGTCAACACCGCGCTTCGCGCGAGCCAGGGTATGTCGGAGCACGAGTGATGTCACGCACAGCGCAGGTGGCCTCCGCCGAACCGTTCACATGAGTTATGAGTTGAAAGTTACCTTAGGCCTAGACCTAACTAAGGCATTTGATAATGTTAGGCATGAAGCTATACTTCGAGGAATACAGGAAGCAAACCTAGGCCTACGAACATACAACTGCATAAAAGACTTCCTCACAGACAGGGAAGCGATACTGACGTTTCAGGATGCAAAGTTAGCACCAATCAAAATAGGGGGGTCTGGCACGCCACAAGGGGCAGTACTATCCCCATTTCTTTTCAATATAGCAATGAGAGGACTCCCACCCCTCCTCAACAAAATTAGCAACCTCAAATTCAGCTTGTACGCAGAAGATATAAATCTTTGCATCAGCGAACCTGGTACATTCGAGGCCAGAGATAAGCTACAGCAAGCTGCGGACATCATTGTTGAATATTCCAAAGAGAGAGGGCTAGCCTGCTCTCCTCAGAAATCAGAGGTTCTAGTGTACACCAAAGGCATATACGTACCTAAGCCGGACATAAACATCATAGTTGAGGGGCGCAGGGTTCCCAGAGTTGAGGAAATCAGAATCCTTGGTTTCTTCATCAATTCCAAAGGCAATAACGCTAGCACAATAAAGAAACTAGAGCAGTATACAGATAAGATAGCAGGGTTAATCAGAAGGATAGCCACCAAAGGAAGGGGGTTGAAGGAGCATAACTTGCTCAGGCTCACGCAGGCCTTCATAACAAGCAGGATCTGCTACGCCACCCCCTACTTGGAACTTAACAAAGGGGAGGTAGACAGACTGAATATAATCATTCGGAAAACTGTAAAAAGAGCCCTCAGTCTACTCGTAAATACCTCCACTGAAGAACTTGAAAAAATGGGGGTTCATAACACATGGGCGGAGCTTAAGGAAGCAGTTAGAATTTCACAGCTTGAGCGACTTAGCAAAACCCGGACAGGTAGGAAAATTATGGCATGGGTGGGGGTAGAGCCTGACAGCAAAATAAAAGGCAAAGTAGAGATACCTCTCGACGTCAGGTCCAAAATCAAAATTCCCCCCCCCCCCATACCGAAAAAACATGCACCCTCAGTTCAACAAAGATAGAAGACAACATAGGGCCAAGGCTATGGTTAAAAAGTTCAGAGAGCTGCCTGCCGAGGAGGTAGCATGCGTAGATGCCGCTGGGGGACCAGAGGCGGCTGCGGTTTCGGCCGTTGTAGACGGTCAGGAAAAACCCCTGATCACAGCCTCAGTCAGAACACAGAAACTGCTGAAGAAGTGGCGGTGGCGCTCGTCCTAGCAGGATCTAATGCAGGATACATTCTTTGCGACAGTAAGTCCGCTGTCAGAAATTTATGTAAGGGCTTGGTCTCTTGGGAAGCCAAACGCTTTCTGGACAGCATGCCAAAACACAGGTTCGCTGCACTATTCTGGGTACCAGCACATGAGGAAATAGTTGGTAACGAGGCCGCTCACCTGCTAGCCTGAGTAACCTACATCCGGGCAGCAGCGGAGCAACCCATCTGCAATAATCTTAAGGATGCCCCAATCACATACAAGGAAATTACGGATAATTACAAATTAGAAAGAAGGGTATACCCTCCTCCGGACGTATCCCTTAGTCACAAAGAGGCTTACATCTGGAGGAGGATCCAGGCAGGAGTATACATATCGTCAGCCAAAATTGCTAAAAACCCAGATGACGAAAAATGCATCGACTGTGGGGCAAGGGGTACGCTAAACCACATTACATGGGAATGTCTTAGCTCACCAGGGGCTAAACAAGACATAACTAGTTTTGAAGCCTGGGAGGCGCTGCTGCGGTGCGAGGACCTCAGCGCGCAGCGCAAAGCAACCCGCATGGCGGCTGAGGCCGTGAAGCATCAGCTACACCGTCCTCAGCCGACGGCCTCTCCTCCTGATCGGGCTTAGGCTTCGGCCGAGTCTGAGAGGGGGTAGGGAGACCACCATCTGCCGGAAATAAAGTTTTTCTGAACTGAACTGAACTGGCCGCCGCTGACTCCGTCGCCTGACCTTTCGCCGCACCCGCGATTCTCTTTTTCGCTCCATAGTTACTACTGCGCATGCGCCACTAGTAGCGCCGAGCCACAGGAGTGCCGCCGCTGCGCTGCGCCGGGCCTTTCCTCAAAATCCTACTTTCAATTATCAGTTTTCTCTTTCTTCTTTCCCTCCCTCCTTTATCCCTTCCCTCCCGGCGCGGTTCGGGCGTCCACCGAGATATGTGAGACGGTTACTGTGCCATTTACTTTCCTCAAAACCAAAAAAAGTGAGCCGACGGCGTCCATAGAGTTCATTGGCGTTGATAACTTTGCAAAGGCCATTCATTTTCACAAAGGAAAGGCGCACAATCGGCTGCACGGGTAAGTGGAGACCTCAATCTCGCGCTCATGTACGTGGCGTTCGTGTCCAACTGCAAAAGCCTGCTTTGATTGAGTTCCGCACACTCTATAAGCAGAGCGCCCTCCCTGCCACCCTGGGAGGTGGCATGCAGTTAATGGTTGATCGCGAGAGATTGATCACCAAATGAACGCTGCGGCCTAGGTATTGCTGCAGTGCCGCATGTCAGCCACAACGCTGTCAGCGCTAATGAATTCAGGCCACATCTCTTTCACCACCGCGCATGTATCAAAGCGCGAATGAGGCGTCCGCATATCCAGGGAGCCAGTTTTTCGCCCTTCTCTTGCTAAATACATCGCCATCTAGAACATTGTGAACGCCAACGCCAATGAACACAGTGAACGCAGGCATCTTTTGCTTTGTATATCCTGGATTAGCTGAGCTAATCCACATAACTTTTTTCTTCTCAAATAGTGAACTAGAGAGAAAACTTGCGCGTGTGTCGCAAATTTATTGAATGCGGCGGGGCTTGTCGCTTGTCTCTTCTTCGTTGCTGTGGGGGGAGGGCTGATCACGTTTGTGTGAAAATTAAGACCCTGCGCAACAGCTAGGACCTCGAACTCAGTTCTTCAGTGTAAAGGGTATACGTCATTGTTTGGGGGCGCTGCGTGTTTAGTCGTGGAGCAGGCCACTATCGGCTTGCACAGCTGTCTGTGTTGGGACGGCTGTTGCGACGTATGCTCTCGACCACAGTATACTGAATTTTCGGTCACTGACCATGTCAAATATGCTAATTGCAGTCAGCTGACCGCTTTCACATGGTCAGGAAACCGAAGATTGATTCTGCTGACCTGTGTGTTGACCTGACCAGATGGCATTCCGCCAAACTCTCGACTAAGTACTCTATACCGGCTGTCTTTTCCCGTTGAGCAGACAAGGGAAGGGACAAGAGGTGCTCGTTATGACATACATGACGGAAGCCAACAATTACCGAACCAATAAGCATAGGGGATGTTTTTAAAAAATAATTTGTAGTGTTCATCAGTGAAGGCTTAATAGGGCAATTACTTTTTCAAGAGTCTCTTTGCGACGTTAAACCCCCATAAAAAACAAAACTTTTTAAAGATAATTGATTAGAAAGCAGAAGAAAAATAACCACATGCCGCCGGTGAGATCCGAAACCCCCGACCTCTGAATTTCGCGTCCGGTGCTCTACCAACGGAGCTCCGGCGAAGGCTGTCCAGTCTTCTTCTTTCCGCAGTGTATATATGCGTGTCGTAACGATCGCTATCATCGCAAACGCAGCTGATATGTCAAGCCGACGTTAAATGGGCATTTTTGGCTCGCAGCGGTGCCTTCGGCCAGCGGTGGCAACCAAGCCACCGCTCCTGCTCCGCCGCCAGCCTGTCCGTCGCCAGTTTCGTCCGCGCAAGCAATGCAGCAGGGCGTCGCGGCCAGCCCGCAGCCGCGCGCCGTCAGCGGCGGCCCGACCCCTGCCGCGGCGCCCAGCGCTCAGCCCAGCGGCTCCCGGCCCAGCTACGGGGCCGCCGCGGGTTCCGCCAAGGTCGCTGCCAGCAGCCCATGGCCTGCATCCGCCGCAGCCGCCGTGAGTGGCAGTCAGCCGGCAGCAGCTGCCCTACCACAGTCGCCGCCCGGTGCGGTGACAGAGCGAACGGCCGAAGCTGGCGACCAGGCCACTCCCGGCGACGATGTCACGATCAAGGTGCGTACTGTTTGCCGAAAAGGGCTTCATCTTGAGCCATGCCATGTAGCTCGTTTAACCTCGTTACAACAAAGTAGAAAGTTCGTTACCGGCTGTTACTTCGTTATATGTAGTGTTGACCGAGCTTCCGAGGGGAATCGTAATTCTTTCGTTATATCTATTATTTCGTTATAAACCATGCTGTGCAGCTCGTTATGCCAGCGGTCCATATACAGTTGAACCCCTTTACAACGAAGTTCAAGAATTCGGTGATTACTTCGTTATAGCCCCTGTTGGCCGAGCTTCCACGTGCAATCACAATTTCTTCGTTATGTCAGTTTTTTCGTTACAAGCCACTTCGTTACAAAGAGGTTAAACTGTTAGCTTCAAGGCTAGAGGAAACCTCACCTCTGCAATACATCGACTTACACGGGCAGTATGAGAACCGAACCCCGCTATAATACAACTCAAGAACGAAGCGGCATGTGCCTTTCGAAAGAGGCCTTCCAGCCAATGGCGTCGACTGGTTCTCATGACGTCATGGTTAGTCAATCCTCTTGGACCTGTGTGACATCTCAGGGAGTGGCAGATGAAAGGAGATGAACCACCATTTAATCAGATTGACACCGGTGTCCGGAGAATCGGCCGACGCAGTTGGCTGCAAGACGTCCTTTGTGGGGAATCCGTCGCTTCTTTCTGGAGTTGCAGTCGACTATGCAGGGCTTAGTTTTTGCTACTGAAAAGTGCTGTGGGTAGCAAGCGTCGTGGTAGTGCATGAAGTATGGGTGCTCTGGAAGTGAAACGTTAGATTTAGCCGCTGACAAAGTCTAGATCAAGAACAACGTTTAGAAACTGCTACGGGTTCCTTGGACAATTAGGAGGACAAGGCGAGTGGGTGAAATGTAAAAGCGATGTTTGTGACATAACGACCGTATTTAAATGAGTGGTTCGAAACCGTCCGCGGCGGCTGCATTTCGATGGAGGCGAAGCGCTAAGGCACCTGTGTACTGTGCGATGTCAGTGCACATTAAAGATTCCCAGGTGGTCGAAATTATTCCGGAGCCCTCCACTGCGGCACCTCTTTCTTCCTTTCCTCTTTCACTCCCTCCTTTTTCCCTTCCCTTACGGTGCGTTTCATGTGTCCGCTGATATGTGAGAAAGATACAGCGCCATTTCCTTTCCCCGAAAACCAATTTTCAATCTTCAGTTTCTTCGCGATATGCTCGCGGCCTATAGGGCGCAGGGCATACTACCAGACTCCATCAAGACGCTATTGTGGCCGTAGGGCAGTGCGCGCACTCGTGAGCGAACTTTGGTGAGCCTCTGTGCATTCCTCGAACACACGGGCTTGACGTCCCGTCTGTTCTCCGTCAGGTAGTTACACGCAGTGACTGAACGCTCCGCAAGTTCTACCTTGAACGATTAATAACTGGACGCCCCACTCCAGTTGTAACCAACACAGTGCTGTGCGCGTGTGTGATTTAATTCCTCTAAAATGAACTAATCACGCGCACAACCTGGACACATTTCTTTTTGTGTAAATAGTTTGTACATATTACTTCTCCCCCTATCCTCTCTTCCTGTCCTCTCACCTCTTTCATTTCATTTCTCGATTCTGCCTGCTGTCCTTTATTTCCGCTGCCCCAGCTCAGGTGCTTCAGTATCGATGGCAGATGCCGGGGCTAGCAAAAATCTTTTCCTTCCTTTTTTACTATTATTTTTAATAAAACCACTACCATCACCACCAGTTTCCTCTGTAAGGTTCAGGGCCTCAGTCGTCGCCTGGATAAAGAGTGGCTCAAGAAATTGATGCGTCGGCAGGTTTAGGCTTTCGGTTCAGTACTTATACGCCGGCGGCCGAGTGTTGTGTTGGCAGCGTGTGAAATAATGTTTTTAAAGCGAAATATTTCATGGCCGCACGTTGAGCAGTTTCACGTGATTCCTGGAGAGCCGTGCTGCGCATTCACGAGGAGCATTGACGACACACGGCGCATTTGTTTCTCTCGCTCCCTACTCACTACTGCGCATGGGCCACTACTAGCACCGAGCCACAGGTGTTCCGCCGCTGCGCGCCCCGCCCCTTTCCTCAAAAGCCAACGTTCAATTTTGTTTTCTCTTTCCTCTTTCTCTCCCTCCTTTATCCCTTCATTCACGGCGCGGTTCGGGTGTCCACCGAGGTATGTGAGACGGTTACTGTGCCATTTCCTTTCCTCAAAAACCAAACAAAACTAGTGAGCCGACGGCGTTAATAGAGTTCATTGGCGTTGACAAATTTGCAAACACCGCTCATTTTCACGAAACTAAAGGCGCACAACCGGCTCTGTGCGTCTGTGGAGAGCTCAACCTCGCTTTCGCTTTGTATATCTTGGATTAGCTCGGCTAATCCAACCCACCGCGGTGGCTCAGTGGTTAGGGCGCTCGGCTACTGATCCGGAGTTCCCGGGTTCGAACTCGACCGCGGCGGCTGCCTTTTTATGGACTCAAAACGCTAAGGCGCCCGTGTGCTGTGCGATGCCAGTACAAGTTAATGTTCCCCAGGTGGTCGAAATTATTCCGGAGCCCTCCACTACGGCATCTCTTTCTTCCTTTCTTCTTTCACTCCCTCCTTTATTCCTTCCTTTACGGCGCGGTTCAGGTGTCCAACGATATATGAGACAGATGCTGTGCCACTTCCTTTCCCCGAAAACAAATTATTATTATTATTATTATTATTATTATTATTATTATTATTATTAATATTATTATTATTATTATTATTATTATTATTATTATTATTATTATTGGGCTAATCCGCATTATTTTTTGTGGGAGGGGGAGGGAGGAAATGGCACAGTACCTGTCTCACATATCGGCAGACACCCGTACCGCGCCGTAACGGAAGGGACAAAGGGGGGGAGTGAAAGAAGAAACGAAGTAGTGCCGTAGTGGAGGGCTGCGGTATAATTTCGAACACCTCGGGATCTTTAGCGTGCACTGACATTGAACAGCACACGGGCACCTTAGCGTTTCGCCTCCATCGAAACGCATCCGCCGCGGTCGTTTAGGAACCTTTGAACACCGGGTGAGCAGCCGAGCACCGTAACCACTGAGCCACCGCAGGGAGTGTATTGTCTTTTTTATTCACGGGTTAAAGCGCTTTTACTCCAAGTGAAATGTTGCACCGTCGAGCTTAACCATTCACTCTGGCAAACTAATATTTCCTTGGGCTGTAGCTGTTGATTCTTATAAATTACACGTCTGCACATTTTAATTTCACAGAAAGATTCCTGTATGTTCACATTTCGGTGTTAATGGGCGGCGGAGGCGTCTCTCCAACCACCACGAATGCCGAAATTTCCACGGTAGTTTATTGTGCCGAGCTTCGCCGCCTGGCGCCGGTTTGTTTCATCACGAATAATTAAAATTTTCCAATTTTGTCGCCCCAATCGAGACGATTTCGGTTTTAGACCTTGGACGTGTGACGTCACCAGCTCCATGCCCCTCGATATTTGCTCGGAGTTTGGTCAAGAAGAAAAAAAATGAGACCTTGTTTTTGGTTATTTCACACGAACAGTGGTCTGTCACTTACAGTCTCCAGTTTAGTCAGTCAACGCGTCGGGAGGTTCCGTGTCAGTATGCATGACGACAAGCTTCTGTCTTGACGTCATACTTTGGGAGAAACCCAGTTTCGGTTTCGGCGTTCTCAGGTCATGGGCATTTCCGGTTGTCCTAGTGATGAAGGATGGGTCCGTTCGATTTTGTGTCGATTACTGCCGCACTAATAAGATCACGCGCTAAAACGTCTACCCTCTGCCTCGCATTGATGACGCTCTGGACTGTCTCAAAAGCACGGATCTCTTCACTTGATTTGCGCTGTGGCTATTGGCAGGTCCCAATGCCAGCTGCAGAGCCTGCCAAAACCGCGTTTGCGACCCCTGACGGCCTCTGAGAGTTCAGTCGTGCCTTTCGGCCTATGTAAAGCTCCTGCTACTTTCAAGCGAATGATGGATGCAGTTTTGCGTGGCCGCAAGTGGAAGACGTGCCTGTGCTACCTGTACAAATAAGTCATCTTTTCGCTCGACTTTGTGACACATCTATGTCACCTCAAGCACGTCTTGACTTGCCTCACAAATGCCAGCCTGCAGTTGAACTTAAAAAATGCACTTTTGCTGCCAGTGAGCTCACAAATTTAGGTCACGTTGTTTTGAAAGACTGCATATGCCCTCACCCCACCAAACCTCGGGCCGTGACTGCGTTTCCCAAACCTTCCACTACTAAGGAACTCTGCAGCTTCCTAGGGCTCTGCTCTTATTTTAGGCGTTTCATTCGCAACTTTTCATCAATTGCTGCAGCTTTGACTCAGCTGCTCGGAAGCAAAGTCGATTTTTCGGCTAAGTCACCCGCCTGTGAGGACGCCTACAACAACTTGTGTCATCTCCTCTCGGCACCTCCCATCTTGCGCCATTTCGACCCGGCGGCCCCGTCTAAAGTCCACACGGTCTCCTGTGAACTATATTGTTGAGCTACTAACGTTGTCTCCCAATCTCCGACGCCGCAGCCATGAGACTGTACATGTCCAGCGGTTTAAGCCCTACTATGACCCCGTTGTCTTGTCCGCCTCTTAAGTCGCCAGGATGGCACCTCTTCTGCTTGGGGGTCATTGTAAAAAAGAAGACGGATGCATGCGCGAGCCGCATGGCGATCACCTAGTGCATGCTCCTGGCTGGACTGGCTGATCTCTGAGTGCTGTTGGCCGTACTACTATTGCGAAGCTTCTCCAAATAAATCCCACTTTACACAATACATCATAATGAAGCCAGTTAAAACAATTTTTAATAATTAGAGCTTCGTTCAAGTGTTTTGTCTTATAAAACTTCGCGATCTTAAGCTTTTTAGTTGAAATTTCACAAACAATTGCGGGGGCACTTTTGTATTAAGAAATAAACTTTGGAATGTACAGAATGTCTGGCTGTGCGTCAGTACATCTGTACAGTTTTTCCTCCTAGAAAATCACTTTATGCCTTACAGTTGGCCACGCCATTTGGCGAAACACGCCGATGAGTCCTTCGCAGTTCAGGTGATGCCAAGTCTTGCTGAAGTGATGTGGAAACCTCGCAAATGAGACACCTATTTTACCGTCAATATCTTTTTCAAAACGGAAGCTGAGTCGGCAAAACAGGCCCAGATATGAAACAAACTAGGTGCTGTCACCAATGTTCTGAGCTGGTTCCTCTGGTGGGTACTGTGAAGGGGTCTTTGTGTGAGATGGAGTTCTGATTCGTAGCCAGATGGGCACTATAAACATGTTCCTATGCCCACAGTCTCCTGTAGAGTGGTATGCTCATCTGGCTGGCATGTGCACTCTGAGCAGAAGTGTTGAAAGCTGAACTTACCAGGATTTGTTTGCATTTGTAGCAGGGCTTTTAGTTTAGTTGTCACTAGTTTCAGAGATCTTTTATTGCATTCCTGTTGCAGATGAGTGTTGAGGCATGTCAATGTTCCAAAACTATGGATTTCAGTTTGAGTGAGTTATTGAACAGGCTGAGAAGGCACACATGACACAGGGGTTTGCATGCCTGCTTTGTCCAGTGATTGTTTTGTGCACTACTGCTCATTGGCACTTCTGCTGCTGCCTCTGTGTGCAAGAATGTGGATGCAACTTAGTTCATTTTTCTTAAAGCCAGTGTCCCAATTCTTTTCTCCTCTGTGTGACGCATGCAGGGGCCGTGCGATGGCAGAAACATGATGCATGCCTCCTGGACATCTGCAGAAGGGAATGCTCGGCCTCGAAAGCAAATACGTGAGTGCATCCAGCGAGTTTGGATGTCTTACTACCATTGTGTTAGTTGCTGCTTTGCCTTGTATTCTTGTTATCATCATCATAAGCAGCAGCAGGAACCAGT
This sequence comes from Amblyomma americanum, assembly GCF_052857255.1. Lineage (NCBI taxonomy): Eukaryota > Metazoa > Arthropoda > Arachnida > Ixodida > Ixodidae > Amblyomma > Amblyomma americanum. The sequence continues at coordinate 391,266,011 of NC_135497.1, read as the reverse complement.
TATACCGCAAGGCAAATGACTCCCTGGTTGACCTCCAACGAGCCCTGTTTTGAGCCATCCTGGCCACGTTCTTCATCCCTTGGAATCTACTTTGTTACACAGGGGGGCATCACTTCTCTGTTCCATTCACTGCATGTTCTTTCCAAGTTCATTTCCTGGTTTGTGATTTCAGCTAGGGTACCATGAACTTGGGTTTACTCTCAAATCCGTGTGTTCTCTTTCTGTTTCATCAAACATTGTAAATACCTAAGGCACCCTACACGTGTCTCCCGCGGTGCCGCAAAAAATCGCAGATTTTAAATTTGTTTTTGCAGAATTGTCTGTTAGCAGCCGCATTCTCTTTTTCGGGGACAGTGTGTTTGTGGACATCAGCAGGAATGAGGGAATGATTTGCAGAATTGTGTGTTAGCAGCCGCATTCTCTTTTTTGGGGACAGTGTGTTTGTGGACATCAGCAGGAATGAGGGAATGATTTGTATCTGCATAATTTAATCATCCAAATTCTCTCGAAAGGTAGAATCTGGTAATGAGCTGATGCCTCGACATGCTTGCTCCCCTCTCCAATCAAGCAAGTTAGCATCTTGAGTTCAGGTTTGCTGTTATCGTCATTCTCTTGTTAGTACCCGAACACACTGCCTCTGAGGCTTGGTGTGAAGGAGTTAGGGAAACGAAGGCAGGCGGTTGACGGCGGTAGCCATCTTAGCGGTGGGCCACGCTGGCTTTCCCTCTTCTTCATGTCAGCAACAACAACAACAACAACAACAACAACAACAACAACAACAACAACAACAACAACAACAACAACAACGACGACGACGACGACGACGACGACGACGACGACGACAACGACAACGACGACGACGACGACGACGACGACGACAACAACAACAACAACAACAACAACAACAACAACAACAACAACAACAACAACAACAACAACAACAACAACAACAACAACAACAACAACAACAACAACAACAATAATAATAATAATAATAATAATAATAATAATAATAATAATAATAATAACAATAATAACAACAACAATAACAACAACAATAACAATAACAACAATAACAATAACAATGTCAAGGCGTTTATTTAAAGCACAGGTCGGTTGGTTTGGTTGACCGGCGACACGATGGGGACACTCACAGGCGTCGTTCGAAAAACCCAGCTGCACTTCGTCTGCTTCTTCGTTGTCCCGCTTGAACGCGTCCGCTTCTTCGCTGCGCTGCGCCTGTCGGTCCCATTACAATTACTCTCCCTCCGAAAAAGGAGCCATCCTGGCGACTTACGGAGAGGAGAGGATGGGCGGGTCATAGTAAGGCTTGAGGCGCTCAACGTGCACAGTTTCGCGCCCCCGGCGACGGTGGTCCGAAGAGGGAACAAGCGGCTCAACGATATAAGTCACCGGAGAAGTTTGGTGGACAACCCGGTAAGGTCCGTGAAAGCGAGACAGTAGCTTCGTGGCGAGGCCGGGAGTGGAGGAAGGCACCCAGAGCCAAACGAGGGCGCCAGATGGGTATGACGCTGGAGGGTCCGGGGAAATCCCGACGGTGCTTCTGATCCCATTGTTGCTGTGTGGTGAAAGAGCGGGCAAGTTGCCGGCATTCTTCGGCATACAGGTGAGCTTCGGAGAGTAAGGTGGTCTCGGAAGGGTCAGGGTGATAAGGAAGGATGGTGCCCATGGTGGATGTAGGCTCCCGGCCATATAAGAGGAAGAAAGGAGAAAACCCCGTTGTTGTCTGAGTAGCTGTGTTATACGCGTACGTGACGAACGGGAACACTTGATCCCAGTTGGAGTGGGCGGTGTCAACGTACATGGCGAGCATGTCACTCAGAGTGCGGTTGAACCGCTCAGTCATGCCGTTGGTCTGGGGGTGATAGGCGCTGGTGTAGCGATGAACGATTTGGCATTGCTTGAGCAGGGCCTCGACGGCGTCCGAGAGAAAAACACGGCCGCGGTCACTTAGAAGTTCTTTCGGGGCGCCGTGACGAAGAACAAGACTGTGTCGAATGAAGTGAGCGACATCGTTTGCGGTAGCAGATTTGAGAGCCGACGTTTCGACGTAACTGGTGAGATGGTCAACGGCAACGATGATCCACCGATTATTAGCCGAAGTAGTTGGAAGCGGGCCATAAAGATCAATGCCGACGCGGTCAAAGGGACGGCCAGGGCAAGGTAACGGCTGCAAAGGAGCGGCGGCGGAGTGGGGAGGTTTCTTGCGACGTTGGCAGGCGGTGCATGACCGAATGTGCTGACGTATGTAGCGGTACATACCTCGCCAGTAGAATCGCTGACGAAGGCGAGCATATGTTTTCAGTACACCGGCGTGGCCGCATTGTGGAGCGGCGTGAAAAGAGGCACAGATCGTAGCACGGAGGTGTCGAGGGATGACCAACAGCCACTTCCGGCCGTCGGGGAGGTAATTACGGCGGTATAAGAGGCCATCACGAACGGCGAAGTGGTGGGCTTGGCGGCGAAGGGTCCGGGTCGAATGATGCGGCGAGGGAGTGTTCAGGAAGTTTAGCAGCGAGGTGATCCAAGGATCCTTCAGTTGTTCGGAGAGCATATCAGGGATGTTGAACGAAGAGAATTCGTAGGCGCAGACGAGGGCAGAGGTTGACACGCATGGGAGTGGTGAACGAGAAAGGGCGTCGGCGTCCGAGTGCTTGCGGCCGGAGCGATAAATGACGTGTATATCAAACTCCTGGAGACGTAAAGCCCAGCGGGCGAGTCGGCCAGAGGGATCTTTGAGGGAGGATAGCCAGCATAGGGCGTGGTGGTCTGTGACGACATAGAAGGGCCGGCCGTAAATGTAAGGGCGGAACTTGGCAATTGCCCAAATGATGGCGAGACATTCTTTTTCTGTGACAGAATAGTTTGATTCCGCCTTGGTGAGGGCGCGGCTGGCGTAAGCGACGGCGTATTCCGGATACCCAGGCTTTCGCTGGGCAAGAACTGCGCCCAAGCCCACACCGCTCGCGTCAGTGTGAACTTATGTCGGACAGGCGGGATCAAAATGGCGAAGGATGGGGGGAGAGACCAGCAGGCGGCGTAAAGTGCTGAACGCGGTATCGCAGGCGGGGGACCAAGACGAAAGGTTCGGGCTGCCGGCAAGAAGCTGCGTTAAAGGGGCGATGATACTGGCGAAATTTCGGATGAAGCGGCGAAAATATGAGCATAAGCCTATAAAACTGCGAAGTTCTTTTAAGGTGGTTGGTTTGGGGAAGTCAGCGACGGCGCGAAGTTTGGCAGGGTCAGGAAGAACGCCGTCTTTGGAGATGACATGGCCTAATATTGTGAGCTGCGTTGCACCGAAGTAACATTTTTTCAAGTTTAGTTGGAGGCCGGCGTCAGTAAGGCTAGTGAGTACGCGCTGAAGGCGGTGCAGATGGGAAGGAAAATCTTTGGAAAAAACAACAATGTCATCTAGGTAACACAGACAAGTTTCCCATTTGAGGCCACTGAGAATAGTGTCCATCATCCTTTCGAATGTGGCTGGAGCATTGCAGAGGCCGAATGGCATCACATTGAACTCATACAAGCCGTCTGGGGTGACGAAAGCGGTTTTCGGCCTGTCGTTCGCTGCCATCGGGACCTGCCAGTAGCCGGAGCGTAAGTCGAGGGATGAAAAATACTCCGCTCCCTGCAAGCAATCCAGTGCGTCGTCGATTCGGGGTAGAGGATAAACATCCTTGCGTGTGATCTTGTTGAGACGGCGGTAGTCCACACAGAACCTGATGGAGCCATCTTTTTTCGTCACCAAGACAACAGGAGAGGCCCAAGGGCTGTGAGAAGGCTGTATTATGCCGCGCCGAAGCATGTCGTCAACATTGTCACGGATGACGCGGCGCTCGCTCGGCGAGACTCGGTACGGTCGCTGACGCAAGGGAGCGTGGGTACCAGTGTCAATTGTGTGAGAGACGGCCAATGCGCGCCCCAAGGAGGGCTGGGAAAGGTCGAAAGAGTTGCGAAAGCGGCAGAGAAGTTCCAAGATTTGGTCACGGTAAGCGGACGGAAGGTCGGGAGCGATGTTACGACGAAAGACGTCGATGGAAATCGGATCGGGCGCTGTCGCACAACAGGCTAAGGCAGTAACTGGGGAGCAGGCACGGGTATCGGAGAACTCGGAAGCAAGAGCAGGGTCCAGTTCTTCAATAGAGCCGAGGCATTCGCCGCGAAGAACAAGCGACGGGCAAGAAAATGGGTTGGTGACATAGATGGCGCAGTGGCCATCGGGAATCGAGACAACGGCGTATGGAATGAGGAGGCGCTGATGGCGAGTGGCTGCTGCGGTAGGTGTGAAAAGAACAGGGCCGCTGAGGAAAGAGTCGGGGCGGAGCGGAACGAGGGCTGAAGAGGAGGGAGGTATGTCGATGTCGGCAGCTACAAGAAGCTTAGCGGAGCGCACAGGTAGGTCACACAACGAAACATCACACAGGGGAGAAAGCTCAAGTTCCGCACGGGCACAATCAATCACTGCACGGAGGGTCGAGAGGAAATCGCAGCCGAGGATGACATCGTGAGAGCAGGCGGTCAGCACAACAAACTTGATGGTATAGGCGATGTCGTTGATAGAAACGCGGACCGTGCAGGCTGCGATGGGGTGGATGCGCTGAGAGGTGGCCGTACGTAGTGAAAAGTCACACAGCGGCGTTGTCACCTTACGAAGTTTGCGGCGAAGAGCATCACTAATTACTGACACTGCAGTACCCGTGTCGACGAGCGCGAGAACGGGGACGCCTTCAACAGACCCTTAATCACGTTAGCAGGAGAACACGGAGGACTTAAAAAGTTGGCAAAACACGCAGTTCTTGCCTCCTGAACTGCGGCAGTCAGTTTTCCTCTGGGAGAGGGTCCGGGTGGCGGAGCATCGGAGAAATGGAACGTCGACGAGGGGAAGGCGAGCGGTGAGTAGGGTACTGGGAGCGATGTGTAGAGGAGGCAGAAGAGACATTAGGCAAGGGCGGCCCGGAATTGTAGCGGAAATTGCGCATGAAATCGCCAGAACGAGGGGATCGCTGACGGCAAAAGCGTGCGACATGGCCCGGAAGACCGCAGGAATAGCATATCGGTCGATTGTCCTCGGTACGCCAGGGGTTCGTAGGGTTTCGGCGGGGTCGACGAACCGGGACCTGCGGCGGGGGTATAGACGGCGGTGGAGCATAAAAGGCCGGGCTGCTAGGGTAGGCGGCAGAGGTGGGCGAGCGCCGTGTACCGGTGACTGCTTCAGCATAGGTGAGTGGCGCTGCCACAGGAGGAGGTGGGGGACTGGATGGCAGAACTGCAGCGAACTGCTCCTGAATAGCACGACGGATAGTGGGCGTGAGAGATGGCGCCAGGTCGTGCGGAGGGCAGACGGGGTCGGGAATGTGATGCAGCAGAGAAAGCTGGCGATCGATCTCTTCGCGGATGAAGTCTTTAACCTGCTGCATGAACAGGGACTGCTCAGCAGACGAGCCACCAAGGGCCAAGCCAGCAAGACCCCCCGCAGGCGCGCCGGACTGCCGCGTAGATGAGCGTTGCTTGCGGAGTTCGTCGAAGCTTTGGCACAGCTGGATGACGGTAGCGACGGAGGTGGGGTTCTTCGCCAGCAGCATCTGGAAAGCGTCATCGGCTATGCCTTTAAGTATGTGGTTGACTTTATCCCCTTCGGACATGGAGGGGTTGACACGCTTGCACAGGTCAACAATGTCCTCGATGTAGCTTGTGAACGTCTCGGAAGGGAGCTGAGATCGAGCACGAAGACGTTGCTCGGCGCGAAGCTTCCGGACGGCGGGGCGGCCGAAAACGTCGGCGAAGCTCGTTTTAAAGGACGACCAGGTGGGAAGATCGGCCTCATGGTTGCGAAACCATAGGTTGGCAACGTCCGTTAGATAGAAGAGTACGTTGCTAAGTTTCACGGAATCGTCCCACCGATTGTAAGTGCTGATGCGCTCATAGGAGGCCAGCCAATCGTCGACGTCTTGGTCATCGGTGCCACTAAATGGAGAAGGGTCACGCTGGCGCTGCACCCCGTGACAGAGTACGGTGGCAGGGATGGGCTGCGATGGTTCACTCGGACCTTCCGGCTTGGTGGCGGAGACGAGGAGCGTTCCACTTCGAAGTTCCAGGATGAGGACCGGGACGGGAACCGAGGCACCTCCACCAAGTGTCAAGGCGTTTATTTGAAGCACAGGTCGGTTGGTCTTGGTTGACCGGCGACACGACGGGCACACTCACAGGCGTCGTTCGAAAAACCCAGCTGCACTTCGTCTGCTTCTTCGTTGTCCCGCTTGAACGCGTCCGCTTCTTCGCTGCGCTGCGCCTGTCGGTCCCATTACAACAACAATAACAATAACAGCAATAACAATAACAACAATAACAATAATAACAATAACAATAATAACAATAACAATAATAACAATAACAATAATAACAATAACAATAATAATAATGATGATGATACTTTATTCGACCATCATGCGATACATGATGACAGGGAGCCCGGAGTAAAAGCTGCCCATTGACCATTGACAGCTTGATGGAGCCCTGGTCCCCTACATTTTGGCAACAGCAATGAAGGTCGATATGAAAACTTATTACAATGTAAGAAAAGGGAACGCAACCAATCACGAAATAGCACTTCAAAGTGAAAAACTACACGATCAGAAGAAATAAAAATACACCTACAAAACATTAGCACACCCAACCATGGACACTATTTTCATATTGCAGAGGGGTGAGTAAACATGCAAAACTAATAGCACTGTCACAAAATATATGTTTCAAGAAAAAAATATAAAGAAAAGCAAGAAAAGTTATGTGTGAGAAAGGAATACTTCCTCTAAATGTCTGTGTGAGATATCCCGCAAATCTATGTTCTGTTATAGAAGTTCGTTCAGTATTCATGGCAGCCTATTTTGTAGCGTATGTAGACTGTAGCTAGTTTGATATGTTTTTATTTTCAATTGGTTCCTGCTTCTTGTTTCATACGTAGGAGTGTGATTGTCTAATTCGGCTAGTGTTTGAAGGAAGCGTGAGTGATTAGATAATTCTTGTTTGAAGGCTCGACACAGACGATAAGGAAACATATTTTGTATAGGAATTATTTTTTGCTTCGGGAAAGGTTCGGCGGTGTGAAAAGACCACGGCACGTTTTCAAGAAGGTGCAGAAATCTTTTTTGCAGTGCGTGTATCTTTTGCAGATTTTTCTGAGTTGTAGCACCCCAGACCAAGCCACAATAATTAAGGCGAGAATTAAAGAGGGAGTGATAAATTAAGAGCATCGCAGATTTAGGCAGTACGTGGCGATTACAGTAGAGAAAACCAAGAATTTGAGATAATTTTGTGGTTGTGTAACATGTGGGCGTCCCAAGACATGTTTCTATTAAATATAGCACCTAATGTTTCGAACGTTGCTACTACTTCTAAAGGACAGCACCTTAAAGATATAGTTTTGCTCAAATTGACTAGTTTGTTTTTAGAGCGGAAGATTACAACTTTCGTCTTTGTGATATTAATTTTTAACGCGTCTCTCAGGGCCCATTGATCTAGTTGCTCTAACATGCGGTTTGCTTTATCTTCCAACTCATCTATATCTACCAACTCATGTTGTCCCCACATATGAAAACACTAGTGTCATCCACATAAATAACGAATTTTACGAGCCGCACAGCACAAACAATGTCATTAATGTACGTGTTGAAAAGAAAAGGACCAAGTATACTTCCTTGGGGAACGCCAGAGCAGACGGGCTGCATTTCAGATGTGAAACCTTGTAATATAACTGCCTGTTTGCGAAATTCTTGATAAAATTTTATTAGACTGCGTGCCCACAAAAGCCGCATAGTTCTAACTTGCGGAGTAGCACTTTGTGATTAATAAGATCAAAAGCTTTCGTGAAATCAATAAAGATTCCAATTAATACCCTGTTCTGTTCAAGCTCCTTCAAAATGTGTTCTTTTTGGCCTTGCAAAGTACATTCTGTGGATAAGTATTTTCTAAAACCATATTGAGAGCTCGTAAATATATGGTTATCAGACTGAAAAGAAATAAATTGCTGATTGATAATTTTTTCAAGTAATTTTTAAAATATAGGAAGTATTGATATTGGCCTGTAGTTGTTCATTTCATTTCTATCACCTTTTTTGTGGAGGACAGAAACACGTGCACACTGCATACCTCTAGGAAAGGCAGCATTTGAAATACATACATTCATAAAATGCGTAACACAAGGCAAAATAAGGTCAAAAATGAACCGGATAGGCTTCATTTGCATCCCCTTGACGTCAGAAGCCATAGAGCAGTTTATTGCATGGAAAAGTGTAAATACTTCAGCTTCATCAACAGGTTTAAGAAATATAGAAGTTGGAACTCTATTCACATCCCTTTGGTCGTTTTCAACAAGAACAGCGCTAGGGACACTAACAAAGTGTTAATGAAATGTTTCTTCTAAATCCTGCTCAGAAATTTCAATATCATTTATTTTAATCGAAGAAATGGCATTTTATAAATGTTCCACGCTAATAAATTATTCATTTTTTTTCCACACGGGATCTGAACGGCCATTAGTTGAAGCAAATGCAGTAGCATAATATTCATTTCTTGCCTTTTGGAGTTCTTCGTTAAGGCGGTTCCGGTATGTCTTAAATGTATTGAAGTTACTGGCTTTTCTTGTTTGAATAAAATTATGATAGAGCCTATTTTTTAAGCGTATCTTCGTATTAAGTTCGGGGGTTAGCCACAGCTTGCGAAAAAAGCGATTCCGCTTCGCAGTTTTAATAGGAAAACTAGATTTGCGTAATGGCTTTAAAATGTGCAGGAACTCGTCATAAGCTCTGTTTCGGTCGCTCAGTGAAAAGATGGATTTAAAACCGGTGTTTTCAATTTTATGCCTAAACATAGATAAGTTATTGTCAGTTATTGCTTGGAAAAGGTATGTTATGTTGTTGCGCTTCACATATTGTTTTCTAAAGCAAAAAAATACAGGCATGTGGTCACTTACGTCATGTACAATGACACCGCATTTAGCCATATTACGGTCAATGTTTGTGACAAACAGGTCAAGAAATGACGTTGATCTAGGCGTAATACGCGTTAGTAGTTGGATTACATTAGAAAAACCATTTCAATTCATTAACAATTCTAGATTTGTCTTAGTCGCGTCCATACTTAACATATTATTATTTAGATCTCCTCCAAGTACAAGTGTCAGACATTCATCACAAGCAAAGGAAAACAATCATTCCTAACAATTAAAAAAACGTTTCAACTCTTGACTGTGGAGGCCGGACAATGCTTCGTGGTCAAGAGCACACTCTGTAAACAGCGGTAGTAGGTCAGGCGGCCATTCTTTCCGGACCAACATGCAAACACCACCACCACGTCCAGTATCACGGTTTACATAGAATGTCTGATACTCTGAAAGGCGGATAACATCAAATTCGCTCGTACACCATGTTTCTGTGATCATGATGATGTCAAATGACGTACCAGTGTTATCGAAGAAGGCATTTAAATTTACAACCTTATTTCTAACGGATTGGGCATTAAGATGTATACACTTAAATGCTTTTCGGAACTCTGCACATAGATAGCTTACAAACTGGCCTGGACTTATGAACGATGCATTGGTAATGTTAGCTATTAGGAAGCACGAAAAACAAGAGAAGCAAAACTGCCGTTTGAAAAAATAAAAAAAGCTCGTCAAGCTTGCTGACTTGAGACACAACAAACGCCGGCGCGCCGTAGATTTTCCGAGTAAAGATTTTGTCATTAGAATGCCAGACATACTTGTATCCCTTAGTTTTTGCCCACTCTTTGACTGCTGCAAGTAGAGAGTGGCTATGCTTAGTCAGATTTTCGACCACGTGTACTGCACTGTTGGTATCAGAAATATTCCGTCTGTTTGACCACCACCGATTTCTGATTCGTGAAGCGTCAGATAATGCCAGGAATTCTATCTCGGCTGGCTGGCAAGTGGTGGATTGCCGTCACGTCAGCATCAGTAAGCAGTGGTAGGCTACTTTTGTTCGCAAAAGCGTTCAGCTTATCCAAAAGATTTTCGTTTTCTTCTTGTGGTACTACATGAATCTCCAGATTTGCTTGGCAGCTGCGCCACTCAAGGTTGTCAAGTTAATGCACGATTGACTCAGTTTTACTCTCAGCGGGTTCAAGTTTTTCTGATTTGTCCCTGAGTTCCTTAATGTCCAGTTCATTTTTCTCGGTTCAGTTCAGCAACTCTTTCATTTGATCCGACATGTATTGAACAGACAGCTCAATTCCGTCAACAATTTCTTTGAGTGGCATCAGAACATCGAGCTTCTCATTCATTGCTAGAAGCATCACCCACACATTTTGAAGGTTAGGCTCATTTTCAGGCCTATCAAGTTGTTGGGAACGAGATTTCACCCCCTTTTCACTTTGAACACTTCCAATTTTTTCTATATGATTCGCCTTTCGATTTCAGAGTTGATTCGGATACGGCAGCACATTTACCTTTATGGTACTCAGATTCACACATACTACAAGAGACACTTACATTGGGATCGGCTATGAGCTGTTCACATTCACTACACTCAACAGTGGGAGACATGGTAAGGCACTTGGCAGCAGCAGAGGCAACAGTAGCAGCGTGGAATTTACAGCGGGTTAACGAGAAAGAATGTGTCGCCAACCTGTAACGGTACAGTAGACGTGATTAAGCAGTGTTCCGCCCACGGCCCCTGCTGCCGCCAAAATGTCTTCGGCCTTGCGCGGGGGTTTATATCCAGTGAAGGAAGAGCAGCATTCGTCAGAAACGGCGCTGGGTCCTCTTGCGGTGGCGATCGGCGACTTGCATACAAAACGGAGCATGCGTCGGCAGCCTCTCGGTGTGAAGGCGTTCTGGTGATCCCTTGACGCTGGGCTATCGGTGAGAGTAGATTCCCTCGATAGTGCTCGTGGCTGTGACGATACTGTAGACGTGATCAAGCAGTCTTCCCACGGCCCCTGCTGCCGTGGTATCTGGTATCTTTCAATAAACAAGCAATGAAATATAATTAAGCCTGCCCTGTGCCTAGCTTTTCCACCGTAAGTGAGAGTGTGTCATTGCGTGTTTGCACGCGTTGTCAGAGTGGGAAGCAAGGTTGTTGGATGTGAAGTGAGAGCCAGGCTTCACAGCTGATGGGTGTGCCGATGGCTCCGACCCTTTCAGTCCTTTTATCAAGCTTTGGGAGTCTTTAAATGTGATAATCACGGAACACTAATTTTGGGCAAGATTTTGGCCAAAACCTGTGCCAGTTATGGGATAGATAACGAGAGCTTCAGGCTGCCCTTACTGGCTGTATTGATGCTCATGCTAGCTTTGCTCGTACTGCCCCAGATGGTGCGGCAAGTGGTGTGCTCGCCAGTATGATCGTCACATTTCAATCTGCCTACGTGCTCCACAGTCTCTAGCTGGCCGGCGCCGACTTTCACGTTTACGCTCTGCTGAGCCACTTGAGGCCGCAGACAAATTTTCGTCTGGTTAGTTTCAAGTCAGGTACAAGATTTTATACCATATTTTATATTGACGCTAAAAATACATGGTGTTCTATGAATCTGGAGTTACGAAAACTAGAATGCATGCTTGGTTGCACTGAAGTTTAATACATTCCACCTTTGTTCTGACTTCTGGCAACGACCTGATCATTGCAGTATTTTTTTTATATATTGCTCTATCAGTTGAACTGTTTGATGGATGGTGAAGCCCTCTCAGCAGCAGCGTTCACCTGCCAGTTGCCTTGATGACAAAAGTTAAGCCGCTCAGATCGGCCGGGTTTTAAAAACGTTTAAAAAGCTGCGAGCTCTTAAAATGATAGTTTTTTTTCTGCATTTGTTTGTGCACGCAGGTGTAGAGAATCAGATACACAGGGCTAGAAGTATGGAGGCTTACTTATCTTTTTTTCCCCTCTTCAATAGGGCTCAGTGACTTCATGCCGGTAATGGCAGACTCTTCCTTGCCCCTGTCATCAACGGGGCCCTCCTTTCGTAAGTCCCCGAGGGCGTCACCATGCGAGGAGGACATGCGGGCAGCAGCAGCTTCAGCAGAAGCTGCAGAAGCAGGTACGTTGCTTGTCACTGTGCCCGTTCAGCATTCACCATCGGTTGCATTTTAATTTCTGTCCTTTGTAGGACAGTGAGACCCTTGTTGTCCCACCTGCTTCAAGGGCTGGCAAACTGACAAAGGTGTAGCATGTGTGCGAGACGTTGGCATGCTGTATTACCAAACAATCGGACAAACCATTCAGCGTGTTTTTCTGTCCCGCGGATAGGCCTCCTTAGTGTTAAATTTTTCCAGTAAGGCCTTGCTAGTTGGACCACTCTTAATTAGGAAATTCGGCTGAATCTGACTGCGGCCGGATTCGCGCCAAACGCCCATGTAAGCCTATGGTGTCAGAGGCTCGTTAATTTCGATTCCCCGAGGCTGGCATCGGTTAATTCAGACGGGCTCCCAAAGTGTACGATCTGCGGGGCTCTAATTCTAATTCTGTGGGCTCTAGGAATGATCTGCTGGACAAACGACCGTCAAAATATTCGTTTTCGAGCCTGCACTGCATAAGACATTGTTACCCGTGCCCCTCTAATATGTGCATGATGGTGGGCGTGTTGACGATCTGTATACCTCCCAGCGATAGGCCGAAAGAGAGTCCGGTGGCGCAGTTTCAGTTCTGTATCTTGCTGCCAGCATGCGGCGACGATGGCTATCAGTCGCGCATATTAATTAGCCAGTCAAGCTAACCGTTTAGAATGACAGCAGTGTTGGTGATCTTTTTTCTTTTGTTTGTTTTTCGAAGACTTCTTGCCACTCCGGTGCCAGTTGGCGCTTCCCTTGCGGCCACTCGTCGCGAGGCGTTTTCGTTCTTCCAGTGGACCGAAACTCCGCGCGTGACACGTGCGGTTTGCAGTTGGTGCAGTGGAGCCCCCTCTCATGTGGTGCCACATGCAAAGGAGCTCCAGCGCTACCGCATCGCACCCTGAAAGAAGCCGCGGATAGCCTTCCCATTATGAAGCAGTTCTGGTTCCGGCACTCCCTATAGCATGCATGAAGTAAAGCATTGGACTGAAAGGCGAATAATTGCAGCTGTCAAGCAGTTGTCGTCTTAAATGATGACCATTGCCTTGGTTTTCACCAGCTAAATTTTATTTTCATGAGAAAGACATTTGGATGCGATTTGACATTCGGATAATTTGAACGTTATTTTCCACTCCCTTGATGTCCGAGGCTTTACCGTATATTGCCGATTATATAAGCCGACACTTTTTCGAACAGTGACCCTCCTAAGGTAGGGGGCAGACTTATAATTGGAGACTACCTGTACACGGACGCATTAAGTTGACACATGTGCGAGGTCAAAAGTAGTGTCGACCGTGCCGTGGATGTTTTGCCCGGTGCTTGCATAATTACGTAATAAATTTCAGAGGCGATGCGAAATGGAGTTTGCTCAAAAAAACAGGAATTTGAGCAGAAATTTGTAGTTCAAAGCAAAAATTCTGAGGGCACTTAAGTCGGTTACGTGGAGAAATGCGAAAGCATGTGTTCTGTGGAAAGGAAAGGTTTTTGAGGAAAGGAAAGGGTGCAGTAGCTCTCACATCTCTACATCTCAGTGGACACCTCAAGCGTAGCTTAAAGCATGCAACTGAAGGTGCGTATGTCATTGGTCCGAACCCCTGTTGCAAGCTAGCCTCCAAGTTGACTAAAACGTGTAAGCTATATGCAAAGGGAAATGTTCTGACGCCACCTGGTACGACGAAGAGTTGGTCAAAATTTTGATGCGAATGTAGTCGGCAAAACTGTGACCATATTTATGTCAGCCAGTGATGCCATCGCTGGGATTTCGTCTACGTTTTCATGTATTGGGGGTGGGTGGGGGCTTCGTGTAACATTACATTTATATCGCCACATACGTGACTTGCTATGATGTCACACTCATATGTCGTTACTATAATACTAATTAGTTCTGGTGTTACCTAAATACATGAACATTATTTAGGTGTGTGTAATTAGCATTAATTATGCGATGTCATCATCATCAGTTGACTCGTCGGCTCGTGACGTCACATGGCATTATTTCCTGCAGACGCTTTTTTGCTGACGTGACCCTGAAAGTGAGCCATCTAATGCTTTCGCATTAATAAATGTGAAAAGCCAGCAGTCGGAGTCAGATGGAGATAATAGGCAATAAAATGGCACATTCGTGTAGGGCCGACTGAGTAGTGGCAAGCAGAAAAACCAGTGGTTCGGTAGTTTCGGTTCTCATTGGAGGTTTCCTGAAGCGCACGGCGAGGCGGCCGTGTCAGTACTCCCAATCCTGCCTTGCGCACACCTGAATGCATGCTGGTGGTCTGGCGCAGGAGGGAGTGCACAATGTGCGCGTAAAAGCATTTTTTTAATAAACCCGGTAAATAAAATAGGGGTGCGCAAATTACGCGAGTAAATGCAGTAAACCATGTGACCAGTCACATGCACGCGGAGGCGTTTTCGTGCGTTTTTGTATGCCTTTGTGCCATTTGTACATTTTACTTCGCCGAGGTGACAGTCACTAGCTGTGTCGCGTGGCTTATCTCTGCCCGACGGACACCAAGATGCCACCTCAACCTCTGCAACATTATAGCGTGGCTTTGTATTGCCACAGCGACAAGCAGTCCTCTATGCCGAGTTCGAAAACAATGCCTCTGCAGGGTAGAAGTTTGATGTGTCAGAAATGTGCATGAGGGAATGGAGAGAACAAAGAAGCAAGATCTTTGCATGTGCTGCTACACGTCGTTCCTTAAGCGTATTTAATTTCGGATGATACCCTGCTGTTGAGGATGTGGTTCGAAATTGAGTTCACGACGGAGTGTTAGTGTTTACTGCGAAGACATTGAAGTGAATTCACACACTGCCACGGAGGAGATGTGCATCCCACGTGTCGAGTTTAAGGTGTCAAGAAATGGGTGACAGGTTTCATGGAACGAAATGGCCTGAGCCTGAGGCGACGCACCACCGTATGCCGAAAGTTGCTTGAAGCATACGAAAAGAAACGGCACACGTTTCTGTGCTACGTGAATGACGTGATGGGAAAACCTTTGTTCCTCCTTCGTCAAATCGGGAATGCCGACCAGACCCTGTTCTGATTTGCATAAAGCCGGGAAGCTGGGCTAGTTGCATGCCCAGTAAGAGGACAGTGTCCGGGGAAGGGGGTTTCATGTTCGCCTACTGACCACAGGTAACATGTACAACTGTTTTATGGTCATGTTGTGCTGCACTGCAGATGGGCACAGTAAATTCAAGATGGTTCTTTCCGTTTCTTTGGAGGGGCACAGGACCCCTCCAAACGTGAATTCGATGGTGTTGAAGGAGCAGGCGATGATTGATGCCAGATGATGGAGACAAAGAGAAAATATATCTACAGGATGCACAAGGGCAAACTGCGTTACAAGTTGAGTCACACAGACAGTCAAACTAACTGTAACTTAAAAGATCTCACACAGAGAGACTCGACAAGACCTTACTCATCGACACGAGATTAAAGTCTAGGCCTGTAGAATTACGTGCCACTCCACGGAGCCTCTACCTCAACTAGACAGGACTGCTCTCCAATGATTTTACATGCAATTTTAAAGCTTTCGCAAACAAAGAAATTAGGGCGGTCATATTTCGGGGCCCGCCCTGAGCTTCTGTAACCAATGAAGGCAGCTACAGCCCCTGAAGGTTGGGCCCAACTTTAAGTCCAGGGTTTGGCTAAATAGAAAAATAAAAACATAACGAAAACATTCTGAAAACCCTCTCCCCATGGGAGTTCTCGCCCTTATCACTGGCTGCCGCACCCGCGTGTCACCTCTCGGAGGATGAAAATATTTTTTTTCACCTAATTGGTGGGACCGCTAACCAACTGGCTCGTCGCAGGAATGTCAGATGGCGGAGGCCCGCGACGCATCGGCGCCAGAGAGAATGCCAGCAAAAAGAACGCCCATCGCGGAATGTGAGGCGGTTCGAATATTTGCGCAGACGGGCAGCATTGGGATATGCTGCCGTAGGAATGCTGCCTAAGACCAAGCGGCGCGACGTGCTCATTGTGAGCGTCTCGCATGCTTTATTGGTGCGCTTAACAAAGCCAGGAGCCTTCGGCAATCACAGCAGTGCTGTCAAGCAGTCAGTGGCTCCTGCGTCTTTGCCACTGCTTGCGGGGGACACGCGAGTGGGGGGCGCTCGGAGCTTCACTGAGGGCTCTGCCCATAGGCCGGAGGTCCGCAGTGACAGCAAGCTAAAATAATAAAGTATGTGTCGATGAAGCGCGGCTTTACAGGCACAACAAGCTACTTCCCTTTCTTCTGTTCAAGAGGAAAATGATGCCGGCCAACGAAAGTTCCGCCTAAAGTTTTCATATCGGTTGATGGAGTTTTTTTTTTAAATGAGGAAACTGTCCTCAAATAGTTTCGCCTTGTGTGGTGCTGGCATCCGGTTGCAATGCTAATCACCCATAAAACGTATGAAAAAGCGGTAGCGGACGCTCAATGTGACCTGGTCATCATTCTCTGACCGCATCGGTGCGTCTAACAGGAAAACCCTAAGACACCGACAGGGCGGCTGAAGCGTGTTCCTTTGAGCAAAGCGGCACAGTGGGTCAACTGTGCCTGCGGTGGACTGCCAGTCGACATGGTCAGCGCAGCGTTTTTCACATGCGGCATCTCTGCACCGCTTCTGACAGCCAGCACCAATCATTCGCAGGAAAGGCGATGGCCCCGACTGTGTCCTCACCAGTAGGGACAAGTCGTAAGAGAAGTCTCGCGGGCATATAAACGTTTCCTTGCGTGACTGTGTTCTGAATAAACTTATTGGCGAGCTAGGGTTGCAGGGTGAGGCAGTGTCAACCTATATTCAGAGTCACTTTTTTAAAAGCGAAAGCTTTACTGGCTTAGTAAAGCCAAGGCTATTGGCGCCACAATTGGACCTTCAAATAGAGGAGCGGTGGAAGTGTGGCAGCCACGTGACATATCCCACATCACTCGCCGCAGCTGCAAGCGCGCGCCGTGCCTACACTGACCGCCGCCTTGGCAGCTGTGGCAACATGACTAACCCAATTGACTCGACATTTGCTGGAAAGAAAAGCCGGCGCCGCTCTCGCGCCGTTCGCATTGCAGTTCTCGCTATGCACGAAGTTAGTCAGCTGGAGCAGTGTACATTGTCGGAGCGATTTCGTTAAACCATGCGTAGCTGAGCTAAACTGCAACCATTTTTTGCCCAGGGGAGTCACAAGTTGGGGGTAGACTTATAATCTGCAGTATATGGTACTGCGGCCCATATTGGCAGGAAAAATAAAACTGAAAATTGTTTAGCTTTTGAGCCTTTTCCATGTGTCATCTGCCTCATAATACTTCTTAATTCTATTGCAAGCTTTCTTATCCATTGATAAGACTGAAGTATGGATATATACGACATTTCAGGTATTTCTACAAAGTCATTGGTACAAATGTGTACCCCTTTTTTTCTGCAAAACCGTTGGTCGAAATTGCTTGAAAGTGATATTCGATTTCTAGTCATTCTGAGTACAAATTTAACATTTGTATGCATGTGAGACATGCATCTAACTTGGGCCTTATAAGGGGTTCATTCATTCTTTCACGTCTGTATTCGTATGTTTATTCACTTGTTTGATGTGTAAACGCCACATGTGCTTCCCCTGTGGTAGCACCCTTTGTGGCAAGTGGGAGGTCAGTGGAGCAGCTTCGCTTAATCTATTGTATTTGGCAACACAGCTAAAGCAAGGAGCCCAATGAGGCCCTGCGACATTTCTGGTCGCAGCAGCGGTGCGAGGCACAAGTAGAGTGCCTAAGCAAACAAAAAAGCTACACACAGCGAAAGCGTGGGTTTTCGCCGCAGTCGGGCTCATCACTATCGGCTGTGCTCACCGCACGTGAGCACTGTGGCATCTGCGAACAGCATGCAGCCTCAATTATACCGGCATCACTCAAGGGCTCCAATGTCTCCGCACTGCTGTCCACGTAGCTTGAGGTACCAAGAAAAAGCACGACGGTGGCACCCGAACCGCCGTACTGCAATTCACTATAGACAAGCGCCAGGACGTGACATCAAGGAGATGCGGACGCACTGGCGTCAGCAGTGACTTTTGTTGTGTAGGCAAAAGGCGGGGCCGTCCGCATTTGGTTTGCCGCTCTTGCGTGTTTTGGGGCAAAATTCACGGCGTGCCGATAAATTATGGCCCTGTTCGTGTAGCCGTAATGCACAAGAAAGGAAGCGGAATACGTTTCTACAAGTTATTGCTGTCAGATAGGCGCGAAAGCGACGGGCAGGGGCCAAGGAGCAGGGTAAGTTCGGCGACTGATCGGCTTTGCGGCTACCACTGCGTTTCTACGTTGGAATCTAATCATTTAGTTCGTGTCTCTGAGTCCACATTGTTGCTCCTCTGTTGGATGGCAAACAGCGCATGAATCAAGTAACGCCTGCAACTCTTTCTCATTCTATTGGGCTTTCAGAATACGTTTATGCACAATATTCTGTGTGCTTGTAATCGTAAGTTGAACGCAAGGGGCTTTTTTCAGATGCTGATCACTCGGGCAACGTCCCGAGCATCACTTCACGCGCAAAATAAGGCAAAAAGTTGCTTCCAGTCTCCTTCAGCGTTCACAGCGTTTGAAGCAGCTCCGAACTCAGGGCTGTAGCAGGCACGACGTGCAGTTTTTCTGTTTTCATTTCACGACCTTCAACAAGTCCGTCGTTTCAACACTGGTCCAACAAAGCTAAGATCTCGGTAAATTCATGCAATTTTATTTCCCAAATTATTTGAATTTTTCCACTGTAGGTCGATCAGAACCTGGCAAACACAGCAAATACTACACCAAAACCACTCTGATCAAGCGGAATGCGCACATATGAGAGTACATTCTAAAATGAGAAGCAAAATTTTTGTTTGTAGCTTAGCAGAGTGAGTATATATTCGTTTTGAAACTGGAGGTAAACGGCTATGCATTCACTTGGGCAGCTCTTTGATCTCATTTGCCTTATTCAAAGCAGCTATATGACTTAAGTGTTCACTGATTGCCGCGGCCTCCGGAGTGAGGCGGCTCGGCGAAAATAGGAAGCACATCACAATGTTCGTTATGTAAAACAGCTGCTTCGCGTCGTGCATCATGTTCTATATCTTGCACTAGCAATTGGATGTGCTGTATCGGCCCAGAAGTTGAGAATGTGGACGATTAGTTTCTCCCCATAAGTCGCACTTTCGCCCGCCGTCCCTTGTCTCTAAATAGGAGCGGAGGAGCACCCGATGCAGAGCTCCACCGACTAATTCCATCTGGCGAACAGGTTGAAAAAGTGCACAAGTACTCTGAGCATCAACAAAATGTTTCTAACCACAAGCGACGCGCACGGTTTGAAATATTAGCATACGCAAGTTGGTTTCGAAGGCAGCGTCGCTTGGCACGGTGTAGGCATCTGAATTTTTGCCTACACCCGCGACGCTTGTCTATAGCCGTACTGTGTTGTGTACACCACATAACCAGCGACCGCGGCACAATGAAAACCTGGAATGGCTAGCGCCGAAGCATTGGTGGTGCAAGCGAGTGTGGCAGCGAAAACCTGCTTCAGCATGCGCCAGAGCACGGGCTCCACCAGCCTCGTGCGCTCGGCTTTTTTTCCATTGTTTTAGGTCTCCAGTGAATTTGCAGTGCGTTGTACTTGCAATGGGTCAACTTCTTTCTACAAGGAGCAGTGTCAACCAGGGGCTCCTAGTACGAATTAATCGAAGCAATGCCGGCTTGTTCGAATTATCGGGAGTTTTCCCCCATTGTGCCGGGGCCCGGGCGTCGGTTCGAAATAACAGAGTTAGAATTAATGAGCGTTTACTTTAGTCAGTTTGCCTGTGATGGTTGAGTGGTACTCGTTTATAAATAACGACAGATTGAGCGAGTTTGTTTTGCATAGTTGCCATATTAACATGTGTAAGGTGCGCACTTTTTTTTCCGGATTTGAAGGCAAATTTTCGGGGTGTGTCCTATTCAGTCGTCACTCGCAGAGTCTTAGAACTCCGAGCTAGTGCTGTGCTCTGGTGCATGCTCATCCCACTAGAAGTCTCTCAGCATGTCTGCTGTCAACGCGCAGCCGTTGTTCCGCGCTTCCATCACTTAGCAGAGTAGCTCTTCTTCCAGATCGGAAAACTTGCACGACTTGCCTCGGAAAGCGCTCTTTTTGCAGCTTGTGTCCCTGAATCATATTTTTGGTTGCAGCATCGTCGGGCGCACTTCTCAGCCATGTCGAATTTCCTGCCTGCAGCACACTTGCCGTGTTCGACAGCAAATTCCCTGCGGTGTAGTTATTAGTGCTTGCCCATCGTGCTAAAACAGTTGTGCTCGGTGGCGGCATGCGAAATCCATAACTATGGTGAACTAACACGCTGCCACAACTTCCGTTCCTTTGACAGCCACAAAAGGCTGGAACTGGTGATACTGATGCCGATATGGATAGCGGGAGCTTGCTTCGGCGGAAAAAGTTGATGATGACGCGGCTTCAGGTGCTATCCGTGGGCGGCACCTGGAAGCTCCTGTGCGTATGCATCGCCTTCGCGATAAAGCGAACCATTGCTCGCAGCCGGAGCTGATTGCGGAGGCCACAGCGCATGCATTTGGAAGGCTATTCCCATGTAGGTTGTGGAAAGTTTGAGCGCGGCCTTCACATGGACCTTTTTAATATTTCCTCCTGGGAAACAAGGTGCTGCCCATACACGGGTGCGGCCTTTACAGGTGTTTATACAGGGGCACAGGACAGAGAAGAAAAAGACACACAGTGCCCTATGTGTTATTCTGTCCTGTGTCCATAGCCCGGTTTTATTAGTTTGTTTATAAAGTTCTTCCCTCAGTGAGGAGGGCATGCTGCATTTTCTCTTGGACTTGCTGCTGTGCTTAAAGTGTTCCCATTTCTCCCTCGGGCAGACGAGTCATTGGATGCAACTCTGGTGGTCAACGGCAGTGAAGCATCGCAGAGCGATGACTCAGTCAGTGTGGAATCCGCTTCGAGCAGCTCAACTATGACTCCCGAGAATGCCACTAATAATCGAAGCCCTTCGGATGGACGCCCGGCGAGAGCTGCTGAGCCTGACCTGCCGGTGAGAGGCCACAAAGCAATTGCCAAGCACTCGTTCGCTATAATGGCCGCTGTGGTGGCTCAGTGGTGATGGTGCTGGGCTGCTGACTCGAAAGAAGCAGTTTAGATCCCGGCCGTTGAAGATGCATTACAATGGAGGCGAAATGCTAGAGGTCCGTGTACTGTTGATGTCAGTGCACATTAAGGAACCGTAGGTGGTCGAAATTGTGCGGAGCCGTTGACTATGGCATCTCTCATAGCCTGAGTTGCTCTGGGACATTAAACCCCATAAAACCATGTTCACTATAATGAGGTTGAATTGTTGTAGGATACCACTTAGAGAAAGAATAGTTGCAACAGTGCATCATGCCCCATGGATTCCTGTAATACTCGGCTAACCAACCTCATCATCAGTAAATAAAAACAGCATTTTAATGCCTCACGCTTTAATATATGTCGCAGGCATGAAAACTCTAGCACAGATTGCGTCTTGTGATGAGCTTTTTACTTGTGTAACAAGGAAACTTCAAGAATAGACTGTTTCTTTGTGGCTGAGGTGGCAATCTAGGAAGAGTGGTGCAGCATTGCGGGGAAAAACTGTGGCTGCAGGGTGCGGAGAAAGTGCTGTGCACCCACTGACTGCATTTGTGCATCCACACAGGAAGCCCTGCTGCGTCGGCTGGAGGACATGATCAATGAACGCGCTCGCCACATGGAGGCCTACCTACAACAAGTACACATTCAGCTGATCCTCATGCAACACATGTTCATGGTGGGTGCCCCCTGCCTCTTCAACCCTGGCCGTGCCTGTCAGATTGAATGTAGAGGGTGAATGTGGAGGGGTCTGTCTCGGTCCATGCTTGGGCTGCAGGGGTTGCTAGCAGTTACTTATATGTGCCCATGTTGAGCCCAGAGCGGAGGTACATACATTTGAACGGACTCTGGGCCCGGATGGGCGCGGAAGATGATGAAGAGAGACAAAGCAGTAGACGAGGAGATAACCTTGATAGAATGCGTAGAATTCTGTTGACACTTTCGCAAGAAGGTGGACTTAAAGGGGCCATGACATGGTCGTTCTTAATATGGCAGTTTTGTGCTTCAGTAAATAATACAAGACCTTATGATTCAGTTTCCGAAATTTGGCTGCCCTGGTCTCGCAGCGACCGCCATATTGAACGCTCTCGTGACGTCACTAGCACATGCACGGAGCAGCGTCGTCTGCTCTCGTTGCTGCAATATGCGCAGCGAGGTCTCATTCCCCCCCTGTACTTTCGCGGGCGATCGAAGTAGTAGTAGTCCCCATATATGACTTACTGGTGCCGTAAAAGCGATAATAGTAACGCAGTTTTTCTTCGGTATAGGTAGGGTCCAGTCACAGTATAGGCCGATGCGCCGGCGATCGAGGTCGGTGGGCTGGTCGGTATGCAAATGCCTTAACTGACGCACTTGTTTGTCACGCTAGACCAACGACGACGCCAGCACGATCAACAAGCGCGTATCGTAGTAATGTTAAGAATCAGCTTAGTGGGAACCAGAAGGGTGTGGTAGAGGACAAGTTGGTATGACATGCTATGAACTTAAGAATTTTAAAACTTATTGGACCTCATGCTAGCCACGGCGACAAACGCGAAGTGCCTGGGCCAGCGAAGATGTGCTTTCAATCAGTGCCTGCGCATAGAACCGATCGGCGAGGCAAGCGACACGGGCAGCAAACGCCGCGCAACGGTGCCGCTCGTCGCTGTCGGCTGGTCCTGTGCGGCCGAGCGAGAGCTTCACGCCTGGTGAGGCGACGGCCGGAAAAAACTGCGCTTGTGTGCCATATCCGCATCGAAAAAAGCGAAACGAGCGGCTACATATCATATCTTCACACTTTCTTGCTAATCAGTGAGGAACTTGCCATATTCTTGAATTTCGGTCGACAGTGGACCGCCGGCCCATTCCGTGACGAGGCCTAGCTAGTACGCAGGATTTGTGTTTGCGATTTCGGCGATTGATGAGAGCGAACTCACAAATTTTAGCGCCTGCAAATAGCTGTCTAGCGTAGATTTGGCTACAGTGCCCTCAAAGCGACGACTGCCTACATCGCAGGACGCGAGTACAATAAGGGGGAAGTGCCGATATATGTGGCCTGGTCTGAATAGCACGTGCAGAAGGCAGCCGGCAGCAGCCGTCGGCGTCGACTGTGGACAACAAATGTGGTTGTTTTCAGTAATTCAAGTAATGTCTGAATGTACTCTTATCCAAAGTGATCTAAAATTAAAGTTTGGTGACGTAATAGAAAGCAGATACAATTAGCGGGAAGCTCCGGTATCCTACACAAAGCGTTTCCCAAGCAGGCGATATAGCATCATCGACGCTTATTGTAGTGTTATCATGGTGTGCAAATGAGTAAAAGTGCAAGTTGTGAGCAAGAGTACGTAATATTTAAGATAATGATAGTCCACCTGGCGTTTTATGCCACGCAAACGAGCAGTACTGTTTGCGCACAGCCATGTAAACTACCTCAGCGCGGAGCTGCAGTTGTCGTAATCGTCGCACTCCATGCGCACGCACAGCAAAATGCTAAATGCTGTACGATTATTTTGAAGCACTCATTTAGACGGCGGCGACTATTCATCGGTGTGGGCAATGAAAGCATTCGAGTCGCGTAGGGTTTTGCAAGCGGCTTGGTTCCTGCAAAAGGGTTCTCGAAGGAAATGTTATCGTTCGACTTACAAACGCGTACATGCAGTGGGGAAGTAGTCGCACTCGGCACTTTTCTCTGCTCCTTTCGCGCCTCAAGGTTACTGTAGTGCCACCTTTTCATAATTTGAGTTTAATTATCGAGCCGATTAATAGCGGACAAGTAGCTAAACAAAACGCCGCGGCTTTCACGGCGCATATCGGCGAAGGCATGCACGGCACGTGCCGCTTTTCACATACGGGAGCACTTGACTGCTCAAAAAAGACCACACTCATAACATACGAACAGCATGTTTCTAAGCGTAAATAATAAAGCAGGGGTCCATCGATTTCTGTTTTCTCAACAATCGGAAAACGGCCGCCACGAGCAAGTCCGCTTTCCCAAGGATCACTCAGCTCGCGTACTAAGTTGAAGGCTTCCCAAAAGAGAACACGCAAAATGCATTTTATTTTTTGATGATGTCAGGACGGCGCGAAAACAACAAGGACCAACGAGGCACACGAACACAACAGGACAGGCGCCAAAAAACTATGCACCAACTATCCCAAACCAAAGTACTTCTTGAGCATTTTCTTTCGCTAGGCTAAAATAAAAAAAAATACTTTACTAGCGACCGCTGTCTACGGTGTGCATGCAAGCACCTCGACAGCTTGCAGCAGACGACATCTGGCGTGTATGCGCTCGTGACGTCAGCGATCAGAAGTTGCCAGACCAGCAAGCAGTTCGCAGAAGAAACGAAAAAATTTGTTTTAAAGATATTTACCTCACAGAATGAACTGAAAATTCGGGGAATTGTAATTTAACCTGTTGGGAATTAAAGGCGATAAGCAGGGTATGCTTGAAAATAGGCTGCCATGGCCACTTTAAAGGGTCCCTGAAAAGGGTTTTTGAGGTTGCCTATAATATGCTTGCATTACCGTATTTACTCGCATAATACACACTTTTAGTAAAGCGTACGCAGACATACGCAAAGGCATAGCGAATGCTATAAAAATTGCGTCCTTCGGTCTGCGCATGCGCCAAACGCTATTCCAAATCGAGGTTTAACGTATGTGTGCGCTACGTACGCTGTTTTTCGAATTTAGCGTGCGTGCTCTTCCTTATGCTAGGAAAAATGGCGTTGTCAAGATGGCGGCGCCCACATCACCGGCTTCGGAGAGCATAACGAATGCGGGATAAGCTTGCCCAATTTTCGAATATGTAACGATTCCGTAGTTCTTAACCCTAACAAGACACTGCCGACTGTGGATTGGGTTGATTTGAATTTTTACTCCAACGTAGCCTTGCCAAATGTAGTTGTTTCGGCAGTAGGCAAAAGGGCCTGAAAGAACTCAACATGACGTTATCAAGAAACTTGCTTGGTTCAGTTACCTAAAAGAATTTGGGCCCTGGCTTGACTTAACTGGCCATGTAACTGGCTATCTACGTGACACAACTTGGACAACCTTGGCTAAATGCGGGAAATGTGTCACAAAATATTTTCATATTTTAACACCAGATGGCGCCACTGCTGCCTGCGCTGCCGTTGCATTCAGGTTGGCACACAATAAATTAAATGCGCTATGCGATTTCCCGACTTCTTACAATAGTTATCACGATCCTAACAGAAAATAAAAGTTGAGTAAGGCTTACCTATAATAAACGCACACATTGCACAGGCATCACGTGAACTGCGCGTTGCCCTATTATTTTTATTATTCAATAATTACTCTATTCAGTCTGAATCGTCACTGTCACTGCTACATGATTCATTGTTGGAAATGGCAGTGTCGTCGCTGGGCATCTCCGCTGTCCCACAGAAAGTCATCTTCTGTTCCATCCAGCATGTTGGATATGCCGGTCTTCTTAAAGCTCTTGGCCACTACCTGGTCATGGATGCCACTCCATGCTTTGACAATCCATTAGCAAAGAACCTCCACGGACGGTCGTTTCATTTTGCTGCTTGGCGTCAAATCATGTTGGCGCACCGCCATCCACTCTGCTTAGAGTCTTCGAAAATTGTCCTTGAACGGTTTGTTCAGCGACACGTCGAGAGGCTGTAGCAGTGACTTCAGACTGCCCGGGATGACTGCAATGTCCCTGCATAGCTCTTTAAGCTTAGCACGTACGCAATCCGCAAGATGGCCTCTGAAGCTGTCCAAAACAAGAAGGGAGGAAAGGAGAAGCGTTGCTGGTCTTCGTCCCCAAACAGTCGTTATCCAGTCGACCAGCAGTTCTGCAGTCATCCACCCTTTCATATAAGTGCGGATATGGGGTTTGTGGGGACCGTTTTCCTTCGGAACAGTCGTCCATTTAAATATACCATATAAACGCGCGTAAGGGCCGTAGTTTTTTTTTAATATTTGAGGGCCAGTTTTCGGGGTTCGGCACATTCATGCAATGTTCGAAAAAAAATTTAAGCAAAAACACACCAATCGGGGGATGAGCGGCATTCATTCTACGTTCAGTCGTCACTCGCGGAGTCTTCAGACTCCGAGCTGGTGCTGTGCTCTGCTGCATGCTGATCCCACAACAAGTCACGCAGCATGTCCGTTGTCGATGTGTAGCCATTGTTCTACGCTTCCGTCGCATGCATAGCAGAACAGCTCTTCCTCTTTGAGGTTGGTAATTCATTGCAGCACTGGAAGCATAGTGTGGGAAGAACGAAGACGAGACGGGACAAGCGCTAACCCGTCTTGTCTTCGTCCCTCCGGCGCTATGCTTCCCGTGTCTTCTTCCATTTTGGAAAACTTGCGCGGCTTGCCTCGGAATGCGCGTTTTTTGCAGCTTGTGTTCCTCAGTGCATCCTTTTGGTTGCACCATCGTCGGATGCACTTCTCGGCCACGTCGAACTTCCTGACCGCCACACGCTAGCTGTGTTCGACAGAAAATTCCCTGTGGTGTAGCTATTAAAGTGCTTGCCCATCATGCTAAAACAGTTATGCTCGGAGGTGGCATGCGAAAGCCACAACTACCTATCCAGTCACGGTGAACTAACACTCTGCCACAACCCCTGTGCCTTTGACGGCTGCAAAAAGCTGAAGCTGGCTATACTAATGCCGATATGGATAGAGGGAGCTCGCGACGGAGGAGAAAGTTGACGATGTTGATGAGCCTCGGCCTCGCGCGTCATTTGTGTGTGGCAGCTGCAAGCTCCTGTGCACGTGCACGGTCGGGCTCAAGCGGCGGCGGCGTGCGCGCGCTCCTCTCCAGACTGGCTCGGTGTGTGCGTGGCCGCTGCGATCAAGTGCACCCTTGATCACAACCGGAGCTGCTTGTGGAGGCCACGGCGTGTACATTTCGAAGGCTATTCCTTAATGGGTCGTGCAAAGTTTGGGTACAGCCCTTACACGTGTTTATACGGTAGCATATGGTGGCAGCTTGTGCCCAACGGCCATTACAGCAAGCATGACTGTGCATCACTGGTTTTCTGCACCAAATGTCTTCACGAGAACACTCCAAGCGCCCTTCTCATTGACCGTTGTTTCAGGACATGTCGCAGGTCAACGGAGCTTGATCGGCGTTCCATATTAGTGAGAAGAGGTAGCCACTCTTTTCGCGGATCTTGGTGACGAAACGATGAAAGTCGATGGCCTTGTATTCGTATGCGGATGGGAGCTGCTGGCACAGTGACGTTCCCCACTTCAGTGAAAGTCTATTTCGACGCATGAAGCGAGTCGTCCAACTGTAGCTAGCACGGAAGTCTTTTGCGGGGATTCCCAGCTTCCTGGCGGTTGTGTTTACCTTTGTTTGTATCATTTCTAATAATACTGCGCAACCATCTTTGCGTAGGTCCCTCGTGTATTCAATGACCGCCTCCTCAACATGACCGACTGGCCCGTTTTGGGTCTGCGGAAAGCCCAGCGAGTCCTGCTAGCAGCCATTAGCTTCTCACGATGCTTTTTCCAATAGCATATTCGGATTTCGTCAACGCCGAAATGCCTGCCGCAGCACAGTTGCCATGCTCCAGCGCATAATCAACAGCCTTGAGCTTGGACACGGCCATGAAACTCGTGATCTCCCCATGGTGAAATGGCACTGATACTCCCACAAGACTACAACGCACGCCGCTGACTTGCAAATGGCGAACACTTGTTTTTATCAAGAATCATGGGAATTCGTCGGAGGGCATTTGCTGCGGGATGACTGCAGGTTACCCAACAGGCGTCTGCCGCCGTAACAGTGCGGGACATCAAAAATGGCGGCTGACAGAGCAAGTCGTATGTCGCATTCAACAGATGGCAAGCATGATGATCAGCAGCTATACTTGGCACGCGACAAACCACAGTGGCAAGTTCGGGGTACGATCTTTCATGATCTTGATCACGAGATCATGAACATGATCACGAGAGATGCTTCATCCGTGCCGCGATGGGTCAAAGTCGACACAGCCATACAATCAAACATTTCAATCCTAAGCGCATTGGTTCAAATTTGTATTATGATGTTGCAATCACTGCCATGCGTCGGCGCTCGTCTTCACTCAATGTTGCGTGTACTGCTTGCTGGGTTATTCCAGACTCCTTAAGGGGGAATGCGAGCCTGAAGAGTCAACTTTTGAACTACTGCACCAAACCCGATAAAGTTTACAGGGATGGTGTATCTGCTTCCCGTTACACTATTTAAAATGTCAGCTTCCTAGCTCAAAATGAAAAAAGTTTTAACTGTCATACTGAGTAATCAGGTTTGTCAACTTCGGAAAACTATCATTTGAAAAATGATTGAGATATACTAATAGTTTAAGGTTAGGTATCTTCTGGATGGTTTATAGTGCAGGATAAGGCAATTCGCGCGTTTCAGTCAAGAAACCAAGACCCACGTGTCAGTCAAGAAAATTTCAGTCAAGAAAGCACTTCAAAGCAGCTTTTGGAGATGCAGTTTGGAAATGATAGTTTTCCTAACAGTTTTGTTTTCCGAAAACGTGCAAATTTTGAAAATTGAGTTCAAAGATTGAAGAACATGCTATTTTTTTGGGATAAAAAAGTTAATCAAAGTGCCCTCCTCCATAGGTCGGGCCCTCCTTTTCAACACGACACTGCTCTGTGGCAAATGCTTCAAGCCTTGTTTTCTGCTCGTGAAATACTTTGATGGGTTGCTCGCTGGATGTGCTTCATCGTCTGGACTCCATGTTCTAGTTCCAGCTTGTGAAACGCTCGTCTTGATGCCATGTGCACCCTCATTAAATTCTAGTACAGCGATGGCTGCTGTAATCTCCACGGTTCTTAGTGATGCGAATTCGGTCTTCAGCTGATGAACCATCACCGGAGGTTGAAGGGTTCGCTTCAGTCGCCGTTGGCAGGCTTAAGCCTGGCGAATGCACAAGCATACGCTCACTTGCTGGCGGTTGCCCAGTAGTGTGTAGGCTTCTCTCTTTCGTGATGCGTTCTCGCATCCCGAAGCTTCTCCGTGTTGAAGCCTTCGGTGCGAGCATCTTCCGGTCACACCACCGGCCACCCGCTGTTCGCATTAAACTCACACAAAGAAGAAAATGTGACAGATAGCAAGCGTCGAACACGACCAGAGCGGGAGCGAAATCGAATGGAGCAAAAACAGCGTTGGGTGGTTGCGTGGTATATTTCCGCCAATATTAGGTCCTATTTCGGTTTTTAGCCACTCTGCAATTGCTGCGGCCAGAAATATGCCATATGCTTTTCTTTTTTTAGTTTTTCGTTAGCAGCCTTGCTCATTCTTGATGGAAGGTCTTCCGTGACTAAAAAGCACGAAAAACAATCTTTTCAACATGGGCATTCACTTCTAGTTCGGTTTTTTGCCCGCACTGCAGCCGCGTCTTGAGAAGAGCATTCATAGACTCCTTCAACGGCCTACCACCGCCTCATGAAGAATTAGTTTTCTTCTGCTCAGATAACAACGAAAATTTGTGAGAATATTCTTCATTAAACAAGCAATCTAAAACAACTCAAACTTAAACACCGCATTTTTTTCCCGAAAATCAATATTTTAGCCCCGCGTCCCCCCTTAAGCCTTCATTCACCAAGTGTGCCAACTATTTTATGACTTTCGTTCCCGCTTCTTCGCCGTTTTACCTCTACCTTCAAATC
Organism: Amblyomma americanum; assembly: GCF_052857255.1. Lineage (NCBI taxonomy): Eukaryota > Metazoa > Arthropoda > Arachnida > Ixodida > Ixodidae > Amblyomma > Amblyomma americanum. Next base: position 391,236,205 of record NC_135497.1, on the reverse strand, counting down.
CTAGCTGTGGCTGTTCGTGCGCGCTTCCTGTGTTTGTTTTATTTACAACACGAGCACTACGAGGAGAAGGTGTGCGGCTCCCCGCCTTTCGTGTTCGCCTCGTGTATCTCCTGACTGCAGAAACTGAGCCTTCCACGGGAACCTTGGCGTTAAGAACTAGCGCTCTAAAACGGGAATCCATAACGGGCTGCAGATACTGCAATTGTTGGCCGGGAGTACTGTTTGGGGCCCCACCCTCGTCCTCAGACCATGCACCTTGCCCTCCTTCGTCCTCACCTCATCATGTCTTCCCTATCTCGCCCTCACCTCATGTCTTCCCACCTTCACCCTCACTTCGTCTTTTCTCCCTCACCCTCACGAATTTCCATGCGCCGATCCTTCCTCATCTCACCAAGTCAGATCCTCATGAGGTGAGGACGCCTTCATAATGGCTCGCGGTCATGAGAATGCCCACCTCTGGCTACAGGGGTATTCGTACATATATGTTAATGCAGTTACATCAAACCGTGGCAGCAGCACTGCTTGAGCTAATGGCCTTGCTCTTCAGGAAAATGGTGCCGCTTGTCTAGGCCGTATGCACCTGTCTTGCTCTAAACAATTATCTGAGGAGCTCTATTTCAGTTGTCATATGTGCATTAATGCTTAAATATGACCCTTTGAAAGAGTTTGATACTGCGCAGTACCTTCAGTAATCATGTTGTCTTTCTGTTCATGCTTTTTGCAGGGGGAAATCCAGACCATGTTGCAGGAAGTTTTAGATGAAGTTCTTGTGCTGCTAACCATCATCGATGAGATGCGGGAACCCATCTAGCTTGCATCTCACCTTGTATATATACCCAGAGGAATCTGTAATAATTTTGTGTTCTCATAATTTTGTGTTTTGGTGAATCTTTAGTACATAGTTACTTATTTATTCTATTTTTATCTTTTCGGCTGGTAAGGTAACAGCGCAAGGGACAAGGTACAAGGAAAGAAACATTGAAAGACACACGGGTGCTGACTATTTTGATTTTTATTTCGAAGTACAGAGAAGATGTAGCCAAGGGAAAATATGGCGGTATGTCGATAAGAGGGTTGCTCGGTCACCGGAATTGGAGAATAGTCACGTCTTGAGTAAAACATGTTTTTGTGAAAGAAGTGGCGCTGAAAGGCAATGAAGGGGGGCGGGGGGGGGGTAGTGTCCTGCCGTGCAAATAACAAACACTAATAGAAAGTGAAGTGACGGGTGTTAAATAGAGGCTAAAACATATAAAAACGATAAGCTGCGAGGTGTAGAGGGCCTTGCAAGTTTTCATTTTTATAGATTTTAGCCGCTTTTGAACATTTCTTACTTCACCTTCCATTAGTGTTTAATCGTTGTTCGCGCGAGGGCCCTCCTCTCTACACTCCCTTCCCCATTTATCACCTTTCACCCCACCACGTCTTTCACAAATACATGTTTTACTCATATGTGACTATTGTCAAAACTGCGCACGGACTTCAAGTCTTGATTTCTGTTCGGGATTTTACAAATGCAGTCTCTGCCCGATGGACTTTTTCTCTGGTTTGCCAGTGGCAATTGAAATGAGGTTGGTATCAATTTCTTCGGGATGAGCAAAGCTGCGCGGTGATGCTATTGTTACTGATTGTTACATTACACCTATAATTGTTTTCCTAAATTACCATGCAACAAATTTTATGCTTTCTATTCATGGATTTTTTTCCCCAATGTATATGTCCAGAGGAAAATGTAAAAGCAGCATCACTGCGCAAATTGCATCTTGAGTGATGCAGTTCTATAAATATTCTTAATTCATAAAATTTTTTTCCTAACTGGCTGTGATGAAGAGGCCAATTAAAACCAGGGTACTCCTTGTATCATACTCTAGTTGAGCTATTCAAAATTAAAAAAAGTTGTTTCAAGGCTCTTAACTTTCTTTGTACACTGCGAACTTTTAACATTTTATAATGTCTTCTACTCAGCTCTGGTTTCTTTGTTTCAACAAAATTGAGAATCGTTCAGGCTGAAAATAGGATGTTTTTTTATGCAAACTCTCAAACGCATGCAAATAGCTCAAAACAGCTGCGTGGCAACTCTGCGACAGTTTCCTTGAGGGATTTCACCACCTGTACTAATGTCAATTTTTACTGCAAAAGCAGTACTACTGCACCCCTCTCAGATATCTAAGCAAGATTCGTGCACCATCTACCTCCACCCAGCAGGGCACTATCTACCTGCAGGCCTGACTCGACCAGGGGAAATCAGGAGTCGCTTTTTCCTGTCCTCCCCTCTATCTTTCACTTTTCTATTCTTTTCTCACAACTATCCTTCTCCCTTCTTGGATTTTTCTTTTCTTCCAGGTGGCGAGGGCTAATCTTGTGTGGTTAACCACCCTGCGTTACGTTATATTTGACTATAGTTGCAACGTACAACTGGCGAGGGCGTGGCTTTTTTTTCAATTTCCTGCCCTGTTCCCTTGTTGGGCTCCATGGTGGGCAGTTGGCACTGTAGCTGAACAAGACATATACTCTATATGGCCTCTAATTCTTCATAACCTGATCGCCCTGATAAAAGTAGGTGGACCGAAGACTCAGCAGAGTTCCTGCAAAGAGCCAAAAAAAGCTTGTCATTCACTCTGAAATCGAGTAAAAATCACCCTGAATATCGTCAAAATGTGACAGAGTCCTTAGGTACAAAGTCAGCAAAATAGCAACTGGAAATTCCTATTGGAACTTGACAATGAGGCACAGTATACAAATTTCCCAAACATTCAATCTATTGGGTATGTGCTTGTAATCGTCGGTGCATATAGGACTTCTCCACATCGCGGAAAAGGAAATGCTAGATGGTCTTGCTGATCAAAACGTGGTCAGTGTCCAGATAATCTTTATCCGTAAAGATGACAACGGAATTCCTTGAAAGCATCTGATCCTGACATTCTATGCAAAAACGCTACCGGAAATAATAGATGTGGGATGCCTGAAAATCCAAGTCCGACCACACATACCCAACTTTTGCAGGTGCTTCAACTGTCAAAGATACGGCCATGGGCCAAACATCTGCCGCGGTTACAAAACCTGCACGAAATGTGCCTCGAAAGAGCACACAACTGATATTTGCGGTGCAGCGGTTTCCCTCTGTGCCAAATGTGAAGGAGACCACCTTGCTTACTCCAGATCTTGTCCAAGATAGAAAAACGAAAAAGAAATAAGACTGAAAAGAAAGAATAACTTTCAGAGAAGCGAGAAAAAAACTTGGCGGTCGCAAATCCATTTGCATTCACGGCACAGACAAACTTCGCGAATGTGGTGCGCAGGGGCGGAGCACCACACCTGGCTTCGGCCACTGTCCAGGCAAAGCCTCTGGAAGGGCCATCCCTGCCACCGGTAGACTCAGCGAAGGCTGCCCTGTCACCCTTGAAAAAGAGGCTGCCGGCCCCTCAGCTGGCTGCCCGCAAGGCTTAGCCCCAGTCGGGAGAGGCCTCGAATCCGTGCACCCACAGGTTCCCCTCGGCCCTCCAGAGCCTCTAGTGCGGCAATGGACACAACGCAGAACTCTCCCCCGCTGCGGAGGCGGCACAGTTCTCTTTAGCAAAAAATAAGAGAGGACTCCAGTAAGAGGGCCGTCAAAACCTGGAACGTAGATTTTTAATTGCACACCAAAAATTATCCACCGTGGCGTAACTAATTAGATGGAATTGTCGGGTACCCTTGAAAAACTTCAGTGGATGTGACACATCTTTTAAACTTTTTCCCTTGTGGCATTACGCCTTCAGGAAACTAAGCTAGGTTCTGAGCATACAAAGATTTTTAAGAAATATAGTCCTCCGGTGTGACCGACAGCAAGCGAGTAGGCTCTCTGGAGGTGTTGCTATTATCATCCGGTCTCGTGTTGCAATCCGTGAAATTAAGTTAAAAACGAAATATTAAGCTGTTGCAGTCACTGTTGTTCATTTTAAAACCAGCACGATATGTTCCATATACCTCTAGAGGTCGCATTTTAGATTTTATTCTGTGCAATAATGTCTGTCTACTAAATTCATGAAAGCGCTCGTACTCAAGCACTAGAAAAATGAGCTGTGTAGCTATCTGCTATTACTGATCTTAAGTTTGATGTTCTGAATAACCCACATGGAAGTGATCATTTGCCTATCACTATTAGCGTGACATCCTCCCTGTTAATCATCCCGGACTGGGCACTTTTCCATGAAATTGCCAGTCTGGATAAGCTTCGGATGATCTAGACGTTGAACTGAATAAAATTTTCATAACCTGTATAGTTACTGCTGCATGCATATCTATTGCTCATTCCTAGAGCGCGCTGACTCTCAAGATTGTAAAGAAGCAAAAAGGAAACAAAAAGCATGGGGAATTTTTAGTAGATGCCCAACACATGAAAACCTTGTAAATTTCAAAGAGGCAAGATCCAAAGCGATCGGCATATCCGTCAAAGCGCTGAACATGGAGGAAAAAAAAACTTAGGAGGGAGCGCGACGCCAAGCGGCCAGTCTTCGCAAGCCAAGCGCTCGTGAAGCCGCTCCCTCCCCCGTTTTTTTGCTCTCCCAGTCAGTCCTTAGTATTTTGGCATTGGTACGTTCTAGCGCGCGCGTCTGTGCGGCCCGTGGAGCGGCCGTCTACAGCAAGGAGGTTGATCTACAGTCTGCCGCGTATGCGCGCCCCCAGCGGTGCTAGATATCACCGCATGCTATCACGTGGCTTTGTCACGGGGGGACCGACTCTCTTCTTTTTAATGCATTTTTACTTTTTGTGACTAGGCTTCAAGTCCGTCGCCGGATGCTCTCTCGTCACGTTTTTTTTCCTCCATGGCGCTGAAAAACATCATGACAAAACTATATATCACCTATAAACAGTTCAATCACATCGAACAAAATGCAGGAGCAAGTCCATAAAATAAATGGCAGCTACAACCCCTTCACGATCCCTTTTCTCATGGCCCCAGTACACAAGTAATGAAAAATGGGCAGATTTAGCGGATTGGATTGGAAAACATTTATTCGCCGGGCGAAAGTGGTAAGTCTTGGTCGCGCTAGATGGCCGTCAGCCCGTGGGTGACTGCGACCTTGTTGGCTCTCTCCACTGCACGGAGTTTAGTCTCCGGGTGGGAACTGAGCAGCACGGCCTCCCACTGCTCGGAAGTTAGGAGCTGAGTTAGCTCCGGGGGTGGGGGGGGGGGCGGATCCTCCGTACAGCTCCACAGGATGTGGTCTAGTGTGGCTCTGTCGCCGCACTTGTTACATTGGGGGGAGTATTGCCCGGGGTACCTGAGCGAAAATACTGCCGGGTTGGGGTGGGAATGGGCTGCAAGCGACGCCAGGTGTCCCCTGGGTCTTTGTGGGCGATTTAAGCGGTGGAGGGAAGGTGCGTCTTACGATGCGAAAATGGTGTGTTATGTCGATCGTGAAACGAGTTCAGGCCAACCTTCGAGAAACTCGAGTCAGAGGAGCCCACTGTCCGGCCGACGAAGCCTCGGGTGTAATCGTGGGCTGCCTCGTTCCCCGGTTTGCTCGAGTGGGCTGGAACCCATAACAGCTCGATCTCCTTTGCGGGGGAGTGGTGGGTGCTTCTGAGGATTTAGAGGGAAATGGGAGAGACGCGGCCCCTCGCAATGTTGCGTATGGCTGCTTTTGAATCGCTGAATATTGAATATTATGTCAGCTGAGGTGTTGGCTATGGCTAACGCAATTGCTGCTTCTTCCGCCGTCTCGGAGGAGTTGGTGTATATCGTGGCGGCTGTTAGGGGCGAACCGGTCCCGGTCACTGCGCCTATCGCGCACGCTGTATGCGGTGTTGCATATTCCACCGCGTCAACGTAAGCGGCCGCGGGGTAGTCCTTGTATTTGGCGTGTAAGGCTCGGGATCTCGTCTTGCGCCTTCCCTCGTGGTGCGCAGGGTGCATGTGCTTGAGTAAGAGTTTAACAGTGAGAATTCTGTGTACTTCGGGGAGGAGCTGCTCCGAGTCTTCGGTTAGGGGTTCAGCGTTGATCCTCATACGGTGCAGGATGGCCCTACCAGGCTTGGACTGCGTGACCCGTGCGCATTGAAAGATGAGGTGTGCCACGCACAGTTCGGGTAGTGCGTTCTGTATACGCCAATGGCTAGCAATCTGTCGGTAGGCATGTTGTGAGGAAGACTGACGCGGTCTTGTAAGCTTGACCGATGAGGCATTCTATCTTGATCATCTCCGCTTTATAGAGGTGCAGGTACGGTAGAGTGTACACGAACCTACTGAGGACGAGTGCATGGATCAGTCGGCAGAGGCCGTTCTCCCTCATGCCGCGTATCTTATTGGTTATTCGTTGTATGAGCCTGGTGGTTTGATTGACTATAGTGGTTAGTTTGCCTATTGTTTCGGTATTTTTGCGGTTGCTCTGAATGAGCATCCCGAGAATTCTTATGGTGGGTACTTCCTTGATAGGGCGTCCTCCTACAGTTATGTGTAGTGGAGGCGGGGGTGCCTGGTCTCTGAGGCTGCCTCTCGGTCTGTCTCTGAGTACCAGCAGTCCTGATTTGGGATGCGAGCATTCGAGCTCCGCGCCCGAGGCATTCGACTCGATGACGTTCACTTCCTCCTGCAGCATCTCGTCTACTTGGTCGTCACTCCACGTGGACATCCACAAGGTGATGTCGTCCGCGTATAAGCTTGTTGTAGACCCTCGATTGCGGCCAGTTTTGGTGGTAGCGGAATTATAGGGAGAGTTTGAAAACAAACGGCGAGAGAACCGAACCTTGCGGCGTGCCTCTGCTTCCTTGGGGGATGGGATCCCAGGTGAGACCTCCGAGTGATAGCCCGGCCGTTCTCTCCGAGAAGAAAAAGCGAACGTAGTTGAACATTCTCTCCCTTTGGTCAATTAGCGAGAGGTTTGTGAGGATGGCTTCATACGAGACGTTGTCAAAGGTATTTTTAGGTGTAAAACCAAGATGGCTCTCGTGCCTTTCCTGTATGCGGGGTAGGACGCCCCTCGAGAATTGAAGCATGACGTCTTGTGTGGATCGGTTCACTCTGAATCCTACCATCGTGTATGGAATGAGGTCGTGGTCTTCCGCGTAGATTTGTAGCTGTTGAGAATAACGTGCTGCATGAGCTTTCCCCCACGCGACGTTAAGTATATAGGCCGTAGGTTTTCTATGGACAGTTTCTTGCCGTGTTTCGGGATGAATGTGACCCTGGCGTGCCTCTATACCTGTGAGATATCGCCATCCCTCCAGTATGAATTCATCAAGCCTGTCAGTGCCGTCACCGATGTCGGGTCTAGGTTTGTGAGCGTCTTATTGGTTACGCCCTCCGACCCTGCCGCTGAAGTGGTGCGGAGTCGGCCGAGTGCGAACTACACTTTGGCGTCCGTAATGTCCGCGTCTAGGGTCTCGTTGGGGAGTCCCTCTTACGCGGGAAGAGGATCTGTGTGCGACGCGTTAAGGTATCGGTTGCGCAGGTCTGCAAGCAGCTGTGTCTGCGCCGGATCTAGCAGGTGTCGCAGCAGGAGCCATGTTTTCTTTCTGCCCGGTTGTCCGCTTAAACTCAGATATCTGTCCCTATTTGTGTTGCTCCAGTTCTAGCATGTACGCTTCGATCTGGCTTTATAGCTGCGCTGAACGGCGTCTGAGCTGTCTGTTGTGACGCTGAGTCTTCCAGCGTTTGAGTATTCTGGCATTCACCTCCCACATGTGCAGGAGTTTCGTGTTTTGATGTGGGTGTATAGTTTGTGTGTCTACCGTGGTGGCTGAGACGTCCTTTTTGAGCATGCGAGTCCACTTAGCGAGGTCGGCTATGTGCGTGGGTGCGGTTTGTTCGCGGAGGTGTCAGAATCTGTCCGATTCCGTGATTCTGGTGCGCGTTGGTGGTGATTTGTGTGGCGTGGCATTGAAAATCGTGGAGACGATGCAGTGGTCACCGCCTAGCGTGTGTCCGGTGTTTGACCATAGCGCTTCGCGCACGTTTTTGGCGAGGGTGAGGTCCAGCTATATGTCCGTACTAACACTATTGCCAAGCAACTATTGCGGCAGAGCGCTACGCGGAGAAGCTAACGAGAGCGGTCGCGCATCGAGACACCCTAGAGCTAACGAGCCCCAGCTGGCACAGACTGCACCTGGCTGGAACGAACACTCGGTACGGCGTATGCGTGGTTGCTCCTCCATGGCCTCCTCGACCCGTCCAAGACCAAAGAGGAAACCTCCAAAGCGGCCGCCAAGCTCTTACATAACGAAGCGAAGGACACTACCGCACTGCTCCATTTCCTGGAGGCGTGCTACATAGTGATGGGTCCCAGACCGCAGTAAAAAGACTGCCCCAATAAAAATGGATGCACCCCTAGACGACGACATCAGGGAATCAGGGGTCCGAGCAGTGCTCGCCAGCCTAACAAGGAGCACAGCACCCGGGGCAGACGGCATTACGCAGAAGATGCCCCAGAACCTTGAGGATGGCTAAGTAACCACCCTTGAACAACATTGTAATGAAGCGCGGGGAACTGGCGCATTCCTGCAAGAATGGTGCCAGGCTGACATAGCCTAATTTCTAAACCAAACAAGCCACTGGTCTTCCAGAACCTTCGTCCCATATCCCTGACGTCCTGCGTTTGAAAACTGATGGAACATGTTGCGCTCAACTGGCTCCACCCACATTCAATAACTAACTTCACTGACACAAAGTTTGGGTTCCGGCCGCATCTCTCGACTCAAGACGTGCACCTTCAGCTGAAAAAGGAAGTGGTCAATCCCACCGCGAGGACAGAGGTCCCTGCTGTGCTGACCTTAGACCTGAAGGGGGCCGTCGACAAAGACGGACGTAGCGAGGTGACACTTTCGCCAGCGACTTACGACTTCGTGAGGATCTTGCTCTCAGATCGACCCGCTACCCTGGGCTTCGCAGACGTGCGCTCCGAACCTATCCGTCTCACAGGTCCGGGCACCCCACAGGGCTCGGTGCTGTGGCCAACGTTGTTAAACGTGGCGATGGCTGGACATCCACCGCTGCTGTCAAGAATTCCTTATGTGCTCTATGCCGTTTGCCGACGACATGAGGATATCGATGACAAAAGGCTCGGCGGCCACACCACTATAGCCTTCAAGAAGCCGTAGAGGTGACGCGACTGAAAGCCGGCCTACGTGAGCCCCCGAGAAGTCGGAACTGCTCGTTATCGGCGCACGCGCGATGACCCAAGTAGTTGACTTCGATATCGACCACCACCTCGAAGGCGCTCCCATCCCTAAAGTGGACATGCTGAGGATGCTAGGCCTGTACCGACAATCCAACGGCCTAGCGATGTAAACTGCGTGTAAAGCTGCTCCACAAACAGTTCGTAAGTGGCACACTTGATCCGTAGTATCCCCAATCGAAAATTACAGACCGATCAGCTTACTATATATTTGTTGCCTACAAGGTATTTACTAAGGTAATCGCTAATATAGTCAGGGCAACCTTCGACTTTAATCAACCAAATGATCAGGCAGGCTTTCTTAAAGGACAATCCACAACAGATCATTTTCACACTATCATCAGGTGATAGAGAAATGCGCAGAATATAACCAAACTCTATATATGGCCTTCATTGATTACGAGAAAGCATTCGACTCACTGGAAACCTCAGCAGTCATACAGGGGTTGCGTAACCAGCGTGCAGAAGAGCCTTATGTCAAAATACTGGAAGATATATATAGCAACTGCACAGCTACCACAGTCCTCCATAAAGTGAGCAAAAAAATTCTGATAAGGAAGGGCGTAAGGCAAGGGGACACGATCTCGCCAATGCTATTCAGCGCCTGTTTACAGGAGGTTTTCCGAGGTCTGAATTGTCAACAGTCGGGATTATGAATAAATGGAGAATACCTAAATAATCTGCGATTCACTGATGACATTGCTGAGTCATTGAGGAAGTGAACTGCAAATCATAATCAATGAGTTTTACAGGTGGAGCAGAACGCTTGGTCTAAAAATTAACCTGCAGAAAACCAAAGTAATGTTCAACAGACTGGCAAGGGAAGCGCAGTTCACAATTGGCAGCGAGGGGCTGGAAGTGGAAAAGGAATACGTCTACTTAGGGCAGGGAGTGATAGTTGATCTGGATCATGAGAGGGAAATAGCTAGAAGGATAAGAATGGGGCAGAGCGCATATGGCAGGTTCTCACAGATCATGAATGGCAGTTTGCCAACATCCCTGAAAAGAAAAGTGCACAACAGCCGTATATTACCGGTACTCGCCTACGGGGCAGAAACGTGGAGGCTAACGAAAAGGGTTCAGCTTAAGGACAACGCAGCGAGCCATGGAAACAAAAATGATAGGTGTAAACTCAAGAGACCGGAAGCGGGCAGAGTGGGTGAGAGAACCGACACGTGTTAATGGCATCCTAGTCAAAATCAAGAGGAAGAAATGGGCTTGGGCCGGGCATGTAATGCGAAGGAAAGATAACTGCTGGCCCTTGAGGGTAACGGAGTGGATTCCGAGAGAAAGTAAGCGTAGCAGGGGGCGGCAGAAGGTTAGGTGGGCGGATGAGATAAAGAAGTTTGCAGGCAAAGGGTCGAATGCAGCTGGCAAAGAACAGGGTTAATTGGAGAGATAAGGGAGGGTATTTGATTTGCTCTGCAGTGGGTGTAGTCAGGCTGATGATGATGACGATGATGGTGATCTCCAACAGATGCGGGGGTTTAAGGAAAATGACACCATGCGAATCGTGCAGGCATTCTTGATCAGCCGTGTGACGTTTCACGCACCTTATCAACGACTAAATTGAAGCGAGCTGAATGGCCTGAGTGTCCTCTTGCGATCAGTGGTCAAGACAGCCCTCGGACTGCCCTCGTGCATCTCGTTCCGTCGCCTGCTCCAGCTAGGCCAACACGATGCGGCAGAATAGCTGGTGGAAGCACAATGAACCGGCCAGCTCACGTGCTTTCGAGACATGAGAATGGGCCGGACCGTTGTGCGCCGACTAGGCGACCCGGAGCCGACCACTTTTTTGCAGCAGAGGTACTACACGACCGTGCCTAAACTAGCAGCTAAGATCACAGTCGTGCCGGTCCCACGTGAGCTCCGCGCCGGCCGTAGGACAGCCATAGTTAAGCCACTACTGCGCGAAATACCAGTCCGGCACCGACGCTATTGAACTAGCGAACTGGCGGTACGAACGCCACTGGCTGAGTTAAGATTATGGGCATGAACTCGAAGCTGAATACGAAGTACAACCTTTGTCCGTAAAGTTTCGAGACTGATTTATTTTCTTCTCTAGAAATGATTCCCCAAAACAAATGTTGGTGCAATTGGTGCGTATGTGTAGCGCCATCTTTTCGGGCTAACCTGAGCTATTTATGTTAATTGCTGTGGAAGCTGCTAGATGGCACTACATGTAGAAAAATACGTTCTAGTCGTCTGCGCACTCTACTGTGAGTGAATGGGGAGAGATGTGTAGCGGCGCTGGCATAGCCAGCGGCGGTGATGAAGATGAAGTTGGCGCGACCTGCCTCGCGCAAAGCAGAAGCTCTCGCTCGTGCAACAGAGAACGATTTCGGCAACTGGCCTAGCCAGCAACGTCAACAGAGACTCCACTGTCTCTCTCAGGCTCTTTCAAGGCTCTTTCAGCCATTCCGCCCTCTCGCACTCTTTATATGCCGACGTCATCACCCTGTGGACCTCCACGGGTAATGTCGGCACCATTGAAGAGACACTACAAGCGGGGGCAGATGTGGTGCCCCCTAGGCCCATCAGGTCGGCCTTGCATGCTCTCCTACAAAATCGGAACTTCTGGTCATTCGCCCCCCTCGGGGAAGACTATACAAAACTCCCCCACCTGGCATCGATGTCACCATTGATGCCACCCGCATACCAGAGGCAGACAAAGTTCGCATCCTGGGGATGGTTCTCCAGAACAATGGCAAGAACACTGCCACAATCACCAAGCTCACTGCTACCGTTCAACAAACCATTCGCCCCATCAGACGAATCGCTAACACCGAGGCATGCAGGAACACGACCTCAGCCACCTGATCCAGGCTTTCTCGTTAGCCGGGTAGTATACTCCCTGCCCTATCTCTTCCTCTCCCGAGTAGAGGAGAACAAAGTCAACTGCCTCATCCGTCAGGCGTACAAGACGGCCCTCAACCTCACCCAGCACACGTCGAATGAACGCCTTCTTAAGATAGGCGTACACAACACCCTCGCCGAGCTCACCGAGGCCCATCGATCTGCCCAACTTGATCGGCTCTCCTCCACCCTAGCCGGCTGTCACATTCTAGACGCCATTGGCCTACACCCCCTGGCTATTATACCCACACCTTCTCCCTCCCACACCGCACAGGGAACCTCATCACCATTCACCCCCTCCCCAAGAACATGCATCCCGAGCATCATGCGGCTCGTCGTGCTGCTCGGGCTGCAGCCCTACACAAACACTGGCACACAGCCGGAGAGCGTCTACGTCGACGCAGCCTCTTACACCTCCTCTTCCGCCTTTGCCCTGGCTGTAGCATCCAATTCATACACCCCTATTACGGCAGGCACTGTCATTGCCTCCACTCCTGCGGAAGCGCAGGAGGCAGCCGTAGCCTTAGCCATCGCTACTACATCGGCGACCCACATTTTCAGCGACTCAAAGACCGCGGTCCGTAACTTTGCGAAAGGCCGCATCTCCGAACCCGCTTTCCGGCTTCTAAGCCGGTCTCCCGCCCTTACACGACCTATTCAGCTTCTCTGGGTCCCGGCCCACGCCGGCCACCCAGGTAACGAGGCGGCTCATTCTTTAGCTCGAGGTTTCGTCAGCCGAGCAGGAGCCGCCGACGCCTGGGGAGACGCTCGAGGTCGATTGGTCGCGTATCACGAGATCACTCTACACTACCGTGAGCAAGGGCTAACGTATCCCCCTCCGCACAAGTCTCTCACTAAATTGCAGCAGGTGACGTGGCGACAGCTGCAATCCCGCACCTTCCTCTCCCCTGCCCACTTAGCCCTGGTTCACCCGGGACTGTTCACGCCAGTATGCACCCTCTGCGGCGCTCCAAAAGCGGATTTTGCACACATTCTTTATTCTTGCTCTGAGCTCCTTCCACCAGCCGATTGGCAACTCACAGACCTCGAGCGATGGGAGGCTGCGGTGTCCAGTTCTGACCCGGCTGCCCAACGGCAGCTAGTGGACTGGGCTTTGGAAGTCGCTGAGAAGCATCACCTTCCGGCCACGACACGCATCCAAGAGCAATCCCATCACTAGGATGTAACAATTAAGGCTTGATCTACTTTATAAAATTTTTCACCACCACCACCACTCCACCGTCTCAGCAGCCGCGGCTACCGGCACGTCCAATAGATGTGATTCACCCTCCACATCTGGTGACACCGGACGACAGCCCCGACGCACGCAACGCCGCTCCCACCGGCTCTGCGCTCCTGCCCGTCCTGTCCCTCGACTTGGCCTTGCCTGTGCACGCCCACTGTTCGCACCCGGCTTTCGGCAGCTTTTCATCGCCATGTACGTACCTCCCATCACATCCGGTGAGCTCCTTCAGCCGTATCACCGCCATTTCCTTCCTCGGCTGCCCGGCCTGCCCACGTTTTATGCCAGGGACCCCGTTTGGTGGCTGGCGCTGCTGGACTCGCACTTTCATGTCCACAACATTTCAAGCCAGCTGCTGCGCTATCACCACGCCAGCCGCGAACTCCCACCCTGTCTTCTGGCACAGCTACGGTTGCCATCTCCTGGCTCCGAGATATACGCCGACGCAAGAAGGGCCTGACGGCGTATTTTGGCTTGGAGCTCCCGCCGACTCTCTGCGCTTCTGTTCCGGACTCAGAAACTGCGGCGCCACTCGAACCACCACCCCTGGCCGCATTCACTAACCGAGCTGTTTCGGCTTTCCCTCCGCCCGCTCCTACGTCGGCGCCCCACCCCCCACCGGTCTCTCCGCTATCGTCGCCACCGTATGTGCCCCCCCTCACGGTTCGGCAAGTGCCAAAAGGACGCGCCAGTCTCTTGCCAACCTTCTCAACCAGCTGCCTCAAATTACAACCCGATCTCTCTCAAGTTTGCTTCAGCGGCCCCTATGGACGGCCATCCACCTGTGATCTCCCGTCCCTCGGCGCCTCCTGCACGCCCTGCTTCCCAGCTGTGGCGCCAACAAATGTGGTTCACCCTCCACAGATGGACGTCCACCTCGAACAGCGTGTAAACATAAAGTTCTCTGTGAAGCTTGGCAAAACAGACATCCAGACGTATGACCTCCTTCGTGACGCTGACGGCAACGAGACATTATCGCGGGCGCAAGTTTTCGAGTGGCTCAAGAGGTTCGTTTCGGGGAGAACGTCGGTGGAAGACGACACAAGGCAGGGGCGCCATTCAACCTCACGGAATGAAAACAACGTGGCTCGGATCAGGGAAATCGTACAGCAAGGCCACACCATTACAGTCCGCATGCAATCGCGTGCTCTTGATATTAGTAAGACAACTTGCCACCAAATCTTGAGTGAGAACTTGGGGAAACGAAAGCTGAATGCCAGACTTGTGCCGCACTTCCTCACAAAAGACCAGAAGGATACGCGGGCATCAGTGAGCACTGATTTGCTCTCCGAAGCAGAGAAGGATGCTGATTTCATCGACAGCATCATTGCTGAAGACGAAACATGGTGTTTTCAATGCGATCCTCAAACAAAGAGGCAGAGCGCCGAATGGCGGTCCACAAGCTCTCTGGCGTCGAGAAAGGTGCGGCGACAGAAGACCAAAACAAACACGATACAGATAGTTTTTTTCGATGCCAGAGGTGTGATACACCATGAGTTCAAGTACCGACGGTGAATCAGGTGTTTTTTTATCCGCGTGCTCCAATACATGCGTGATGCACTGCGACGCCGTCGCCATGACTTATGGGTATCTGTACAATGAAACCTTCTCTACTATAACGCAAGGCCGCACACTGCTCTCAGCGTGATAAAATTTCTCGCCAAGCACAGCATTACTGTTCTTCCCCATCCGCCATACTCGCCTTACAACTCCCCACGCGATTTTTTTCTGTTTCCTCATGTAAAGAGAGCCCTGAAAGGTCGCTGGATGGGGAGCGTGGAGGCCATTCAGGATGCCACGACAAAGGAGCTGGCAGCCCTTCCAAAAGAAGCGTTTTCCAACTGTTTCCAAGACCTCAAGAAGCGCTGGAAGCTGTGTATACACGGCAAGGGAGACTGTTTCAAAGGGGTGCTGCACAAATGATTTCAATGTTAAACGCATTTTTTAATGGAATCAGTCTTGGAACTTTACGAACAAAGGTTGTATGTCACTTTGCCTCCAAATCTATAATAGTGCATGGCAACGTCGTCCGCCAAGATGGGATACGGCCTGACCCCGATAAAATTGCGGATGCTGTTCGGCCCGTGCCGAGGAGCTTCGCAGTTTCCTGGGCCTAGCATCCTACTTTCGTCGATTCATCCGCAACTTCGTGTCCATAGACTCGCCTCTACACAGGCTTCTCACTGACAGAACAAATTTCGTCTGGTCTGGCTATTGCGGAGCCGCATTCGCAAAACTTCAACGCGCTCTGATGCTCGATTCAGTACTAAGCCAGTTTGGTGACCCTGCTTCGACATTTCGGCACACCGATGCCAGCGGGCACGGTCTCGGCGCTGTGATTTTGCAGTGACAAGTTTCATGCACCGAAAAGATGGTTGCCTATGCGAGTCGTACACTGACTCCAGCCGAGCAGAACTATACCCTCACGGAACAGAAGTTTCTCGCCGTGGTCTGGGCAGCTGAGCAGCATTGCAAAATACGTCGCCTCCTCTGTTCTCTACCAACACCGTAAACGGTCAACGTCTCCTTCTGCGGGCCTCCCACAACCTCTTTCTTGTCCAGTCATCCCGTTCGAAGTTGTCTGCATCGATATTTACGGACCTCTGACGTTGACACCAGCGGGCAAACGTTGGATATTAACCGCCATTGATCACCTAACCAGAGCAGAAACTGCTTCCCTTCCGCCTCCGCTCCATAGATCGCCAATTTTTGCCTGCACGTCAATCTTCTGCGCCACGGAGCTCCTCGTGTTCTTCTCAGCGACCGTGGCAAGGCTTTCTTAACCGGCGTCTTGGGACAAGTTCTTCATGCCTAGAATACCACCAACAAAACAACATCCGCTTACCACCCCCGAAGCAATGGCCTCACAGGCAGCTTCTGTCGGACCCTTTCAGACAAGCTTTCCACGTATACATTCAACCTCACCACACTAACAGGGACTCCTTGCTACCATTTGTTACCTTTGCCTGCAATACTGCGCTGCAACGAACAACCTGTTACTTTGCCGTTTTCCTTGCATATGGCCGGACCCCAATCTTCGTGATGCAAATCTTTATTTTCTGTCCGCTTCCTCTCTTTAGCGCCCTCGCGCGAACAATTTACTTCCCGCGTCGCCCAGTGCCGCGAACTTGCCCGATTGAACACAGAAGCTTGCCACGCTCCCGGAAACGAAGTTGTGATTTTACCCACAGTGCAGTTTCTTTTTTACGTGGTGATAATGGTTTACTCTGGACACCCTTGCGGACACCAGTGTTATGTGAAAAACTTCCGAGCCTCTATACTGGCCCGTATACAGTGCTTGAACAGACTTAATGGAGACAAGTTCCGCAGCATGAATAAAACGCACACAGAAGACAAGGAACAAACAAGACAGAACTGTGCTGCACTTCCAAGTGATTTTATTTGAAAAAGCTCGACGTTTAAATACATTCAGTTATCATGAGGTGAAACCTAATCACAATCGTCCAAAAAAGCCATTTCATTCGCCAGGAATGACAGTCAAGGCGTGCTGACGCAATTGTCACCGGCTTTCCTAATAAAAAAGGCTTCGATAATTTCGCGCTGAAGCTTGTCCTTGGCGTGACCCAGAAAGTGCGTCTTCTTAAACATAGGTTTGCATTTGCACGACCGGCAGTGTACGACAAGATGGCCGCTGATACCATCCTTTACAAGATTGAAGTGTTCTAGCGCTTTTTCATTAAAAAAACGCCCTATTTGGCCAATGTACACTTTTTTACACGTAAGAGGAATGCTATAAACGACCTTCGTTACACATCTTATGAACTTTGTGACGTGCTTAATACTGTACGGCGCTTTCTTCTTTCTAGTTATCCTTGGACAAATTTTTGACAGCTTGCATGTTGCGGAAAATACAACGTTAACGTTGTATCGGCTGGCGATCTTCTTTAGATTGTGAGATATCTTAGTTAGGTACGGTATTACCTGAGTGTTATTCTGTTTCTTTCCTTTATCATCCGTTCCTTTACTCCTCTTTCTTTTCTGCATTAGGCTCGCACAAACAGCTGAAATACCATCATCAGGGAAGCCGGACATGCGTAGCCGCTCGACTTGCTGATTGACACTATCGGTCATTTGATGCGGGCAGGTTTTTTCTAGGGCAGCATTGATGCAGTTCATGGCGATTCCGCGTTTAATTATCTTTGAATGAGCGGTGTTAAAAGGGAGAAGGGACTTTTGTGACCTATGGTTATATTTCCTACATATGTGGTTCGTTCTGAAAGTAATTCTGAGGTCTAAAAACTGAATGTTGTGAGCGCAGGGAAGTTCGTGCGTGAATTTTAAACGTCTTGCTGCAGCTTTAAAAGCCGTGGTAATTTCTGCAACTACGTCGTCAAGGGATGAAATATGCGAATTGTCAAGAATCACCAAGTAATCATCGACATATCTAAAAATTCTTTTAACATGAAGGCCCTTTAGTGAATTGCTAACGCGCTTATCAACAAAACAAAGATAGATGTCACAAAGTATGTGAGCTACTGAAGAACCTATGCAAATGCCAGCCTTTTGGGTATAAAAACGATCATTAAAACTGATGGCCGTTGTTTGAAGATAAAATTCTAAAAGCGTTAAAAAGTTATTAGTGCTGACACCTGATAAATTACGAAAAGACATCTCCCGTCTCTTCAATCAACTGTCTCACTGATTTAAGCAGTTCATCGTGCGGTATGGCGTAATAAAGTTCCTCAACGTCTACGGAGAAACCGATGGTATCAGAAGCAATCAGGTTTTGCTCTTGGCTGAGTTCTTGGACGATCTCGTGCGATGCTCGAACCAGGAAAGGATCTTAAAACTTCAAGCTTATTAACTGCCTTTGCCGGTATTGTCCAATAGCAGATTGCCAACCGTTCTTTTCTGAGACGATGACTCGAAACGGAAATTCCGGCTTGTGTCTTTTACAAGAGAAGAATGGTTCTAGACTTCCATTTTCAGATTTCTTGACTAGACTTGCGACGGAATCGAGACGCATTTCTTGTAGAAGGCGAACTGCAGTGATCTTCTGGGATTTCTTTTTGAATTTCGTTTCGTTGAAGTTGTTCTGTATAGCTTGAATAGCCTTTCCTTGGTACATGCCTTTGGGAAAAACTACAAATCCTCCCTCTTTATCGAATTGAAGTACCATTAGGTCATGCTCTTTTAAATATGTGACAACTTACTTTCTGATGTTGAGGAGGGCGATTTGAACTGCGACTCACATTTTTTATCACGGATTCGGCTCTTTTCCAGGTGGCTCGGTCTTTGTCGCGCTCCTTTGTTCTTCCAGCGATGCTACGTGCCATGGCCAGGAGTTCGTGCTTTTTTGACACAAGCTCAAAACAAAACTTTGGCCCCTTTTCCAGGATCCCGCGAATCTTGTCAGACAGTTGGGCGTCGCCAAGTACGGTGACCTTGCTAGGAGCAATGTGGGTTCTTTTTCTTGGCGGAAGAAGATGACGGGCCTTCTGCCATAAGAACTCTGCGCTCTGTGCGGCCAACTTCTTGTAGTCGGCATATTTCCTAGAGCTTGCGCAAGTATCGCTTGCTGTGCGCGGGTCTTGGACGAGTTCATGTTGCCAATCTTAGTAGAGTCGAACTTGGCGCTAGTATTCAGATTGAGGATCTTGCACAGTCGTCTCGCATGGCCGAAGGACGGCGACACAACTCCCAAGAGGGCTTGAACCTCTAGGGGAACCAAGCCTTGCTTGATGCAGAAAGACAGATTGCGGCACTGGCAAGTAGTGACTGCATTTAGATTCACACATGTGAAAACTGGAGAGTGTTTGGCTTGGACAGATAAAAAGAGCCCAGTGTAGAAGACATACTTTGAAGTAACACGATGGCTTGGGCTAGTTGGTTGCTATTCATAATGGAGACAAGTTCCGCAGCATGAATAAAACGCACACAGAAGACAAGGAACAAACAAGACAGGACTGTGCTGCACTTCCAACTGATTTTATTTGAGAAAGCTCGACGTTTAAATACATTCAGTTATCATGAGGTGAAACCTAATCACAATCATCGAAAAAAGCCATTTCATTCTCCAGCTACGACAGTGAAGGCGTGCTGACGCAATTGTCACCGGCTTTCCTAATAAAAAATGCTTCGATAATTTCACGCTGAAGCTTGTCCTTGGCGTGACCCAGAAAATGCGCCTTCTTAAACATAGGTTTGCATTTGCACGACCGGCAGTGTACGGCAAGATGGCCGCTGATACCATCCTTTACTAGATTGAAGTGTTCTAGCGCTCTTTCATTAAAACAACGCCCTGTTTGGCCAATGTACACTTTTTTACATGTAAGAGGAATGCTATAAACGACCTCCGTTACACATTTTGTGAACTTTGTAACGTGCTTAATACTGCACGGCGCCTTCTTCTTTCTAGTTA
The DNA here is from genome assembly GCF_052857255.1 of Amblyomma americanum. Lineage (NCBI taxonomy): Eukaryota > Metazoa > Arthropoda > Arachnida > Ixodida > Ixodidae > Amblyomma > Amblyomma americanum. The sequence goes on along the minus strand of NC_135497.1, from coordinate 391,216,572 downwards.
TCATTGGACCAATTTTTGACAGCTTGCATGGTGCGGAAAATACAAGGTTAACGTTGTATCGGCTGGCGATCTTCTTCAGATTGTGAGATATCTTATGTAGGTATGGTATTACCTGAGTGTTATTCTGTTTCTTTCCTTTATCATCCGTTCCTTTACTCCTCTTTCTTTTCTGCATTAGGCTCTCACAAACAGCAAAAATACCATTATCAGGGAAGCCGGAGATGCGCGTAGTCGTTCCACTTGCTGATTGACACTATCGGTCATTTGATGCGGGCAGGTTTTATCTAGGGCAGCATTGATGCAGTTCATAGCGATTCCGCGTTTAATTATCTTTGAAAGAGCGCTGTTGAAAGGAAGAAGGGACTTTTGTGACCTAGGGTTATATTTCCAACATACGTGGTTCGTTCTGAAAGTAATTCTGAAGTCTAAAAACTGTATGTTGTGCGCGCAGGGAAGTTCGTACGTAGCAGCGAAGTACGTAGAAGGGAAGAAGCGCAGGAAAGTTCGTACGTAATTCGTATCATTCCTCTTACGTGTAAAGAAGTACACATTGGCCAAACAGGGCGTTATTTTAATGAAAGAGCCCTAGAACACTTCAATCTAGTAAAGGATGGTATCGGCGGCCATCTTGCCGTACACTGCCGGTCGTGCAAATGCAAACCTATGTTTAAGAAGGCGCAGTTTCTGTGTCACGCCAAGGACAAGCTTCAGCGTGAAATTATCGAAGCCTTTTTTATTAGGAAAGCCGGTGACAATTGCGTCAGCACGCCTTCACTGTCGTAGCTGGAGAATGAAATGGCTTTTTTGGATGATTGTGATTAGGTTTCACCTCATGATAACTGAATGTATTTAAACGTCGAGCTTTTTCAAATAAAATCAGTTGGAAGTGCAGCACAGTCCGGTCTTGTTTTTTTCTTGTCTTCTGTTGTGCGTTTTATTCATGCTGCGAAACTTGTCTCCTTTATGAATAGCAACCAACTAGCCCAAACCACCGTGTTACTTCAACTTGAACAGACGTCCCCCGTTGACTACATTGTGTCTCACCCGCTTGTTACTGACCGTCGCTGTCGTGGCATCGAGATAGACCAGGTTTCGCGCCTGCAGCCCTTTGCCTGTCGTCCGTCATCACTCTTACTCGCGATCAGAATTGCCGCTTTCATCTGGGGAGAAATTAGTGTAAGCATTGTGCGTCAACTCAATCTTCATTTGTCTATAATCATCACGTCCCGTCTTCGTCGCGAACGCCATTCCTTCGAGTGGCAGTAAGCCTGCTGCGGGCGTCCTCCTTCTTACGATATCTGTAAATTCGCCATTATCGTCAGTTCTTAATCCTCAACTTGTAACCTTACATCACCGCCCTGCTTTTGAGCCACCAATCTTGCAGTCGCTTTTTGCTAACTTCTGCGGCCGGTCCATTCACGTTACCGTTGTTATCTCTAAATCCTATGGCCTCAGGGATAGTGACTGAGCCTGCATCGACATCCGGATATGTATTGCCACGTTCTAGCATAACATGTTCAATTTGTCTACATATTTAATTCGCTCTGCGCATGCGTGATATTCTTAGTTACGCGGTCACAGCGCGAAAACAACACGAAAGGGAGAAAAGGAGACACAGTGCGTTACCAGGGGCCACGTTACCTTGAACAACTAACTCGCCCATTCTTCCACTCTCATTGTTTTAGAACGATTCCTTCCTTTGCTTTTCCCTTTTGTTTTAGTTCTACAGTCTACTTCATTCCACCGAATTAATCCAATTCTTACCATGTGCGTTTTACAGGGTCAGCTCTTAAGCGCCCGTTCCTGGCTTTCGCGACGTTATCGTCGTCGTCGTCGTCGTCGTCATCGTAGTAGTACTAGTAGTAGTAGTAGTAGTAGTAGTAGTAGTAGTAGTAGTAGTAGTAGTAGTAGTAGTAGTAGTAGCTGTTGTGTACGGCTAGCCACATGGCGCACGGCCGCTCCATCTGCCATGCCAATAGCTGCCGGAGTACTGCAAGGTGCCGTCGAGCCTTTTAACGGCAAGAATTGGTCATCGTGGATTCAGCGCCTCACCTTCTACTTCGTGGCGAACGACGTCTCCGATGGAACAAAGAAACGCGCGCTCCTGACGCTGTGCGGGACTGACACCTTCGAAACTGCCTGGGCGCTGGTCGCACCGAAGACTCCCGGAGAGGTCAGCTATCAAGACTTGGTCACACTTCTCCAGAAGCGCTTCGATCCTAGACCATCCGAGCTGTACAGCCGGTATGTTTTCCAGCGACGCGACCAACCGCCGGAAGAATCGATCAGCAGCTACGTCGCAGCCCGCAGAGGTTTCACAGCTTATTGCAACTTTGGAATGCTTACGACCACGTCTGCAACATCGCCGCCGCCGGCAGAAGGCCATACACTCGTTCTAACGAACCCCACGATGCTGTCCCAGCACGTCATGCTTTGCAACAGATTCGTCTGCTGGATCCGCGACGAAAACCTTCAACACAGACTGTTAGCGGAGAAGGACTTGACTTTTCAACGCGTTTTCGACCTGGCCCTGCCATCGGAAAGTGCGTTGAGGCAACAAAAATTGTTGCGTGCCCAAGGGTTTCACAAGAAATACTATGACAGGAACAGCAAGAAGCGGCATTTAAGGGTTGGAGATCGTGATTTCATTATTTTGCCATTCAGTCAAAACAAACTGCTATTGCAGTGGAAAGGTCCATCTGTGGTTTCTGGCAAAAATAACGGTGTGGATTATTGGATTGACTTGGGCCATACTAAGAAGCTCTTCCACATCAATATGCTTAAGCGATACGAAGAGCGTGCGCCCCAAGAGACCGTGCTTTCATTGTAATCGAAAAAGGTTACTCAGGCTCGGAAAACGTAGTCAATGTTTGCAGGAGTCATTTGTAAGGTGCCGGAGGGTGATACCCAATGTACAGTTCTACTATCCGGTGTGTGCAATGGTAACCTGTGCAAATACACTGTGGTAGTGTTCTGTGGGGTGTTTTTCTTTCTTCTCCCTTCGTTCTCCGGTTATGGGTTGTTCACTGTGTATGTACATATTCACGTTTATGGTACAGACATGTTTAAAGTTTGTGTCGGATATTTTGTACTGTTTTTATTTCCCTTTCGCCAGATGTATAATGTTTGACCCCATGTTCCCTCTGTGCGCGTTTCCATGTGCCTCGATGTGTCACTGTGTAAAGTGCCTTCGGTGGCTTCAACGGCGTCTAACTTGTCTGTTTACCGCATGACCATAAGTGCTGTGTGCACCAACGGCAGTTTTGTCTAGGTGAAAAAAAACTTTTTCGAAGGGAGGGGGGGGGGGCATAAGTGATGTGCACACAAAATCGGCGAGAGATTTTTGAACGCGGTGCGTACACAGTGGTGCGTCGTTAGCGGAGCGCTGCGCCTGCGAAGGGTGTGTGCGAGGCGACGGCGGCGAAGAGCGAGGCGAACACGAGGAGCGGAGAGCTGACGTGTCAGAAAACCGAGGTGTAAAGGAGACAGCGCAGCGGAGATCGGGTCATTAAAGCGTGGAGGTGGCAGCCGTCGGACATTGGGCCCGTGCTGCCGTGGGCCTCCCTTGGATCACCGACGCAAGCCTCCTGCGTTCCTTGCATGCGTGGAGGTGGCAGCCGATGGACTGAGGGTCCGTGCTGCCAAAAGACACTCTCTGATAGCCTACTTTAAGCCTTCGGCGTTTCGTGATGCCGTCGACGGGACCAGGATACGCTTGTTCTTTCTGCTGCTGCCAAGTTCTTCGGGCTGTTGACGGTAGACCACCGGCGTCTTCCTGCAGTTCCCTCCGCTCCTACTACCACCTGGCTTCCTTCCGCCGCTTCCTTCGACGCGTCGCACTACATCCATTCGCGTCCGCCCTGTCTCCAAGGCATCCCCGCTTCATCTGGGACGCTCAGTACCTTGTGAACTCTCTCTTTTATTGTGTAGTGTTGTACGCGTGTTGAGTGTGTGTTTTTCTTGTTTTCGTTTCGTAACGGCTCTTTTCCTTTAAAATATAAATACGGCTTCGTTCTTTTTTCTCTGATCTCTTTGTTGTTTCGTTCCAACCTGCACGCGATAGCGTTCCCCTTCGGCAGTCAGGGACGCGTTACCAGTTCTCGACAATAACAAAGCAGACTGCTCAAGTTATGGTGTCTTCAGCTGACGGCACTCGTGGAGTTTTCCACGCACTCGTGCGGTGCTCCACGTTCGGCTGATGCCACTCGTGCAGTGCCTTACGTTCAGCTGGGACGAGCACGACACGAGTGCGCGCCACCGCGCCACCGTGGAGACCGACGGTGGAGCGCGGTGCAATCCCGTCGTGCAGCTCGCGCTAGCAGACGTCGCGGGCGGACGATGCTGTTGGCGCGGGCAATATCACTACGCAGTGGCCGATAGGAAGCATCGACGAAAAGGAAAAAAAACGCGAAGCATCACAAGGGGGCATATTTTAAAGAAATTGAATTTTGTAGCGGCTGCAATGCATTTATACGCGCTGCAATCATGCAGCCACCGGCCGGCGAGCGCTGTGCCTTGAACGTTTGAAAAAATTAAAGATTCGTCAATATTTTTAGCGCGGCGAACGGCAAATGTGGTTCATCTGGCACGCCTGCACTTTATGACATCATACTTTTTGTCAACGTGAGCATAGGTTAAAAGATATATCAATACAGTGACAATGTGGAGAGCTGAGATTGGATTGAGAAACGTCGGCAGATATTTTCGGAAGTCACTATAGCTGCTCTATAGCGTATGCATCAAAACCAGCGAGCATAACGCCGTGGTGTGTCTGACAAACCTGCGCAAGCACAGTCGCAGTATTTCATGAGCATGGTCGTGGTTCCCGCATTGCTCACCGTCGCTATGAACGCCGGTCCTGCGCGCTGTTACTGAATAGGCTGTTGCTAACTGTTCAAATTGCTGACTGCTGTCGTTGGCGTCGGCCGCTAGTAAAAATGGCCTCCAAGATCTGTGAGTCTCAGAGACCACGGTGAACAGAGGGCAGAAAGAGCAACGACACTCTGAGAATGTTTTGCACGTTTGGCTGAGGTGCAAGTGGACGTGCCACTCGTGTAGTATTTGACGTCACTTCCTAAGCACCGGCACGGAGGCAGTGCGGCTCAGCCGAAGACACCATTAGGTTGTTGGGAAAAGGAAATGACACAGTATCTGTCTCACATCTCGGAGGACACCTGAACCGCTCTGTAAGGAAAGTGACAAAGGAGGGCTCTGGAATAATCTCTGCCACCTGGGGATCTTTAACGTGCACTGACATCGCACAGCACAGGGGCACCTTTGCGTTTTGCCTCTATCGTAGCGATGGCCGCATTTCGATGGAGGCGAAACGCAAAGATGCCCTTGTGCTGTGCGATGTCAGTGCACGTTAAAGATCCCCAGGTGCAAGAAAAAAATTATTTTTGGAACCATTCAGGCTTTCAGTTGGCAACATACTAAACATTTCTGCAGTTGACAGCCTAGGGCGCTGGTGGGCTCACTCGTGGTAGAATATAGCAGCCAGTTTATTTGCGCACGTGAAGGAAGGAAAGCATACCTGCCAACTCTTCCAATTTTTCCGTAAAATGTATGATTTTTGACCCGCCTTACTATTTTACGAATCTAGCTCAAAATTTTGCGGGAAATAAATTTTATTTGCAATTTAAGATTCTTCAAAAAAACACCGTTGCCGGTGGTAACCTTGCACCGTCACGAGAGAGGGATATGTATACTATCTGTGAAATTAGGAGCAGCAGCTGGAACATTTCACAGTAAACCATCGTTAATTCAACCCAACTAAAAAAATGTTTATTCCTGCTTCTCAACCAGAGTAATTAAGACAACCTGGACTGCCGCCACTGTCCCGCCAAATGTCTAAGACTATGGCGTCGGGAGCTCGTTTATTCGGACGCCCAGGAGCTGGCAACAGTCAATTCGAACGGCTCCCAAAGTGGTGCCGTATCAAGCTATGACATGCTGAACTAACCGATCGCCCAGATATTTGTCCCCAAGACTGAACTGCATCTCACATTGCTTATCAGTGTCCCTTCGACATGCACGTAGCTGCAGGTGTTTTGAATATCAGCAGGCCTCTTGTGGTAGGCCGATAGTCTGGCCGCATAGTTTCGTTTTCGGAGCTTCGTCGCCAGCCTGCAGCGGCGGCGGCTATCGACTGCGTTTATCAGTCAGCCAGCCAAGCTACTCGCTGTGCAGAACAATGATTGCGTTGTCACGGACATTTTTTGCTTGTTTATGTAACTAAAACGTCTTAATTGTCACTGCGGCAATGCTCTAAAACAAATGCGTGCTGTCCTCGATTCAGTCTGCGTGATATACTTGCGTTGTTTCAGCGCACCGAAATTCCGCGCTCGTCAAGTGCTGTGCGCTGTTTCTGCGTGTCTTCACGTGCGACGCCACATGTGAAAAAAACTCCAGCGCTATCGCGTCTTGTACTGGCCGCAACATTAAAAAAAAATTGTGTGCTGGCTTGGCTGCACCCCCCCTCATCGCGAATGTTTTACGAATTAAAAGCCTTGAGGTTGGCAGGTATGGGAAAGAACTCAGGAGAGACTTACGTCACATTTTTTTAAGCCAGCTCCCCCCTGCTCCTTTCCTACTTGGCCGCCACCTCATCGTGCTTGCAGCAGGCATTGTAGTAGACAAGGATGCTGCGCCTATAAAAAGCATTGGCTGCGGCAATAGTTCTTGCAAAAGCGCGTGACTTCCAGCACACTTTATGGCGTAAAGCTTTCATAGCGAGGTCCTCGCCCCAGTCTTCCTTACTCCATGTTCACGCATCATGTTGGTTGCATCAAAAGGTTGCATCATGTCTGCAACTCTTGAAGAGGGCTGAAGTATCTTCTGGGTTGAAGGACAAAACCTTAGAGCAGGTCCAACGAGGTGATGCTTTGTTGGAATGTGGGAATTTCGTCGTTGCTGATTCACTTCGCTAGCCTGATGAATTTGTAAAAAATTCTAAGAACCGTTGGGATACTAAAGCCAACACGAAAAAAAAAGTTCCAGTGAACGTGTTCTTCAGACTTTTAGTCAAGCACGCTTGGCACAACTTGTGTGAGAGGCAGTGTCAGCATTAATAAAATGATATGTCACTATTTTTATTAACTCCTATCTTGTTTCTTCTTTTCCTAGCTACACATGGCTGAACCTTATCTTGTTAGGAACAAACTCTTCTTTGTGACTCCTTTATTACGTCAAGCTGCTCCCAGGTTGATCCAGGTTTATAGTTCTGATACAAAGGTGTTCCAAAATGGATATTTTTCTGCTACAAAAATTTTTCAAGAACTTTAAATGGATGGACCAGCACTGGTAGTGTATTTTTGTGTACATGTACACATTGCGCACTTATCTACTTCAAATACCGTATTTACTGGAATGTAACGCAAGTTTTTTTACCGAAAGTATAAAGGAAATGTCACCCCCCGCGTTACAATCGAATACTAGGTTTAAAAACGCTATGAAGAGCACCAAACACACACTATTAAAATCATTTCATGTGTCAAACGTGTGCGTTGATCGTACTGGTCATTACAAATCACGCACTCCAACTCGCCGGTCAACCAGTACGCGAACCACAGGTCACAACTACAAGGACAAAGCGGCAACCTAATCGCAAAAGCAAAAAAAAAAACGACGCCAGTGAGAACAAGCAAATAAGAGTCGACGCCAGCTAGAGGCACTGGCGCGATGAGAGGGCGCCACCTCTTGTCGAATGCTCGCAACCTGTAGCGAGGTTGTGCGGCCTCCGTGACCGCAAATTTAAACAGCCATCTCGGAGGCACCGAGCGCTAGAAATTGCCGTCAAGACGCCAGCCTTCCTCTATGGTTGTGATCATCTTTAACGGGGGTTTTGGAGACGGCCTTTGCTACAGATGTGGTGATTACCGATTGGTTTTTTATTGGTTTTCCGCTTTGAAAATTATATTTCATTTTTGAGCGGTAAGTCGTCTTTCTAGAGCCTATCCCATAGTCACCTACCGCGTGGTCGTCAGCTTGCTTCTTGCCCACCTTCGCGTTGAAGTCGCCCATCACTACAGTGTACTGTACAGTGTGCAGTGTACGTGGTAGGTGACTATGGGATAGGCTCTGGAAATAGCAGGGGAGAGTTATTAGTCGAATTCGCGGATAGAAATAATTTACGGATCATGAATACCTTCTTCCGCAAACGAGAAAACAGGAAGTGGACCCGGAAGAGCCCCAGTGGTGAAGCTAAAAATGAAATCGACTTCATACTATGCGCTAAACCTGGCATCATTCAGGATGTGGCCGAACTCGGAAAGGTGCGTTGTTGCGACCACAGAATGGTAAGGTCTAGAATTAGCTTAGACTTGAAGAGGGAAAGGAAGAAGCTAGTGAAGAAGAAGACCATTAACGAGTTAGCCGTAAGAGGGAAAGCACAGGAGTTTAGGATAGCGCTGCAAAACAGATATTCGGCTTTAACTGAGGAAGACGATCTTGATGTTCATTCAATGCACGATAATCTGACATCAATAATTACGGAGTGCGCAGTAGAAGTAGGCGGTAGGACAGTTCGAAAGGATACCGGGAAGCTATCTCAGGTGACGAAAGATCTGATTAAGAAGCGCCAAAGCATGAGGGCGTCTAACCCTACCGATAGAATAGAACTAACGGAACTATCAAAGTTAATAAATAAGCGCAAGGTAGCCGACATAAGGAAGTTTAATATGGAGAGAATCGAGCATGCACTAAAGAACGGAGGTAGCCTAAAAGCAGTGAAGAGGAAACTAGGCATAGGTAAAAACCAGATGTATGCATTAAGAGACAAGCAGGGCAATGTCATTAGCAATATGCATAAGATAGTTAACGTAGCCGAAGAGTCCTACACAGACCTGTACAGTAGCCAATGTAATCAGAGTGCTAATGAGAAAGACGGCAGTGCACAGCAATGCGTCATCCCGCCAGTAACGAAAGATGAAGTAAAGAAAGCCTTAGAAGCAATGAAAAGGGGAAAAACAGCTGGGGAGGATCAGGTAACAGCAGATCTGTTGAAGGATGGAGGGGACATCGTGCTAGAAAAACTAGCCACCCTGTATACGCAATGCCTTATGACCTCGACTGTACCAGAAGCTTGGAAGAATGAAAACATTATATTAATTCATAAGAAGGGAGACGCCAAGGACTTGAAAAATTACAGGCCGATCAGCTTGCTATCCGTTGCCTACAAAGTATTTACTATGGTAATCGCTAATAGAGTCAGGGCAACGTTAGATTTTAATCAACCAAATGATCAGGCAGGCTTTCGTAAAGGATATTCCACAATAGATCATATTCACACTATCAATCAGGTCATAGACAAATGCGCAGAATATAACCAACCTCTATATATAGCTTTCATTGATTACGAGAAAGCATTCGACTCAGTGGTAACCTCAGCAGTCATACAGGCATTGCGTAATCAGGGGATAGAAGAGCCTTATGTCAAGATACTGGAAGATATAGATAGCAACTGCACAGCTACTATAGTCCTCCATAAAATCAGCAATATAATTCCAATAAGGAAGGGCGTCAGGCAAGGAGACACGATCTCGCCAATGCTGTTCACCGCATGTTTACAGGAGGTAATTCGAGGCCTGAATTGGGAAAGTTGGGAATAAGAATAAATAGATAATACCTAAATAATCTGCGATATGCTAATGACATTGCCTTGCTGAGTCACTCAGGAGGTGAACTGCAAATCATGATCAATGAGTTAGACAGGCAGAGCAGATCGATGGGTCTAAAAATTAACATGCAGAAAACCAAGGTAATGCCCAACAGCCTAGCAAGGGAACAACAGTTCACAATTGGCAGCGGGAGCCTAGAAGTTGTGACAGAATACGTCTACTAAGGGCAGGTAGTGACAGCTGATCCGGATCATGAGAGGGAGATAACTAGAAGAATAAGAATGGGGTGGAGCGCATATGGCAAATTCTCGCAGATCATGAGTGGCAGTTTACCAATTTCCCTCAAGAGGAAAGTGTACAACAGCTTAATGTTACCGGTACTCACCTACGGGGCAGAAACGTAGAGGCTAACGAAAAGAGTTCAGCTTAAGTTAAGGACAACGCAGCGAGCCATGGAAAGAAAAATGATAGTTGTAACGTTAAGAGATCGGAAGAGTGGGTGAGGGAACAAACACGGGTTAATGACATCCTAGTCGAAATTAAGAGAAAGAAATGGGCTTGGGCAGGGCATGTAATGCAAAGGCAAGATAACCGCTGGTCCTTAAGGGTAACGGAGTGGATTCCAAGAGGAAGTTAGCATAGCAGGGGGCGGCAGAAGGTTAGGTGGGCGGATGAGATTAAGAAGTTTGCAGGCATAAGGTGGATGCAGCTGGCAAAAGATAGGGTTAATTGGAGAGACATGGGAGAGGCCGTTGCCCTGGAGTGGGTGTAGTAAGGCTGATGATGATGATGATGATGATGCAGTCATCTTTGTTAGTTGGAAAATAGGTGAAGCATATTAACGTAGCCTAATAAAAGAGGAAAAAAGGAGGAAATGCAAGTTTAAAAACTAAACATTTTGACAGATTTGCCTGTCTGGTTGGATTTGAAGACGTAAAAAACTGCACATCTCCAACCAAAAATTTAATTTTAACCCCAACGTTTCGAAGCTGACTCGGCTCCTTCATCAGGAGTTACTGAGGGCAGGAGCTAGCGTTTTTTTTGTATTAAGTTGAGGGGGGGGGGGGGTCATAGGAATGACAGCTGTGACGCGAAAGGCGCGGGGGAGGGGGGTTTAGGCTGTTAGTCACGCTGGCTCACTGCAGGGAGGTGGCGAATGGCGACTTTTTTTCGTTGAGTTGAAGAGCGAAGTCCCTGGGCATATACTGGGGGGGGGGGGCAGGGTTCCTTTTGTGCGGTTGATATTGTTCGGGGTGGTTTGGATATGCCAGGATTCCAGAAGGAGCCTTTTGTGGTAATCTGTTTCGGTTCCGAGGATGCGGGTTTCTTCGAAGTTGATTCTATGGTCGGAGGCGGGGTAGCCGAACATTCCGAACAAATCTTCCAGGGTGGTCTCTTACTGGTCCAGGAGTCCACGGGCTTGTGCCTCACATAAGGCCCGATCCACCAGTCATTTTTAGCCGGCGGGCTGAGCGGTCCGTAAAGCAGCCTCCCAGGAAAAATGGGTGTGATTGGGGATGGGGGGTACTGCCTGTGGGGAAGGACATTCCCAAAGGTAGTGGAAAACTGTGGATCTGGGCACGCCACAGGTGTTACAACGAGGAGGAAAGGTGGGGTGAAAGCGTGAGAGATGGTAGGGTGAAATAAAGCTGCCCGTCTGTAATTGACACCATGTGGCGCTGGATAAGGGCGAAAAAGTACTGTGGGGTGGTGGTAATGTCATGCGGCTGAGTTTGTAGAATGCAGTGATTTGGTGGTATCTATAAAGGACCGATGGGGTCTCTTCCGCCGGGTTGGGTGCCTGATCATCCCGGGGCCGGGAGGAGAGTTCTCGGGTCAGCGCATGAACGCGCTCCTTACCGGGGATCGAGGCATGCCGAGGGATCCACGACAGATCGAGTAACTGTTCGGTCGAGAGAGGTGGCTGTGGCAAGAATACGGTGTGTGGCCGGCGTCGCCACGCCCTATAGGTAGTGGCAGTATGCGGCCTGGGAATCTGTGCAAATTTCGGTTATGTTTTGTCAATGGTGGAGTGGGCCAGCGCAAGTGCGATGGCGGCTCTTTCCCCCTCAGCAGGTAAATTAGTTCTGATAGCGGCGGCCGCCCCCACAGTGCCGTCTTCAGAGGCTGCGACTGCCGTGAAGAATCCTAATTCAGAATTTTCTGCCGCGTCGACATAAAGGATATCGGAGCGGTTGCTGTATGTTTTGGTTTAATAGCTCGCTCGAACCTGCCGCCTACCCTGATGGAGGCTAGCGCTCATGTTGCGTGGTGGGGACTTCTGATATATGTGATCCTGCGTGCGCAGAGAAATCATGTAAGGTGTAGGACTTGTTGGGGTGGGAATGGGTGGATTGAGACGGAGCTGTCGCAGTAGGCATTGTGCTGTTTCCGTGCGACTCAGGCTCTCTAATTGGTTAGTGCGTTGAGCCTGTGTTAATGTAAATAATCTTTAATTCTTGATCGAATTAAAGTTGGAAACTACAATGCGAGGCCCTAATAACCAGCGTCGTTGAAAGCTACAAGCGGGGCGTAGTAACACGTGTGGAGAAATAAAAAGCAAAAATACACAGCGAATCCGTTGAGACGGGACGCTCGCAGCGTCTGGCGATTGTACTCTCCGCGCTTTTTGTTTATTTTCTTATTTGCGCGTGCTTCTGAGACGATCTAGTTGCCCGGCACATCTGCGCTTTTCACAAGGTCAAATAATAATTGGTTTTGGAGGAAAGTAAATGGCGCAGCTACCTGTCTCATATATCGGCGGACACCTGAACGGTGCCTTAAGGGAAGGGATAAAGGAGGAGTCCAAGAAAAAAGGAAGAGGTGCCGATGTAGAGGGCTCCGGAATAACTGCGACCGCCTGGGGATCTTTGACGTGCACTGACATCGCACAGCAGACAGTCGCCTTAGCGTTTTGCCTCAATAAAAACGCAGCCGCCGCGGTCGGGTTCGAACCCGGGAACTCTGGATCAGTGGCCGAGTGCTCTAACCATTGAGCCACCGCAGCGGGTAGTTTTTGAAGCGAAAAACTTCACTACACTAGGTAAAGCAGTCGTCGGGCAGGCCGGAGAATAACCTTGAACGACCTCCACCCGTCACTTTTATCTCTTGCTTACGGCGCGTCTCGGGTGTCTACAGATATATGTGAGAGAGTAACTGCTTCATTTCCTTTCCTGAAATCTAATTTTCCAACCGCTGGTGGGCGCACTGCCTGTCCAGTGTGCGGAACGCACTCAACGTTACAGACTCCAAGCCGCGTCTAGTTGCCCGATACACCACAGCTTTCGCTCTCTAACCAGATTTTGCAGTAGTTGAAGCAATGCTATTTTTTTTTGTTTTTGATAGGAAGAAATCGCTCAACAATTGGTTCTATGGTCTGTGGGGTTTTAATGTCCCAAAGGGACACAGGCTGTGAGGAACGCCGTAGTGATTGAGTCCGGAAATTTCGATCACCTGGGGTTCTTTAACCTGAACTGACATCGCCCAGTACACGGGCCTCAAGAATAAATAAAAATAATTGGTTTTGGGGGAAAGGAAATGGGGCAGTATCTGTCTCATATGTCGTTGGACACCTCACCCGCGCCGTAAGGGAAGGGATAAAGGAGGGTGTGAAAGAAGATAGGAATAAAGAGGGGCCATAGTGGAGGGCTCCGGAATAATTTCGACCACCTGAGGATCTTTAGCGTGCACTGACATCGTACAGAACACGGGTGCCTTAGCGTTTTTCCTCTATAAAAAAGCAGCCGCCGGCGCCCCCCCCCCCCCCCGCACCAGCTGTTTTGTTCACCGATTCGAGACGCATCGCAGCCTTTCTTCTCCCGATAAGAGCCTCCTCGGCACGGCGCATATTTTGCCTATCGGGCCAGAAACACGTGCGCTGGTGACGTAGGCCGGGAGATGTCTAATACTGTAAATTGATCTCAAAAGATATTGGGAACAAACAATGAAATACTGCACACCAGGAGAGAGCCCCGACTATCAACTGATTTTTTTATTAACGCATGCCACTCATATTGGCAAAGTCGTCCCGCTTAGTATCTTGCAAACGTGTCCACTGCTTACACTTTTATCTTGAGATAAATCCTTTCATGAATCTGATCTCAAGCCCCGTGAGTTTGATAAAAGGGCTGTGGATGTTCCTATATTTGTTGTCAGTGATGTGAAATGCCTCCCAGATAGCTCTGCTAGGTTTCTTTTCTTCGCTCTAGACAGCATGCCACTTTGTTCAAAACGTGGCATACTGGCATAGCTTTCGCAATGGTCTGCAAGATTCCTGGAGGCACTAATCTCCTGGAAATTTCGATAACGTTCCCGCAGCCTTTCACTTATGCAGTGTCCTGTATGTCCGAGGTATGCTCCTATGAAATGTGCAGGGAATGCGCATAGGCCTGCACACTTCAAAATCATTGTAGAAAAACACATGGTTGCGGCAGTGTTTTCAGCTCAATACAAGCCGAGTCCTCCCAGCAAGAGAATTGACAGGAGCTTAGAAATAAAACAAGAAGAAAATAACGGTGGCGTTGAGCAGACCTAGAATTTGGACACGTGTGGTTAGCAAACGGTGTACAACACTCCTTTAACTTGGCACACCAGCCAATAATCGTCACCGTAACTGGATGCCACCTTTAGCCTTTCAATGTAGACGCACTAGTACTAGCTTCATGTAACATTGATAACCAGGGACGTTATTTATACTATTAGTGCAGAGCTAACATATAAGAAATTAGGTAGCTGCAACCTTGCAACACTTGCGTGGCCATGTGGCAAAACAAGGTCTCGTGTTTTGTGGAGCTCTTATAGCAACGGGACAAGCCTTTTCTGGCTGCAAGTTTGAAACAGAGTTGCAATTCTTGCTTTTAAAGCAACATGCACTAACTGTTTTTAAACACTTATTACACTGAAAACATTATTATTACATTGAACCTCATTACAATTAAATTGCGTTACAATTTTCAACTAACAAATTGACACTAACAAACAATATAGCACGTTGTGGATGCCACTTGGAAATATTTTTGCAATTTGTGACATACCTATGCATTAAAATGCATAACGAAGGACTGAATTTACATGAAATTTCCCTATGCTGACGACTGCAGTCCAGCTTATACATCTATGGGGTGCTGTGTCTGTCCTCATCTTCTAGTCCCTGTTTTTTTTTTTGATCTGGCGTTTTCGACATGAGTATAGAGGAACGCTCTAGGATTGCGTCAGCTTTCACAAAATCGAAGTTCAGCAGAAATAGTGCTCAAGATGTAATTGCAAAAAAACATAATTGCTTTTCGAGTGGACATCAACTCCACCAAATATTGCATTAAAATAACCTGAACCAAGCATAAAAATTCACTACCTTAAATTTTCATCACCAACGAAGAAACACTGCAGCGAGAATGCTGTCACAGTTATACTCTGCATTACGTAGGTGCGAGATGGAAAAATTTTCCATCCCCGGGCATGCTCCAATTACTGTATTTCATTGCCAGCTGGCACGTACCAGGGCACGGCACAACCTGCAAGGCAGCTGTAGCAGAACACCTTAATAATTCAGCAGGGTGTAGGTCATGCCACAGTGATCACAGAAACAGTCTCAGACTCTGCAGAGTAAAATCACCGCACTATATATTATACTGCATTTTATCATATCGTAGCTATCATATTGTACTTTCTAGAGAGGCCATCTGTCAAGACCATTTAAAAATGATTTAACTGGCTAAATAAATCAAGAGGCCAAACTACGTGGCATGTGTTTTTCATCAGTGAACAACGTGACACGACAAGCATAAATATGCGTAGCGTAATACGACGTAAAACTTCGTCCTACGTAAAACAAAACGTAAACACGAGATGGCAGCATTGGCAATGCAACTTATTCCGGAGCCCTCCACTACGGCACCTCTTCCTTCCTTTCTTCTTTCACTGCCTCCTTTATCCCTTTTCTCACGGCGCGGTTCAAGTGTCCAACGATATATGAGACAGATACTGCGCCATTTCATATCCTCAAAAACCAATTATTATTATTATTATTATTATTATTATTATTATTATTATTATTATTATTATTATTATTATTATTATTATTATTATTATCAATGCAACGCTTCCCCCAGAAACAAGAAAGGACGAATATAGGAAAACAAGACGCTCTTAACTCTCAGCCCGCAACGTCGGCTGTAAGCTGGCTTACTGCTTCCATTTACAAAGATTCTCTTAATCATTTGCCGCAGGATTTCAGCCGTCATCACAGCGGCGATGCTCAGAAAACTTTCCGTTTTTGCATTGTACAGCTCTTTGAAGTTTTTTTCTATAGTTGTATGGGCAAACAGGCAAGCGGTTCACTGCCGGTGCACTTGGCGCCATCCTGAAGCTTCAGGCCGCAACTGCGTGACACAACCACCTCGTCCCTTCAAAGCAACAGGTATTCGGCTTCGCTTAGATGATTAGTCGATTAGTTGATTTTCAGGAAGTTTTCCGTCAATCGAGCCTATGTTACGCAAGCGGGTGCGAAAGTTGAGAAAACACTGCGCCGGTCTACGGAAAGTGGCGCTCCTAACTTCTTCGGAGATGCACCCAGAACGAGGTGTTATTTCTCGCGAAACAACACACGTGAGGAGGGTGAAAAAAAGAAACGTCTTCGTACGGGTCACTTGCTGATCGCAGTTTCCCGAGCTGAGGGGAGTTAACCTCCGCTAAGAATGCCCGGTCCTAGCTATCGGAGCAACTACCGCGACCTCCGCTCATGGAGCTACATGGAAAAAAAAGACGCCGTGCACAAGTCGCCGGGGGCTGCGAGAAGCAAGACGCAAAGTTGAGGCGACGTCCTCACCCCGTGTGTATATTGACGAGACCCGGGAACGACACAACTTCCGTGCTGGAGGACAAGGCGGGTGGGCCTTGAGTGAAGCCGGATTCGGGAGTGAGTCTGAATGGAGTGTTGGTTATCTCTCAACGAATTGTTGCTGCCGCAGATCAGATCATTCACAGTCACCGTTTCTTTGCACGAAGCGCATCCGTCAGCCGCGCCGGTCGTAGTCCACGGGCAACGGCGGAAGCTGTGGCCAGCAGTTCGAGAAAGGTATGGCAGAGGTAGCCATAGTGCTACGCATTTGTGCTAGATGTACGTAATTTACAGAGAAGTTTGTCCAGTTGCTACTTACTTATCATAATGATGATGACATTAGGAATATCACCCTTAGCCAAAAAAATGACCAACGAGAACAGCAATCAGGCAAATGAGGCAGGCACCCGCCGCGGTGGCTCAGTGATTAGGGCGCTCGGCTACTGATCCGGAGTTCCCGGGTTCGAACCCGACCGCGGCGGCTGCGCTTTTATGGAGGAAAAACGTAAGGCGCCCGTGTGCTGTGCGATGTCAGTGCACGTTAAAGATCCGCAGGTGGTCGAAATTATTCCGGAGCCCTCCACTACGGCACCTCTTTCTTTCTTCTTTCACTCCCTCCTTTATCCCTTCCCTTACGGCGCGGTTCATGTGACCAACGACATATGAGACAGATACTACGCCATTTCCTTTCCCCCAAAACCAATTATTATACAATAAGGCACCTGGGTTACATGAAACACAACATTGCGCTAACTTTTGAAAGCCGTTATAATATTTATATTTAATGTCGTTTAAACTCTACAGTTGTAGCCGGGGTAGTTGCATGTTGAAGATTCAAATCCAAGATACAGAGACGATATTAGTGTTTGTAAATATTTTTCAAACGGTGACATTGGTGCCGGTGATGATAGTGATCGCTATGAGTGACGAACTTCCGTCATTTTGCCGCAGTGCTTGAAGCTGTTCCGGTGCAGTCACGACCTCGCTTGGCGCCCTTCCTTTTTCTGGCTTCATAAGCAGCCTGAAATTAGTGGCAAAATTTTCAGGCTGCCTGGGACAAGAAGCGCAGAGGCCCTACCAAGACCGAAAATATTTCTGAGCCGCTCCACTGAAGCAGAAGCTAGAACGCGGCACAAAAGGCACGTATGCCTAACTACGCAAATATCAACTGCCATTTTTTTCAGTACAGATGGTACGTCAGCAACATGAAACAGCTCCAAATTTACAGCCATGTTGTCTCACGGAAATAGACGTCACATGAATGCAGCACGATTTCTCTGTTCGGCAGAGAACCGAATAAAGCGCTAATGAATTATTTACCTAGCGAATAGAATACATGCGACCGCCTTTCCTGGGGCATAGCTTGGGTCAAAAAGCTCACAACTACTACGCAGTAGTTAACCAGGATGCTCAGCTGCATCTGCAACAAGCACCACGGCATAAAAGAGATGGACACAATTCGCCAGGTGCAAGATTTTCTCTTCTCACGAGCAATGTACGGGACTGCCTACATCCCCTTTACCCAGTCAGAAATAGCAAAGCTGGAATCACTAATCACGGCACTTGGTCTCCCAAAGACAGCATCAGCATCGCGCATCATGTCTCTCGGCATCCACAACACTCACCAAGAAATCTGGGATGCGCAAAGACTGTCACAGCTCCATCGCCTGGCCTTCAATCGAACAGGCCAGACACTTGAGAAAGATACACCTCACAGTACTGTATACATGGTCGACCAAAGGAGGGAACTTCTGTTCATCCGCAAGATCTATATATGTCCATCAAATAGCCAGAAATATGCTTCCAACATTTAACGCGGAGCGAAGAAACGCCAGAGTCGAGAGCCTGCGAAAGAAATGGGATAGCCACAGGGACACGCTCTACGTGGATGCAGCCTGTCCAATAGAAGGGCGGATGACCATTCCCATAACGATCGCCGAGGGCAAGCTAATCAGCTGCGCGTCAGTGCGCACGTCCAACCGCGCTCACGCAGAGGAGCCAGCCATTGCGCTAGCTACTAACCCAAACGCCACTGTACAGACAGATTCCCTAAATTCGTGCACAAATATATACAATGGACTGATCCATCAATCAGGGGTCATATTACATAACTCAAAAATTCTGTCAAAAGTTATTGACAGGGATGTCAAAATGACGAACCGATGAGACGTCCCCGCTTGACGCAACGAGGAATCAGTCAATTACAGCATGGCGGCGCCCCGAAACCATTTATTTCTCTCCATTATTTTTTGCATGGTGAGAGACCGTCTGCTAAATTTTTGCAAGGAGTATTAAGAAATATGCAGTGATCAAAATAACTAATATTTTAGTTTGACAAAACAGCGTGTTTAATGTTGAAAAATATTAATAAAAACAAAGATTTCGAGGCTGTGCAATTAAATTTGCTAGTAACTTTTGCTCCCGCGGGGAAGCGCTGATGGCGGTAAACGTCAAGCCGCTTCGCACGCATAGAGGATAGTTTTTTATTGCGAAAGCAATACTACGCCAGGTCTAACCGCCCGTCGCGTATGCCGTGCTCCCCCCCCCCCCCCCCCCAGAGCCGGCCCTGCGCTTCCAGTTCCAGTTCCAAAAACTTTTATTTCCATCAGAAATAGAGGCCCTCTACTCCCTACCCCTGGCGCGCAGGCCTAGGGGCAGAGGCCAGGGCCTCCGCGACTAGATGCAGGCAAAGAGTTGTTCGCTCTTCGCGGTCTCTGCCGCCAGATGGATGGCTTTCTTCTGGGTCGCGGGGTCCGCGCTTTGCAGAAGGGTTTCCCAGGCTTCTCTACAATCTATTCCTTCCCTCACCCCTGGGGAGTGTACACACTGCCAAATTATATGATCGAGGGTCCCCCTCTCTCCACATTTTTTACATTTATCTTCTATGTCCTCGTCTTGTAGGACGTTTGACGCCCATAGCGGGTTTATGAAATTTCCGGCCTGTAGCCTTCTCCAGGTTACTGCCTCTCTGTTCCCAAGCTCCTTGTCCGGAGGAGGGACAGTTTTTCTCTGCAGTCGGTAATTCTCTATGATTTCTGTGTATTTTGTAGCCTCTCGTCGAGTTCCTTGCAATCTGGCGGTTCCGCTTCTGCTCGGAGGTAGAGATCTCGAGCTAGAAGGTGCGCCGCTTCATTGCCTGGTACTGATGTATGAGCTGGTGCCCATATTAGGCTAATTTTTCTATGCATCTTTTTCCCCGTTAGAATCCGCACCGCTTCTGATGCGACTCTACCTCTTCCATAATTGTAGATGGCTGTTTTACTAGCTGTCACTTATTATATAGTTTGCCTCGGTTCCCACGCAAGCAAGCGCTATTGCTACCTCTTCTGCTACTTCCGAATTGCGGCTGCGTATCGTAGCTGCTGATATTGCTGTACCCTTGCCACCCACCACTGAGGCTACAGCTGCTCCCAGTCTACCACTCGCCGCATCCGTGTATGCTACCGTCTCCTTATTCATTTCGTTGAAGCGTCTCATGAGGGCTTCGGCTCTCTTTTCCCTACTCTCACTGTTGAAGGTGGGGTGCATGTTTCTCGGAAGTGGGTCTATTCTGAGATGTTCCCTGACCTCCTTCGGGATGTCTTGTTTTTGCTGCATGCCGCTTTCTGCCTGCAATCCTACCATTCCTAAAATGGCTCTGCCTGTATATGTCTGGCTAAGTCTTTCCTGCTGAGCTGTTCTGACTGCCTCGGCCGTTTCCTTCCACGTGTTGTGTATCCCCATAGCGAGGAGTCTTTCCGTTGAGGTGCTTATGGGTACTCCTAACGCTCGTTTGTAGCACCTCCTAATTATTGAGTCCAACTTATCTCGTTCTGGGGCCCGGATGTTAAGGTATGGTGTAGCGTAGCTGAGTCGACTGATTATGTATGCTTGCCCCAATTTTATTAGGCTCCTTTCTTTGAGTGCTCTCCCTTTGATCGCTATTCTTATGAATATTGTAGTTACTTGCGCTGCATATATCCTTCCAGTTTCTTTATTGTTTCATCATTGTATCCATTTTCCTGAATAAAAAGGCCTAAAATTCTTATCTTGTCAACCCTAGGCACCGGTTTGCGTCCTACCATAATGCTAAGAGTGTTATCCCTTTTTAATCTTAAAGATTTCGGGTTGTATATTAAGAGTTCTGACTTTTCTGGAGAGCAGGCTAGCCCCCTTCCTGCCGCCTACTCCACTACTGTGTCTGCCGCAGTTTGAAGTTTGTTTTCTATCTCTGCATCGCTGCCTTTGTTTATCCAGACATGTATGTCGTCCGCATACATGCTAAAGTGCAAGTTCTCGATTCCTCCCAGTTTCGCTGGGAGGCCTCTCATGGCTAGGTTGAAGAGGAGCGGGGATAGGACCGATCCCTGTGGTGTACCTCTGTTGCCTAGCTCTATTTCTTCTGACACCAGGTCCTGGTATCTTACTTTGGCTGTCCTAGTAGACAGGAAGTCTTTAATGTAGTTGTATATCTTGCCGCCTACACCGATCTCCTGAAGTTCCGATAGGACCACCTCATGTTTTACATTGTCGAAAGCTTTCTTAAGATATAATCCCAAGATTGCCTTTGTGTCCTTAGTCCGAGAGTCTGTGATGTCATGTTGTAATCTCAACATAACGTCTTGAGTACTTAGGCCTGGCCTAAATCCGACCATCTCGTTTGGCCATAATTTCTTGTCCTCCGTGTATCTGGTTAGCCTCGTCTGGATTACATGCTCCATCAACTTCTCTACACATGAGGTGAGGGAGATTGGTCTGGGGTTCTCCAATTTTAAGGGCTTTCTAGGTTTGGGAATAAGAATGATGCTTGCTTGGCAGGTACTGTGACGTCATCTCTCTCCGTTGCTATGACGACGCGTGACGTCAGCTTGCTTCCCGCCGCAGATAGAAGGGACCCGCTCGTCGCGTGTGCCGTGGCCCCCGAGCCGGCGCCGCACCTAGCAGGTGGTCTCTCCGTTGATATGACAATCTCCTCGCCTTGCGCTCGCTCTCTGGCGGCTTCCCATACGAAAATATTGTATGGTCGGCTATAGAAAATTCGTTGTATAGTCGGCTATAAAAAATTCTTTGTATAGTCGGCTATAGAAAATTGGCCCAAATAGCTAAATAATTTTGTATGGCTGCCTTTAGCCTTTACTATAGTCACAGCTATGGGTGTCTTTAGCTTTTGGTATGGTTTTATGTCATTATGTGCCTAAAGCATTTTCTAATGCCAGTTATAGACTTCTCCATTGTTCACCTTTTTATTCCCTATAGCTTATAGGCATAATTTTCAACGATTTCTATAGCACTTTTTAGGCACTTTTAAGTCTTGCTAAACACTTACCTACAGTTCAATCTATGCTTCTCTTTAGCAGCCAAGCTATAGCTTCTTATGGCTTTAGCAGGCCAGGCTATAGCTTCTTATGGCTTTAATTTTCATTTCCTTTAGCAATCTTTATGGTTTCCTAAAGGATTTTGTATAGATGATGTTGCCTACATATCAGTCTCAATAGCAGGCTAAAGATTTGTCTTTTGGTCTCTTTAGATTTCTCAATGCAGTTGTATGGCTTGCTATAGACTTATCTATAGCTCCGTCAATGCTTGTCTTTAGCAGCCACGCTATAGGCTCTTACGGCTTTAATTCTGCTTTTCTTTAGCAACCTGTATGGTTCGCTAAAGGCTTTTATATAGATGTGGCCTATTGCTTGCTCTCAATTGCAGGCTATAGCTTATTTTTCAGTTTCTATAGTTGCCTACAGGAAATTGTATGCCTTGTTAAAGACTTCTCTATGGCTGAACCTATGCACCTCTGTAGCAGCCAGGCTATAATCTTTTGTCTCCACTTCTTCAGCAATCTGTATGGTTTGTTAAAGGCTTTTATACAGAAGACATGGTCTATTGCTTGCTCTCAATTGCAGGCTATAGCTTATTTTTCAGTTTCTATAAATGTCTACACGCAATTGCATGGCTTGCTAAAGCCTTCTCTATGGCTGAACCTGTGCACCTCTGTAGCAGCGAGGCTATAACCTTTTGTCTCCACTTCTGTAGCAATCTGTACGGTTTGCTAAAGGCTTTTATATAGAAGATGTGGCCTATTGCTTGCTCTCAATTGCAGGCTATAGATTATTTTTCAGTTTCTATAGCTGCCTACAGGCAATTGTATGGCTTGCTAAAGACTTCTCTATGGCTGAACCTATGCACCTCTGTAGCAGCCAGGCTATAACCTTTTGTCTCCACTTCTTTAGCAATCTGTATGGTCTGCTAAAGGCTTTTATATAGAAGACGTGGCCTATTGCTCGCTCTCAATTGCAGGCTATAGCTTATTTTTCAGTTTCTATAGCTGTCTACACGCAATTGTATGGCTTGCTAAAGCCTTCTCTATGGCTGAACCTATGCACCTCTGTAGCAGCCAGGCTATAACCTTTTGTCTCCACTTCTTTAGCAATCTGTATGGTTTGCTAAAGGCTTTTATATAGAAGACGTGGCCTATTGCTTGCTCTCAATTGCAGGCTATAGTTTATTTTTCAGTTTCTATAGTTCTCTACAGGCAATTGTATGGCTTGGTAAAGACTTCTCTATCGCTGAACCTATGCACCTCTGTAGCAGCCAGGCTATAGCCTTTTTTCTCCACTTCTTTAGCAATCTGTATGGTTTGATAAAGGCTTTTATACAGAAGACATGGCCTATTGCTTGCTCTCAATTGCAGGCTATAGCTTATTTTTCAGTTTCTATAGCTGTCTACACGCAATTGTATGGCTTGCTAAAGCCTTCTCTATGGCTGAACCTGTGCACCTCTGTAGCAGCGAGGCTATAACCTTTTGTCTCCACTTCTGTAGCAATCTGTATGGCTTGCTAAAGGCTTTTATACAGAAGACATGGCCTATTGCTTGCTCTCAATTGCAGGCTATAGCTTATTTTTCAGTTTCTATAGCTGTCTACACGCAATTGTATGGCTTGCTAAAGCCTTCTCTATCGCTGAACCTATGCACCTCTGTAGCAGCCAGGCTATAACCGTTTGTCTCCACTTCTTTAGCAATCTGTATGGTCTGCTAAAGGCTTTTATATAGAAGACGTAGCCTATTGCTTGCTCTCAATTGCAGGCTATAGCTTATTTTTCAGTTTCTATAGCTGTCTACACGCAATTGTATGGCTTGCTAAAGCCTTCTCTATGGCTGAACCTATGCACCTCTGTAGCAGCCAGGCTATAACCTTTTGTCTCCACTTCTTTAGCAATCTGTATGGTTTGCTAAAGGCTTTTATATAGAAGATGTGGCCTATTGCTTGCTCTCAATTGCAGGCTATAGATTATTTTTCAGTTTCTATAGCTGTCTACACGCAATTGTTTGACTTGTTAAAGCCTTCTCTATGGCTGAACCTATGCACCTCTGTAGCAGCCAGGCTATAACCGTTTGTCTCCACTTCTTTAGCAATCTGTATGGTTTGCTAAAGGCTTTTATATAGAAGACGTGGCTTATTGCTTGCTCTCAATTGCAGGCTATAGCTTATTTTTCAGTTTCTATAGTTACCTACAGGCAATTGTATGGCTTGTTAAAGACTTCTCTATGGCTGAACCTATGCACCTCTGTAGCAGCCAGGCTATAACCTTTTGTCTCCACTTCTTTAGCAACCTGTATGGTTTGCTAAAGGCTTTTATATAGAAGACGTGGCCTATTGCTTGCTCTCAATTGCAGGCTATAGCTTATTTTTCAGTTTCTATAGTTGTCTACAGGCAATTGTATGGCTTGGTAAAGACTTCTCTATCGCTGAACCTATGCACCTCTGTAGCAGCCAGGCTATAACCTTTTTTCTTCACTTCTTTAGCAATCTGTATGGTTTGCTAAAGGCTTTTATACAGAAGACATGGCCTATTGCTTGCTCTCAATTGCAGGCTATAGCTTATTTTTCAGTTTCTATAGCTGTCTACACGCAATTGTATGGCTTGCTAAAGCCTTCTCTATGGCTGAACCTGTGCACCTCTGTAGCAGCGAGGCTATAACCTTTTGTCTCCACTTCTTTAGCAATCTGTATGGTTTGCTAAAGGCTTTCGTATAGAAGACGTGGCCTATTGCTTGCTCTCAATTGCAGGCTACAACTTATTGTTCAGTTTCTATAGCTGTCTACACGCAATTGTATGGCTTGCTAATGCCTTCTCTATGGCTGAACCTATGCACCTCTGTAGCAGCCAGGCTATAACCGTTTGTCTCCACTTCTTTAGCAATCTGTACGGTTTGCTAAATGCTTTTATTTAGAAGATGTGGCCTATTGCTTGCTCTCAATTGGAGGCTATACCTTATTTTTTTCTATAGCTGCCTACAGGCAATTGTATGGCTTGCTAAAGACTTCTGTATGGCTGAACCTATGCACCTCTGTAGCAGCGAGGCTATAACCTTTTGTCTCCACTTCTTTAGCAATCTGTATGGTTTGCTAAGGCTTTTATATAGAAGATGTGGCCTATTGCTTGCTCTCAATTGCAGGCTATAAGTTATTTTTCAGTTTCTATAGCTGTCTACACGCAATTGTATGGCTTGCTAAAGCCTTCTCTATTTCTGAACCTATGCACCTCTGTAGCAGCCAGGCTATAACCGTTTGTCTCCACTTCTTTAGCAATCTGTATGGTTTGCTAAATGCTTTTATTTAGAAGATGTGGCCTATTGCATGCTCTCAATTGGAGGCTATACCTTATTTTTTTTCTATAGCTGCCTACAGGCAATTGTATGACTTGCTAAAGACTTCTCTATGGCTGAACCTATGCACCTCTGTAGCAGCCAGGCTATAACCTTTTGTCTCCACTTCTTTAGCAATCTGTATGGTCTGCTAAAGGCTTTTATATAGAAGACGTGGCCTATTGCTTGCTCTCAATTGGAGGCTAGACCTTATTTTTTTCTATAGCTGCCTACAGGCAATTGTATGACTTGCTAAAGACTTCTCTATGGCTGAACCTATGCACCTCTGTAGCAGCCAGGCTATAACCTTTTGTCTCCATTTCTTTAGCAATCTGTATGGTTTGCTAAAGGCTTTCATATAGAAGACGTGGCCTATTGCTTGCTCTCAATTGCAGGCTACAACTTATTGTTCAGTTTCTATAGCTGTCTACACGCAATTGTATGGCTTGCTAAAGCCTTCTCTATGGCTGAACCTATGCACCTCTGTAGCAGCCAGGCTATAACCGTTTGTCTCCACTTCTTTAGCAATCTGTATGGTTTGCTAAATGCTTTTATTTAGAAGATGTGGCCTATTGCTTGCTCTCAATTGGAGGCTATACCTTTTTTTTCTATAGCTGCCTACAGGCAATTGTATGGCTTGCTAAAGACTTCTCTATGGCTGAACCTATGCACCTCTGTAGCAGCCAGGCTATAACCTTTTGTCTCCACTTCTTTAGCAATCTGTATGGTCTGCTAAAGGCTTTTATATAGAAGACGTGGCCTATTGCTTGCTCTCAATTGCAGGCTATAGCTTATTTTTAAGTTTCTATAGTTGCCTACAGGCAATTGTATGGCTTGCTAAAGACTTCTCTATGGCAGAAATTGTGCAGTAGCAGCCAGGCTAAAGCCTTTTTCTCCACTTCTTTAGCAATCTGTATGGTTTGCTACAGGTTTTTTATATAGAAGACGCGGCCTATTGTTCACTGTCAATTGCAGGCTATAACTTACTTTTCAGTTTCTATAGCTGCCTACAGGCAATTGTATGGCTTGTTAAAGACTAACCAATGCTTTTTTGCAGGCAGGCTATGGAATTCTATTTACCTCTCTTTTGCACTTCGTATGGTTTGGTAAAGAATTTTATGCTGCTTTTGCTACTGGTCTCTTTAGCAGGCATGCTATAGCTTCCTATAAAAATACTTTATAAGTGCAAAGTTTGCTAAAGCCTTTACATGGCCTAACATTCTTACAGCTTTCAAAAGTGTGACGTCTTGCCTTTCCATGACAGCATTAGTGCTTTGTTAAAAGTATAACAGCTAGTGGAAAGTGTAAATCGCAACTTTATTTTCCGCCATCTCCTGCTGCTCCTCCATTTAAGTCTCCCACTTCTGCCTTGTGCTTATTCAGCATTGATGACAATGACTGGCGAATGGGCGCCTCTCTGATCAAGCCAAATTTCTTGCATGTGTACTCTGAAAACACAAAAAAAAAACTTAGAACTTGCATGGCAATATTAGGATTTGATAACTAATACGCATCTTTGCAGCATAACTCAGGGGCCCATTAAAGCACTTTCACCTAACCTGAATCCCAAGTATACAGGTAGACAGATTTTACCTGCAGGCCTATCTGAACGCCACACCATCCCATTCTGTTGCAAATGATCCAGCTGCGCTGTAATATGATGTTCAGACAAAACTGCCTGTTAGCTTGTACAGTGCCGGCTCTATTTAATATGGCTCATTAAACAAAACCGCGCCATCAGCACTGTCCACTTGCCCCCTCCTGGCTACTGCAACACTGTCAACAAAAGGGATTCTACACTTTACCCCTGGCACCATTCTGAGCATAGCGGAATAGAGGCAACGCACATCCCTTACTCAGCTTGCATGCCCATAGCTACTAAACACTCCAGTTGGCATCAGCATTTCACATTTAAGCTCTTGCTGAAATTCACATTGCCCAAAGGGTAAATCCCTGTAAAATATTTTGTGGTAGAAAAATACGTGCTCTTTTCTATGAAATACTTGTTCTTTTCTATGCACTGTATCCACATTGCAAAATGTTCATGGCTGATTCCATAAGAGATCAAAACTACCTAAATA
Organism: Amblyomma americanum; assembly: GCF_052857255.1. Taxonomy (NCBI): domain Eukaryota; kingdom Metazoa; phylum Arthropoda; class Arachnida; order Ixodida; family Ixodidae; genus Amblyomma; species Amblyomma americanum. The sequence continues at coordinate 391,189,415 of NC_135497.1, read as the reverse complement.
TTTTATATTTTTAATTTGCTTGGCTATTCTATATGCCAGGTGTTTCAGGGAAGGAGATCACTCGTTTTTAAAAATAGGGTTTTTGAGGTAAAGGGAAGCTTTTTGCGGCATAGTAATATCAGTTTTGGCGGAAGTCAATAAATAAGCAAATCATGTTAACTAGTAAAGTTCTTAATTAAATTCTGAGAGTTAACTTTTTATTAATTGCTGATAGGCACCCGCTTGCAATTAGTGATTTGTATCCGGCCATTAGTAATAAGCATAGCAGGTTTTAAAATTTCGAAAATGCGATTACCCTCGCCGCTGTGGATCAACTATTTTGGGCCATTTCTGGCACCATTCGAAAACCGCGCACTGGCGGCAGAGCTAAAAGCGATGTCAATCAAATCGCGTCACTTTGTCATGTGGTCTGCACTGTCCCGCCCAGGATGGAACACCGTGACAATGCACGAGTGTGCTGGCGCTGCGCAAATGCAAAGTGATAAGGTGCTCCGAAGGCACCCGCAGAGAGCATATGCTTTGCCGATGCATGACAAGAGTGATAGCCACGTAACAGCCCCCTTGAGTGACACGAGCTTGTGGGTGCAGCTGTATGCCTGCATCGGCCACGCGGTTTCGATTTCACGCGCCGCGAAAACCCAGAATATCTTGCCGCGTAGCGACAAGCAAATTCGCATTTTCGAAATTCTAAAAACAGATGTGGTTATTACTAAAGGTCGGCTACAAATCACTAATTGCAAGCGGCCGCCTATCGATAATAGTTAAAAATTTAACTATCAGAATTTAATTAAAAACTTTACTAGTTACCATGATTCACCTGTTTTTTGATGTCCGCCAGCACTGCAATTACTATGCTGCAAATAGCTTCCCTTTACCTCAAAAACACTTTACCTCAAAAACCCTAAAGGTCCATATGAATGCTTTGTGGTGGTGCGACACTTATTGAAACAGCCTTTAGGAGGGGCATTTAGGCGATCCTGGGAGGCAAGCCAGATAGGCCAACATTTGTGAGACTGCACCTATATCAGGAGAAAAAGATTATGAATGTCGTCGTGGCAGAGGCAGCATTTACATGCAGAGTAAGATTTTGAAACTTCTAAATGACGTGAACCATATACAAGCCATGATGAATACATTCTGCACAACAACACCGCTGTGAGGTATTACTGCTTCCTAGAAGAAATTCCAAAAAACAAGTCTCCAGTTATGCTACCATATAAACGCGTGTAAGGGCCGCACTTTTTTTTCCAGATTTGAGGGCCAATTTTTGGGGTGCGGCCCATACACGCGATTTACGAAAAAAAAATTTTAAGTAAAAACACACCAATGAGGAAATCAGCAGCATTTATTCTACGTTCAATTGCCACTCGCGGTGTATTCCCACTGCGAGCTGGCCGATGCACGCTCATCCCACAAGAAGTTGCGCAGCACGTCCGCTGTCAATGCGTAGCCGTTGTTGCGTGCTTCCATCACTTAGCAGAGCAGCACTTCTTCCAGTTCAGGAAACTTGCATGGCTTGCATCAGAAAGCGCGCTTTTTGCAGCTTGTGTTCCTCAATGCATCCTTTTGGTTGCACCATCGTCGGACGCACTTCTCGGCTACGTCGAATTTCCTGTCCGCCGCACGCTTGCCGTGTTCGATAGCAAGCTCCCAGCCGTGTAGCTTTTAAGGTGCTTGCCTTATCGTGCTAAAACTACAACGCTCCGCAGCAGCACGCGAAAGCTGCAACTAACACCTGTGCCTTTGACAACAACAACACGCTAGAGCTGATGCCGATATGAATAGCGGGAGCTCGCGGCGGAGGCAAAAGTTGATGATGATGATGATGAGCCGCGGCCTCTGGTGCCATCTATGGGCGGCACCTGGAAGCTCCTGTCCGCATTCGTTGCCTCCGCAATGAAGTGGGCCGTTGCTCGCAGCCGATGCTGATCGCGGAGGTCACGGCGCGTGCATTTCGAAGGCTATTCACACATGGGTCGTATGGAAAGTATGGGTGCGGCTCTTACAAGGATATTATTTTTTCTATTATTTCCTTCTGGAAAAACACTGTGCGGCCCATACAGGGGTGCGGCCCTTACATGCGTTTATACGGTATATTTAAGAATTTTTTCTTCAGCAACTGTAAATCACATTTTCAACTTTGCAGATGAATAAGCAAATAGGTGATTCAAAGAATTACCAACTTTCACTTTGATATATAAAAGGAAAGCATAGGAAATAATGTCCCAAATCTGGTATCTTTAAATACAGCCTTTTTCAAGAACAAAAATAAGCATCCCATCCAAATTTTTTCTTAACATTCCTGAAGGAGACCAAAAAAGAACAGGGGAAAAAATGTTGCATTATTTTGGTTTTCAAAATTGTAATCAAAGCTTGAACCTGTAGCTTATGGAGCATCGGCAAAAGAACCTAAATTAAGGTTGAAAAGCTGTGACTATGTCGTTCACTACTCTACATTATCTCTAAATGCCAAGACAGACCTTTTCAGTCAAGAGAGAGTACACCGAATCACATTTATTAGACCAACACCTATATGTTATGTAACCGGGAACAGTGGTACAGCACATAGGAATGCATGTAAAGAAGTGTTCAAAGCAATTTTCTGACCGCGTTGCATTGCACCTATGAGGTTTTCATTAGTGAACAAATCCCAAGCAGATATTGGAATAGAATGTGGAAGTGTAAAAGGCTATCTAAAAGCCCATGTTTTTTAAACACCATAATATGTGCTTACCGCAGTTACTCCAGCCAGCACATATTGTCGAGTTTTAAAGATACACTGGATTTTAAATGATGTTTTGCACTTCCACATCCTGTTCTAAGAAGAACTAGCTGCATTTACATCAAAGAGGTGTTAGTACAATGAACATCATTAGGTGCACTTTCTTGACAGAGGCCTGTTTTGGCATTTAGAGAGCATACAGAGTAGCAGACTGCATATTCGCTGCTTTCGAACCTTAATTTATTCTCCATTGCCAATACTTGAGAAGCTACAGGTTAGAGCTTTCATAACGTTTTTTTTCCTGTTACTTTTGGTCTTCTTACAGAGACTCGCTGTACAAATTTTAAGAAAGTTATGGATCGGATATCTTAAATTTAAATAAACATCAGATTCAAGAAATCATTCCTTATGCTTTCCTTTTATATATACCAATGAAAGTTGGCACTCTTTTTAATCACTTCAATGCTTATCCATTATGCAAATTTGAAGGCGTGACTTATACAGAATCACTGGACGCTTGTGGTGTATTTAGTTTCTTGGAAGCAGTAACTTCCGCAACAAAATGGAAATAAGCCAGTCACACTAATTCTGATCTGTAATTTTGGTGTGCAAAATGTATTAAGTATGGCTTATACAGTAGATCTTGATTCGTAAATCATTGAGGAGTTGCAAAATAGTGCTGTGCATGGAAACGCTACCTTTGCCACGATGATGTTTATAATCGTTTTCTCTAGGAAAAGACATGTTCTGAATACAGCATCCACTACTGGATACTGTGTGCAATTAGTATTGTAAGACAGACAATTGGGGTTTGATGCCATAGCGGCCAATGCCCCAGAAGGAGAGAAAGGCGACGGAAGACGAAGCTGACGAAGACGAAGCTCACGAATGCTTGGCTACGGAGCTGCGCTGTGTTAAAGATTTTGCATGTGTAAAGACGCAAATCTAACAAAAACTAAACATTTTGACAGCTTTGCCTGTCTGGTTGGGTTTGAAGACTTGTAATAAACTGTACATCTCCAACCAAAAATTTTAACTTTAACCCAGCGTTTCGAAGCCGACTTGGCTCCTTCATCAGGGGTGACTGAGGGCAGTAGCTAGCGTCTTTTAATTATGGAGGGGAGGAGGGGGTCAAAGGAACGACAACTGTGATGCGAAAGGCGTGGGGGAGGGGGGTTTAGGCTGTTAGTCATGTTGGCGCACTGCAGAGAGGTGGTGAATGGCAACTTTTTTTTGTTGAGTTGAAGATCGAAGTCCCTGGGCATGTACTGGGGGCAGGTTTGAGTCGGAAACCTATGCAGCCCGCTGCACGACTACACTGAACACAGTGCTGAAGTTTCATGCAACATATCTGTCTCCTTCCAGCCATAAGCTCTACAAATATGCAAAACTGAAAGAATACTTACTTATCACCGCGTTCAGCCGAAAAGGGTCCAATTGGGATTTAGCATCCTTCCCTTTGTGTGCATTGGACTGTCTTCCTGTAATCGACTTGTTCACCAACTCCGCTGGGTCAAACACCTGTCTGAGCAGCTCTCGTGCATAAGTGCTGGCAGTCTTACGAGGGCCTACATCCAGCATCTTCAACACAGATTTTGCAACCAGGCAGCCGCCCATATCTTCCAAGTCGTCACCCTGCATGTCATCGAAGATTTTGTTTAAAACTCATTTACAAAAAATACCCTCTAGATTCCTGATTCAAAAATGTTATTGGGGCTGCGTAACTTTCAAGCTTCCTACTTGAATGCACTTTGCAATAAGGTCAAGCGTCAGATTTCTTTTGTCTCTCTTTAGCCAACTACCTAAATATCTAATAAAAGGGACAATAAATGTTGCGTTTACACTGCCACAATTTGGACATTTTTAGCACGCCATAGAATTTTAAATGCAGAGATGGGCACTATAAAAGCACGGCTAAATAAAATACCGACTAAAAGTACTGCACTTCAGGTGCCATAAACACAAAACGTACATGGACAACAGAAGTGAATTCAAGCATTTCTTGAAACTTGGCACAGGAGTAATGGTTTACTCTGTTGGTAGAGGCTAAGCATGGTAGACCATGTTTGTAGCACTCTGTAGTTTGCATGCAGCTCATAGGGGCCCTGGAATACAGATCTAACATGATTTGCATTTTTTGTATTGATAGTATGGGGTCCTTGGTATTGCTTCAACACCCAGAGAGATCACCAAACTCATAATTTTTTAATCTGCTTCCCAAACCCTGGTCTCAGGCTTATCACGCCAAAACATAGCAGCGATTTTCAGCAGAGACATGAGGGGGCAATAAAACTAGGAGACTAGATCGCTTTACACCAGGGGAATGAATAAAAAATAAAATGTCTATGAGTACAGTAAGCCTTATATGTACATGGTTTGGTTTATGGTTTGTCGGGGTTTAACGTCCCAAAGCGACTCAGGCGATGAGGGACGCCGTAGTGAGGGGCTCTGGAAATCTTGACCACCCGGGGTTCTTTAACGTGCATTGACATCGCATACTCCCTATACATGGAAAAAACAAATATTCTACTTTAAACTATAGCTTAGATGGGCATTGTTATTCAGGCAAGCAATAGTGTAAAGATAGAATATATATATATATATATATATATATATATATATATATATATATATATATATATATATATATATATATATATAAAATAAGCCAAGATAATCAATGGATTCCATAACAAAAAATGCAGTTGCTAAACAATTGCTCTTTGTTCACTTGCTGCCATTCCGGCTTCTGAAGCAGTTTAGCTTAAGGTCATCATCTCCAGTGTTACGTTTCGCCTACGACGCGCGGTATAGCCGGCGCGGATGCAACGGACGCCGGGGCTTCGTTCAAAGTGGCGGTCATTTTGGCCCGTTCAGCGCGGCCGCAACGCCTCCCGCCAAGCGCGTCCAGGCAGGTTTCAATGCCACGTGTCTTCGTGTGTGCGTGTGTGTGTGTGCATGTTGGTGCCCACGCTTGTCAAAGCGCGGCAGCCGGGGAGAGGAGCTCCCCAACTGGGAGGCGAGGAGATCTGACCGGCGCCGGCCCGGCGGACGCGTCACGTCACGTCTCAACATGTCCGTGCGTCGCCGTCTCGTGCGCCTCTTCCCGAGCCGTTCCTTCTTGCCCTCGACTCCGAGGGTATAAAGGCAACTGCCCTGGACGCCAAGAGGAGGCTTCGATTTCTTCCGTCGAGTAACGTGGTCGCCCTGACCGGCTGCTCTTTTGCGATGCTAGAATAAACAAGTTGTTCTGTTGGCAGTCGACTCATCCTTTGCCAGGACCTTCGGATGTTTCCAGCTGTGCCCCAGGCCGCCAGGCCAACGCTACCCTTGGGGCTTGCGACCCATTTGCAACAACTGGTTGCCAGCGGTGAGATCCCGACAACGGAGGCCAGCAGCGAAGATATGCGGTCGACTGTATGCTGAGCAGCACAACGACCATCCAGGAGCAGTGCAACGAGCCCTGTGTGATGACTGGTTGCCTGCAGCGGAACGACTGCGCTGAATTCTTGGCTGCGAGGTTTGGTGAGTGCGGGACTTTCTTCTTCTGAGTTTTGCCAGGCTTTTGTTAGTGTCAGAAACAGAGCTGGTAACTGTGTTGTCGTTGCTGCCGGGTTAGTTTGCGGCAAGACAATAGTAGGCAGTAGAGAAAGCAGCATTCGGAGCAGCCATGGATTTGAAGTCGTTGCGCAAACCGAAATTGCTGGAGCTTGCAAGAGAGTTGGGTCTGGATGTCTCAGACAAACTCAGAAAACCAGAACTGCTAAGGGCTATTCTTGAGTTGGAGGCTGAGGATGACGAGCTGTCGGAGTGCCTTGAGACCATTGAGGAGATGGAGCAAAAAGAGAAAGACGAGCGCGAACGTAAATAACAAAACGAGCTTCTAGCGCCCTAAAGAGCGCCCTAACAAGCCAGCCTGTGCTACGATCGCCAGACTACACAAAAGGGTTCGTTGTTCAGTGCGATGCTAGTGAGCGAGGCATGGGCGTTGTACTGTGCCAACGGGAAAATGGAGAAGTGGAACACCCTGTCCTGTATGCTAGTCGTAAGCTGACCTGTCGTGAGCAGGCGTACAGCGCCACCGAGAAAGAGTGTGCGTGTCTCGTGCGGGCCGTTCAGAAATTGTCATGCTACCTAGCCGGCTCGAGGTTTATCATTGAGACGGATCTCTGCCCTCTCCAATGGCTGCAGACCATCTCTCCCAAAAATGGCCGCCTCCTGCGCTGGAGCCTCGCTTTGCAACAATATTCCTTTGAGGTGCGTTACAAAAAGGGGAGTCTCAACGGTAACGCCGATGGCTTAAGTCGAGGCCCCTAACGTAGGAATCCGCCTCAAAGTTGTTTGTTACTGATGTTTTCTTCCTGAGGCAGGATTTTTAACATATTGCTTTTGTTTAGTGTTTCAAAGTGATTATGTGCTTTCTAGTGCAATTTTCCAATTTGTGGACGCGTTCTGAGTGCTGCTTGACTACTGTAAGGAACTAGGCAGTAGTATAAAAGGGGAAAGAGCCTGGCAGAGCTTAGTGAGGGTTGTCTCGTGCTTGCTGACTCTGCGGTTGCGTTTCGGCGTAGTTCTAACACTTGCTGGGAACGAGAACAAAAATGGCAACTCTCCCGAAGTCACTTTGCAGTGTCCTGTGTGGACCTGAACCTGAGAACGAGGCCTTCTCTGTGCGCTGCGCTCAAGCAACGCCAAGGGACGACTGATTTCGATTACGAGCATCATCGAGCGACATCCCTCCGGACAGCGGATGCAGTCCCCTGACCATCGGGATCTCCTTCTCCCGGCGGGGCGGTCTGTTACGTTTCGCCTACGACGCGCGGTATAGCCGGCGCGAATGCAACGGACGCCGGGGCTTCGTTCAAAGTGGCGGTCATTTTGGCCCGTTCAGCGCGGCCGCAACGCCTCCCGCCAAGCGCGTCCAGGCAGGTTTCAATGCCACGTGTCTTCGTGTGTGCGTGTGTGTGTGTGTGCATGTTGGTGCCCACGCTTGTCAAAGCGCGGCAGCCGGGGAGAGGAGCTCCCCAACTGGGAGGCGAGGAGGTCGGACCGGCGCCGGCCCGGCGGACGCGTCACGTCACGTCTCAATATGTCCGTGCGTCGCCGTCTCGTGCGCCTCTTCCCGAGCCGTTCCTTCTTGCCCTCGACTCCGAGGGTATAAAGGCAGCTGCCCCGGACGCCAAGAGGAGGCATCGATTTCTTCCGTCGAGTAACGTGGTCGCCCTGACCGGCTGCTCTTTTGCGATGCTAGAATAAACAAGTTGTTCTGTTGGCAGTCGACTCATCCTTTGCCAGGACCTTCGGATGTTTCCAGCTGTGCCCCAGGCCGCCAGGCCAATGCTACCCTTGGGGCTTGCGACCCATTTGCAACACCAGCCTGACTATGCACACCGCAGAGCAAAGGCATCTCTTATATCTCTCTAATTAACCCTGTCCTGTGCCAGCTGCTGCCATCCTATTTAACTTCTTAATCTCATCCGCCCATATAACTTTTGGCCACCACCTGTTACGTTTGCCTGCTCTTGGAATCCATTCCGTTACTCCTTGAGAGTGAATGAGTTAAATCGATAAAGCAGTGGTTATATTGCAGGTTTCATATGCCTCACGTGACCTCGCACCCATTTGTGATGTTGCAACGATACACTGGAACCAAAACAGAAAGTGAGGGAAAAAAAATTCAAATACAAATTATTCATTGAGCACTGATGAATTCCCTGTGGTGGACATGTTTACTAAAGTTGAAGGGCACGAAAACTAGTCAAATACAACTCCTTTAAGTTTTATCCAACTATGGTAGGTTTCCAACCCCACCAGCAGCCAAAGGATTAGAAGCAGGCATCAAGAGAGCTCTGCTGTGGCCTCAGCCTTTAGCCAACCAGCCCAGCCTGCAATGTCAGATGTGTGTACGCACAGCAGCAACAGTCAAAAGGCATAGCTGTGGTCAGTCCTTGCAAAGTAACAACGGCACACAAGTTTTAGTGACCGAAACAGCTGTGATTGGCAGTGCCCGGCGCTGGCACTTAGCGACCAAAACGCATTTTCGGCTTGTTTTATTTTGAAATCTGTGGGTGGATTAATTTAATTTGCAAATTGTGATTTCTGAATTCCTTTTTCAGTGGTCTTTAGAATGTAATCAGGGGGTAACTATCATTAGCATCCATCAAAGTGCAGCCATGCGGCTACAAAGAAAAGCTAAGAGCTTCCAAAAAAATTTCATAGTTGAATTCCTCCCAGGACCATCGCTTCACAGGAGCAGTCACCATACCAACTGAGCTAACCAGGAAGGAGTTGTCAATTAATTCATTCTCACCTTGCCATATGTTACCTCATTTGCTATAGCGACTTATACACTGAAGTGGCAGTCCTAGCTTCGAGCCCCAGAGCAGGGCGAATTTTTCTTCAACTACGAAGTTTCCGTGGAAGCTGTTAGCTTTCCTTTGTAGCCGTATGGCTGCACTTTGGTGGATACTAATGAGTAATTAAATCCTGCTTATAAATAACTCCACCTTGGGCTATTGCCCTAAACATTGGCCTTTGTAATGTATGGAATAACACCCTGAAGTCATTTTCGTGGTCCGTTTACTTTTCCTGCCGATAATACCTGTCACTGCACCCAACAGCACACACAGAATTATAGCCTCCAATACAAAAACTGGGAATGCATGACTGCTGCCAATCAGACCCAATGCAGGTAGAAGTCGAAGCAATGCGTTCTATAATACATTGGGTCCGTGGTTAAAGCACTTGGCTGCAAACAGGATGCAATCCTGCCCACGGCAGCCACATTTCGATAAAGGCCAAATGAAAGATTCCCTTGTACTGTGCAATTTCAGAACACGACAAAAAACCCCAGGTGATTAAAACTGATCCAGGGCCCTCTACTAAGTGTCCCTGACAGGCTTTAGGACACTGAACCCATGTAGCACCATACCAGGCTGTCACATTCCTTGACTACTTGTCTTGCTCATCGTCACTGTTACAGAGCAAGTCACAGCAAAACCCAGCAACACTTGCCAACTTTTACGAGTGAGAAAATACTTTGGAGTCAAGTAAAAAATGGCATCAGTGGTACTGCTCTTGGCATTCCGTAACCGTCATTCCGCCAAATAGTTCGGCTGCACTCTGGTGCAACTGGCAGCCTGCACACTGCTTTCTCTCCACAGCTGCATCACTCTGTTTCCAGTGCATCATCTATAGAAAGCTCTTGCAACAAGATATGCCTAGCAAATTCACTGTAATCAAAGAAGCTTCTGTTCTCGACTTTCTAACATTTAAGTTTGTCAGTTGTCTTCAAAATACACCTTAAATAAAAAATTATGCTAGCATACTATGCATCAGGACAAAACTAGTAACTGCAAAGAGAGGATATATTGCACTGTGTAGAAAGAGGGGGTATGTTTTGGCTGCGCAGCTTCCGCTCCACTTCCAGAAAATATCACGGACTATACTCTGTGCAGGCAAAGGGGCACACTACTGACAGCCAAACTTAAATGGAGCCACATATATTTCATAACACACTGCCATGCACAGGTCAAAATGCTGCCCAATTCAAATCTCACTGCAGTAAGCTTATGGGGATGGAGGCTATACAATGCAATTGGAGCTGCTCTAGTCAAAGCAAAATTTTTCTTCAAACACTTTTCAAATGTACAACAGCAATTACGCACCGGTGTTTCGCCTTCGTCGCACCTTAATGTTCCAGCTGCCTGCAGCTGCCCATGCAGAAGCTTAAAGTCCCTCATGGCTTCTGTGAACTCTGAGAGACAAAAAGCGAATATGATAGACACACACTCAAGAACAGCAAGTGCATGTTGCATGAAAGCATCGTGAAATGCTTATGCACTTAGTTATTACCAATTAATGAGTTTTGCTAAAGGACAAATGCACAGCAAAAATACCAATCAGCACTTCACAAGGAACGGGAAGAGAGGCTCAGTTCACCAGCCAATGTTTCAATGGTGACTTGCCTTCGCACAAAGACAAGTCCTCTTGTTGAAATGTTGGCTAATAGACTGAGGCTCCTCTCTTTCCCATTGTTAATTTTGATTTGTGTTAAGAATCTCATCTTCCTGTCCATTTGCTATGAAGTTTTTTGCTAGGTAAGAGCAACACTGAACACAAATGCCCATGTTTACGGCCCCTTGTGTTTCCCACAACTCCAAGGTTTCAATGTTTTTCGTGGAACTGAGTGAGCAGTGACATTTTTTGTTATTGTTGCAGACATCAGTAGGAGTGACAGAATGATGAAAACTGATTACTTTTATCACCCGAGTTATGCTAAAGCCGAAATATGGCAATAAAAAATTCTGATACCTTCACGTTAGCTTTTTCACCAACTTGAGCAAGTTAGTTCATCTATAACAGGATACAACTTATCAAAACAACAGCTGGTAATAGTGTGTCATGGTCCACGGCATTCTGTGTTACTCCACTGGCCAATGACAACAATAAAGGAAATCAGCGTTTTATTGTTTGACAAGATTAAACAGCCAAAGACATCAAAATCCTAGACCTTTAATCATTTCTTGCATTTAGCTTCTTCTTAAGGTAACAACAAAAGCTTTAACAACGAACTACTTTTTTGTCATGGCAAAATTCTGTATGGCGGTTCTGAATGTGGGTGGAGTTTCCCTGCAGACTTGAGTAGCATTGGATTATAGTGTGACAGCTGAGGCAAGAATCTTGCAGTAGTGAGAAAAAATATGTTTAGTTTCAAGAAGTGCTTAGCATCCATTCAGTGTTCCTTCCTGTGGTATTGAGCCTTCAAAGCAAGAAAGTATGCAGGCAGTGAGTGCTAAACTCTTGCAGGGTTGCATCATGCTTGCAGGCAAGGGCATCACAGCAGGTGCAGGATTGTGCAGACTTCCATGCACGTGTGTGATGTTTTCCACAGAATACTGCAGTTTTTAAGGCAAAAACCTTTAATGGCTCATACTCCCGGTCGATATCCTGTCCGTCCGTTACATCCAGAACCGGAAGTGACATCATAACTCAGACATTTCTAGTCCGACCACAAAAAAAAAACTTTGTGCATGATGGGATTCCAACCACCATCCTTCCGTTCCTCAGCCGAGCGTGCTAACGGCTACGCTACTTCCCGCCAACACGTATGTAGTTCTTGTCTGGGGCACTGGAGAGTTTTTGCAGAAAGGCGTCGAATCAGACGGATGCCTCCCAAACGGCCTCCAGTGTTTCCAGCATTTAAGATTCACAAACAATTGTGTACCTAATTAACATCGTAACCACACATCAGTGACACAAGCAGCAACACCGCGCTAGAGGCTTTCACCTCACCGCACTTTAGGTCAACAAAGTGCCCCCATGAATTTTGTTACAAATTTATGCAATTAAAAAACTTAATGCAAAAAATTAAGGGCCTTATTCACCTTAGCTACAGAATAGGGCCGCAGGCCACATACCAACAGACAGCAAGCTGATGGGTTGATTTTTTCATTCCTGAACATCACCTTTCTTTGTTAATGAGTATTACGTTATCCTTTTTTTTCACAATGCTGGTTGGCACAACTGAAGTCATAACATATTGCCGACACAAGGTTGCTAGCTTTATGACGAGAACCTCTCCTTTGTCTTTCAGTGGCACTTCTTAAAGGAGTACAGCCACCAAACTTTTGGTTGCTTTTCTTCTTTATAATGATGTGTAAGGCATTATTATACCTGAATCAGCATATAGTATTTGCCTGCGACTGCAAAATAATTTATAATTGCATTTATTCTCATGCAGTTTCAGTTCCACTGGCCAAAAGATGGCTGTGACATCATAGTTCAATATAGGTCGTGTGACACACATGAAAAACCTGCTATATAATCACTGCTTCATCTTTTTAATATACCACAAAATTCCAGGCACTGTCTGAAGAGCTGGAATCGCAAAGAATAATGAAGCAGTGATCTTATGGCAGTTTTTTCAAGCCTCACATGACAAACTGAACTCTGATGTCACAGCCATCGTTTTATTGTTGAAATCAAAACCAGAATTGCGTGAAAGAAGAAATTCAATTATAAATTATCTGGAAACTGTAAGCATATGATGATCTGATATGCTAATGTCATAAGCATCACTGCAAAGACAACCCGCAACCAAAATTTGGTGTCTGTACTCCTTCAATGCATATTCAACTAAAGTTTTCCCCGTGGCCATTGTTTGCAAGGTATTCCTTACAGCTTCGTTAATTACAACTGAGTTGCATTTCTGCATTACTATTTTGTGTGGTTCCTATGTGGATTCAGCAAAGAACACCACTGCCACTTAAACAATATTATTCGAATTGCTGACATGTGGTTTTGCCTGTAATTGCTAATAAACGATTCTAACCAATGCTCAGTCTCTTTGCTGCTTTCATGCTTCCACCATGTTGCAGTGCTGCTCAATCTTTGCATCGCAGTACTTTGTGTTTTTCCTACTTTCCATTCATCAATTAAAGCAGGTAACTCTTAGCTCCTTCTCATCCCTAATTACTAATTTCGTACTCCGATATGTCCCAAGCAGATACTTAATTCGCTATAAGCTTACAAGCTGCCTTTGAAACTGTCGACTTCCTCCTGCAGACTTTAGAATAATTTTAGATTCAGCCAGGCAAACCTCTTATTATTGGACTGACACACTTGCACAAAAAATATGGGTACAAAAATTTCTAGCACGCATTCGTTTTCAGGACTGCACACCTCACCACCACACTGTAAACTAAACTTTAAGCGTTGTAATGGCTCAACTTTCTGAACAGCTTAATTTCACTTTGAATTAGTGGAAGCTATGCTTGAAAAGATATGCTCTAGTGTACACACAACTTTCTATAAGCTTCAGACTGAAATCCCACTAATGCCAGATTTAAAGAACTGCCAATCAAAATGTCAGTAAACCAACTAATAAATGGCAGCAGCATTTTGCGTGTAGGTGCACGACATAGTTTGGTTCCTTCACAATTCACAGGTCAATTAGGTTTCTACAGGATGAGACAAAAACAAGGGCTGAATATCAACACGAGAGCTGTAATGGCAAATTCTAATAAAACACTCAATTATTATTCTGTCTGGAGTAGAATTTTTGCCCAGAGCAGTTAGCGACATTTATATACGCATAATCTGCTAATAGCTGTGACAATAGCACACACCTATCATCATCACAGCGCACAATAGCCCACACCTAGCCTGACAACACCCACTCCAGGGTGAAGGCCTCTCCCATGTCTCTCCAATTAACCCTGTTTTTTTGCCAGCTGCGCCCAAACATACGCCTGCAAACTTCCTAATCTCATCCGTCCATCTAACCTTCCGCCGCCCCCTGCTACGCTTGCGTTCTCTTGGTTATCTTGCCTTCGTATTACATGCCCTTGCCCAAGCCCATTTCTTCCTCTCGATTTCGAATAGGATGTCATTAGAGAGTTTTAGTTTCACGTACGTAGAGGCTTCACGTACGTAAAGCTCTTACGGGTGACCAGTGCGCATGCGCAGAACGCAAAGGGTATGAGTGAGTCTCACGTACGTACGTGAGATTCGGATTTTTACGTTGCGGTCTTTGCGTTGCTTGCGTACGTAGCGTTGACAAACATGGCGGCACCCTGCCCGCCGCTTCACTGCGATAACAGCTTCGTCGCTAATCCCTCGAGGCGATATGGTGTTCTAAACTGCTGTATTCGCCTTCGATTTTACCATTCTTACCCTCGCATAAGCTTTCAAGCGACAAATAGCTTTTGTTTTTCAGACAGAAGGGCGATTTTTCAGCTGCTAAGCCTGACGAAGTAGCGTTGGTCGTCGTCATAGCAACGGTCTCGCTATGAATGGCTTTGCTTAATGACTTGTCTTGGATGATTTTGGCTACAACCAGTGTCTGTGTTTCTCAGTAGATGGCGCTAGGCGTAACGCGCGGCGTGTTTCGCGTACGTGTAACTATAAGGGTTTCAAACCACCTGCGTGCAGGCTACGTAGACTTCTCACGTTTGCGTACGTGAACCCTCTACGTACGTGAAACTAAAACTCTCTATTAACACGCGTTTGTTCCCTCACCCACGCCTAAAAAGAAGTTTTTCTTTGTGGCTTGTTTAGTTTGCGCCCCTGTATTTCCATCATGAACAGCCTCCAACTAACTCAACTTTACACCTTATTAAGCTATTTGATGGCTGTCATGTCGGGTAGAAAAGCTATAACAAATGCACACCGTTTCATCCATAGCGACTAACGCTACTGAAGCTAGCTATTCCTGCAGGTTGAGTAAGTGTCTTAAAAGTAGTTTGCGACACAAAGACACACAGACATATTTTCTTCTTCGAGGAGACTTCGAGGAGTAAGGATGACATGTGGCCGTATGACACATGGCCGGTAGGGCTAAAAAATTCATCCGCGCCTCAAAGGTGGCCGGTAGGGCTAAAAAAGCATCCGCACCTAAAAGGTAGTTCATACTCGTGAAAATTATAGCCAGAGGGCCTGAACAATGAGTGTCTCACAGCTTTCATTTCACAGTAATTTCAAATACTAGCACTTCGTTTTATACCAGCCTTTGCTTTCATCCAAAAACTGGCCAAGGCATTGAGAGGAATGAATGAAAAGTGGCAGAGTAATATAGTTTTTCAGGCGCACTACTTCTGCAGCTTCTGCAGCATTGTTGCTGTATAGAAAATGGAGTATAGAATAAGACAAAGCAGTGCCAGCCTGTAGCAGTGGCTCAGCCAATGTAGCCATTTTGCCAGTAGAAGATATTTGGGCTACAACGGGGTGCTCATAGTGACAAGCAATATTAAGAAATGATTGTGCGAATAAGTTGCCACAAGAGTCATCTCCTAAATATTCTGCTCATGCACTGTCCTGCATACCAAAAATGGTCATATGAATTTCTAAGCCGCATTCAATCCGATTCACAACCACGGTGGCAAACCATGTTCAGAAAGACAGCAACATGCCTCAAGATTACTTGTACAATAACAAGCAGCAGGTACAGACAGTTTTCACTGACAAGGACAAAAGTGGCTGCTGCACAGGGAGGAGAAATTTTTTGCTCCCGCTAGATTGGTGGCTCAGCAATGATCATTGCTTAAGCTGTGCTGGACTTGAAAACCAATATTTTTAGCACGCTTTGTCCATCGTAACCCAGCATAATTCTTTCATGACATCCATAGGTCTCAGGTGACTGCTCAGCAAGAATATATCTATACATATGGCTTTCTAGAAAGACACATGTGAAAAAGATATGCACTAAACTAGCTGTCAAGACGTCATTTCGTTCCTCTAAACTTCCATATATGGCACACATAAGCACACTGTATTTGGTCTGTTTATGCAGCAATGAATAGTTGCATTCTAGAGAACCCACATTAGACACCATGTGAGTTTTCAACCCTAAGATGCTGTATACTGCACGCTTTTTTTTACAAAGGTGTCAAGAAATTTACAAAGATGTCAAGAAGAAGAAGGTGTGGCATTACAAGCCACATTGTGTAATTTGTAATGCTACCCCAGCGTTCCAAATCTATTGAAGGCAAGAGCTTTGGTTCTGGCCCCTCCAATCGGTCGAACTTCCACGAATGTTACAGAAGCCCCGCTAGGCTGCTTCGAAGCAAACACCCTGGTCTCACTTCTGTTATTGGCTGTGCTTCGTATTTGCTCTTATTGATTAATATTCTGTGGACCGCATGAAATGCTGCTAAAGTGCAATCACATCGATGTTATGACACACTGCTCTGCCGTTTCAACAATGTGTACATCTTGCTTTCCCAGAGCCATATGTTTACAATGAGCGTTTGTTTCTTGGGTGGCACGGCACATCTTGCCATCGTCAGATGTGCCAGATAAAGATTTCCAGCAGCCACAAGAACAATGTGAAATCACTCTTCTCAGTGCAAGCCTTGCGTATGCAAAAAGAAAGCCAGACATATTGCGATTACATTGTGCCCCCAACAGCTGCTGTCACTCAGGCAAACGTGGCTGCGGCTAGCTGCCAAAGCCAGCATGGCGCTCGTAACCGGACTAGTAGCTAGGTTGCACTGTTTCTCTAATACCCCTCTCAGACGGCCAATCTCAGTGCCCCTTGAGACAATGGCCATCGAAATTTTCGAGGGCCACCCAGATGCACCGCTGCCACACGGCGAATTTCAATGATCATTGAGTAGTGAGCAAGCGATGCGACAGATGGCGCTAGGGTTAACAACATTTTCAAAAATATATACAAATGAAGCTGAGTAAAAAGAGCCGGATGTTAGAGTAAGTGCTATTTTAACTGGCAATTCTTTCTGGAAAAAGCTATTCAAATACTTCACAGTTTGGTACAATTCGGAGACAGCGATGGCATGGCAACGATGGACAGCGATGCACACTTCATTTCAGAAGCATTCACTTTTCACCGGCGAAGCTGCCACAGATGAGCAACTGTCGCGTTCATGGCTACTATTGCTGCAGCATTTCAGGAGCACTTCTTGGTCTCTATTGTTTCAAAGTGCATTATGAGGCGAAAAAAAGCAAATCAAAACGGAATGCCACAACATCGCACAAGAACAGGGCCAGTTTGTTTACATCCATGTTTACATCTGACCGCATCTGTCTGCCACACGTTCTGCGGAGCTACCATTTTGACTATCGAATAAAAATAGTTTATGAACTGGCTAATGAAGTCCAAAATTTGCGAATAATGTTTTGTTTATTTCGAGATTTTTGTGTTGTTTTTTCAACGTATGGCATGTACAAAGTAATTCTCAATGGCCCTCGAGATTCCAATGGCCATTCGAAGACCTCCTGACAGATCCCCATTGAGTTCGATGTCCATTGACTCATACATAGGAGGTATTCACTGAAGCCGCGCTAACAGATGGCACGAACGTCGCCGCGGCAAGTGTACCATGTTGGCAGTCGTTTAACGCCAGCACGTGCAGCGTCATGGTACGACGCGAGGTACCCGGCGTGAATTGTTAGTGATTCGTAACATCTTTGCACACTGTTAAATGTGTCAACGTCTACTTTTCTTTGTGGAACACTTATTGTGCATGAATTTCGCAACAGAATTCTTCTGTGCCATGATATAACAGAGCTGGCTGCGCAGCTCGGCAGCAAAACTGCCCAGCTGCACCACACGCAAGAATGTACAGTACGGTCCATTGTTAAAGGGAACATGTGATCGCGTGGCCTCCGCGCTTCACGAAGTCCTGCTGCTTAGTCGCGGCGAGAATGAGCGGCATGAGGCGCATGCGCGGAAAGACCAGCCACCATGCTTACTGCGCATGCGCCTTGCGCCGATAATTCACACAAACTCTCGACGGCAGCGCTCCGCGAAGTGCGGAGGCCACACGGTCGCATGTTCCCTTTAACAGTGGACCGTACTGTACACGACTTGCAACTTTTGATATCATTTGATAACTGTATGCATGAGGTATCATACCAATGACCTCCTTCGAGAGTTTTCTTCCTATGACATCCTTCCGTAGCAACAGCAGAACAACAACCCTTTCGTTGGCAGTGTGCACTGAAATGAACTGCACATTCATTTCTAACCCGTGTAAAGCACTTTACTTGCAGTGCAGGGAAATACATCATGTAAGTACATAACCAGCTAGCTCCAACCTAACAAAATCTCCAAACCACACGCTTTTTTTTGTATGCAATGCAATTACTAGTGTCACTCACCTTCAATGCCTTCCTTTTTGCTCCGTCATAAGGTCTATGGCCACCTTCAGTCTGATGTTTTCTTCTTGCAGAAGTGCCAACTGCTCCTTTAGGTCACCATTTTCGATGTACAGTGACGTACAGGTCTCACAAATCTCCAAAAGAAATTTAACATTGGCATTAGCAAAATGTCTGCACTCTTAGCAGTTCACAGCACCACACTCACCTAAGCAAGCATTGTACAGCATGCCAAATGTTTCAGCAACAAAGATACACATAAAGATTCAACAGGTCCCAAAGTGACACATGGACTAAAAGGACCCCCATAGTGAAAGGCACTGGATTAATTTAGAGCACATGCAGGTCTTTATTGTGTGCACTGGCATCGCACAGTACACAGGTACTTTGCATTTTCCTACTATTGAAGCGCGGCCATCGAGTGCACACGCTTCATAAATATCTGCCTGGCGGCTACAGCTAATGGAATTGATATTGATTAGAGGCTTTTTTGCATGGTTTTCATGGTGGTTTAACGTCCCAAACCGACTAAGCTATGAGGGACGCTGCAGTGGAGGGCTCCGAAAGTTTCGACCACCTGGAGTTCTTTAACGTGCACTGACATCGCACAGAACACGGGCCTCTAGAATTTAACCCGCGTGTTTCGGGTCAGCTACATTGATTACTGTGTTGAAGTGAACGTACGTGCACGTGGCGGTAGCAGGAAACTGGGCGTCTTTGTTTCAAGCGAAAGAACCCGTTCCAGCTTCAAAGGACAGAATGATCGTGAGCGCATCGCAACCGCATCAAAAGGCGAGAAAAACTAGTAAGATCGAGTCAGATTAACAACAGGTGAGATAAAAATGTACTACACGTGGCTGGCTGACATAAACTTTACCGTCACACTGCCGTTTTGAAAGATTTTCTAATATAAACAGAGCGCACACAAAAGGCATATTTACCACGTTACTGGGCTCTGCGGCCCCATCGCATGTTGTTTCTGCGCGCTTTATTTTCTGCCGGCATTTTTTTTTCATTTGTGTCTGTGTGCCTGTAAAAAAAAGTAAAGAAAAATTGCAGCACATGAAGGCACAGCTCTAAAGCTGCAGTTTTGTAAACAGTTGAAGCGTACTTACCGACAGCGATGATTTTCGCAGGATGTTTTTCTCCGCGCCAGCGCACGTGGACATGCGTATTCCATACGCTGGTGTCTTTTGCATTTTGGAGAATTGCCGACGTAATTTTAGTCTCGACGATATCTCGCACCGAGATTACATCAAACACCGCGGCGCTGCCAGTTTTTACCCACTGCACAAGTACGTACGTCATTCTTCTTAGCACAGACCGTCCGAGCCGTACGAGTGAAAAAAGTCGGACACCACTACCACAGTTGCCGCAGCTACAAATGCAAATAGTGCAAGCACGTGTTATGCGATCTTTTTTTATTCTCGTACTAGATGGCTTGGTTTGGATTCGTTGGATTTGAACAGCATTTGAGCGCCAGAGTAGGATACAAAAAAAAACAGCAGTTGATAAACGAAATCAGCTTTTTAACGTTGAACTTTAATGAACAAGCCAGATATCAAAATTTTAGAGCTTACAATTTCTTTCTTGTGATTACCTTCTTGGTTAGGTAACAAGAAAAGATTGGACTTTTTTTTGTCTAGGAGGAATTCCGTGCGGCGGTCCTGAACGTGGTCCTGAATGTGGGGGAGCCTCACTGCACTCCGAGCGCGGAATCACGTGTCTTATTCTGTTAACGTGTTTTGCCAAAATCTCGCCTTCAGCTTTCTGATGCCGCTTTAATGAAAAATGAGGCAGTAAAATTCGCAGCTTGTCACGATGATTTCAGTATTGGCGCATATCTGTGAACGCGCGGTACACGGTACCGCTCGTGGCAAGGTCTTGCCCTTGACTTTCCGCTAAGGGAAAAAAAATTGAATGACAGTTCAGGAAAGGAAATAGCGCAGTAATTGTCTCACATATCGGTGGACATCGGAACTGCGCCGCATGAGAAGGGAGGAAGGT
The DNA here is from genome assembly GCF_052857255.1 of Amblyomma americanum. Taxonomy (NCBI): domain Eukaryota; kingdom Metazoa; phylum Arthropoda; class Arachnida; order Ixodida; family Ixodidae; genus Amblyomma; species Amblyomma americanum. The sequence goes on along the minus strand of NC_135497.1, from coordinate 391,169,068 downwards.
GGGAATGAAAGATAGAGCTGCCGTAGTGGAGGGCTCCGAAATAATTTTGACCACCTGGTGATATTTAACGTGAACTGACATCGCACAGCATACGGGCGCTTATTGCGTTTCGCCTCTCGCTTATTGCGTGTTTTATAAACGCGGCCGTCGCGGTCGGGTTCGAAGCCGGGTACTCCGGCTTGGTTTTGAGGAAAGGAAATGACGCAGTAGCTGTCTCACATATCTCGGTGGACACCCGAACCGCGCCGTAAGGGCATTAAGGAGGGAGTGAAAGAAGAAAGGGAAAGTGGCGCCGTAGTAGAGGTCGACCACCTGGCCATCACGTCGCACAGCACATGCACGCGTGCGCCTTTTGCGGGTTCGCCTCCATCGCGAAACAACTAGCGGCACACCACGGCATATACCTGTTTATGTGAAAATGCGTGTGACTGCACTATAAAGGATTCTGAGGATGCATATATTCAAGGTGCAATATATATGTGTCATTGGTCCGAACCTATAGCTGTCGCAAGCTAGCCTCCAACGTGTCTAAAACATATGTAAGCTATATGCAAAGAGAAATGCCATGACATCACCCAGATGCTATACGACGAACGGTTGCTGAAAATTTTGGTGAATGTGATCGGGAATACTGCCACCACATTCCATGCTCGGTTTAAGGCCATATGAAACGCGCGCCGAACAAGCTACGGAAGAAAGTGCAGGAGCTTTCGCTTGAATAGCTGTCTTTTTTTTTGCACAATATCCTTAAATAGAGCAGCGCCTACAGGCAAATACGCGTTGACTCATATAAACGAGCGTATTTTTTTTGCTATCACCTTGCCTTTTATTATTTTTTTCAGCGGCCGACCCTGTTTCCCACCGGGTGACCGGTTTCCGCGGCCGGCACCTACCTTTTCTTCCCGTTTTGTTTTGTTATCCTAATTTTACATCTAGGTACGTCACACAGTGCTACAAACTTTAGTACACAATTACTTTGTGTGGCATCATTACTCTGTCACAGGCATATTTTAATCGCAGTGCATTGATAGTTTCGATTTAAACTCGAACGGTAATTTTTTGCGCAGTGCATGCTGCGTCTTCTTGCTTTAATTTCATATGCACGCAGTGGCCTATGCTACACAATTACACAAGGCTGTCATGCGCTGTGGAGTTGTTGAATTCGCCTGGAGCCTTTTAGCATATATCCATTTTCTCCCGGTAAAAATTCAGCATTGACAGTAACAAGTAAATATTATGCATCCTGGTTTCAGCGCTTACGCGGCACTTTTGGTCTCGGATAATTGGTCGAGTGAAAGTTCTAACGATCGATGAATAAAACTTCGCGGCAGTCGAGCGATATTAAAGCAAAGAAATATTGTTGTCCCTGATGAAATGTATGACACGTATGGCACAGGTGACATATATGATCAAGGCTGGGCTAAGCTGCAATATAGTCATAATATATCCTAAGGATGGAAAACTGAGAGCAACGACAGCCGGACGTGAGGTTCTACTGCGTGCACTGGTTTGTCTGACTGCAGTATACTGCAGTCAGCCAAACCAGTACAATTATTAGAAGCAGCCTATAGGCTGCTTCTAATAATTGTGCTAGTTTTAAAGCTGGTGCCAGCTGTGTACAACGTACGTCTTTGCCAGAAGCTATAGGAAATAAACCCCTTGGGCTCCAAACTTTTGACAAAGGTATGCATGAATTCATTTATCAGCTGTAGCTGCAGCCAATCAACCTTTTGCCGCAGCAGTCGAACTTTTTCGGCTGCCATAGATTATACGGTGTGGTATGGTACGGTATGGTATGGTTACATGTGAGGTTCAGAGTTCCGAAGATGTGAACTTCCGGATAACGACCTGCACAGATACCGCAGAGTACACATGAGCTTTTTGTGTTTCGCCTTCATCGAAATGCGCCCAGAGGCGTTTTTCGATTCACCGCGTATCAGTTTGGTGAGATGTGCTAGCGTTGTGAGCGACACACACACACACACACACACACACACACACACACACACACACACACACACACACACACACACACACACACACACACACACACACACACACACACACACACACACACACACACACACACACACACACACACACACACACACACACGCACACACACACACACACACACACGCACGCACGCACACACACATACACACACACACACACACACGCACACACACACACACACACACAAAATTGGGGCTGCATGATCGAATTTTCGCATACAAATGACATGATTCATCACACATGCGAACTCTGCCTTTTGTACCTCCAGTTTTAATAAAAACAAATATCAGTGGCTGGTTCCTGAACGCAACACTTGCAGTGCTATATGTGGTCACCGCGTTGAGGTGTGCTGTTCTATAGTTGTTCTAAAATATGATGTAAAAAAAAGTGGCATGCACCCGTCAGCTCACGTTGAGAATTAGCCATGAGCGTTGCATAGCCGATGCTCGGCTACGAGTACCTACGAATCCGAATCCTGATCCAGCAGAAGACACTGTGCGATCGCGACCATCGTGTCTTTTTCATACTAACATCGCTAGCATCCAGTTCGATCTGCCTTTCCCACGAAATTCGAGTCGTTTGTTCAACCGCTGCTGTTAGCAGCGTGAACGTTCCGTGCGCTGTACCAGTGTTTGGAAAGGTTCGCTTCACGGAGTTGTCAACATCACGCCTGACAAAAGGTGAGCGCCCTTTGTTTTGGCGGGTGAGTTTGAATTGTAATGCATGCGTAATCCGAGTTAACATTTACGGAGTGCCTAAAGATACGTCCGGCGTACACACTTCAGCATGTTTGATAAGCGCTAAGACACGAGGGCTAAACAGGAAACACGGACACAAACGAAGCGCTTCCTCGTGTCTTCGCTCTGTTCAAGTATGCTAAACGTTGACCAACTCGCCCAATTTTCGGTTCTACCCAGTTCGTTCTCATTAAAGGTATGGCGGACGTCACTGTAGGTCCATGGCTAAAGTTCGATTCCGGCCGCGGTGGTCGAATTTCGATAAAGGCGAAATTCTACAGGCCCGTGTTCTGTGCAATGTCAGCGCACGTTAAAGAACCCCCGGGGGTCGCAATTTCTGGAGCCCTCCACTACGGCGTCTCTCATAGCCTAAGTGGCTTTGGGATGTTAAACCCCCGTCAACCAAACCAGGTCCGTGGGTAAAGTCGCGTCCAACGTATGCGTTTCATGCTGTCGGTGCGCCACTGCTACTTGCTATGCGGTGTTCTCTGCAAAGCGTATGCAATACTGTAAGGTGCACGCTACATTCGCCAACTTTTGAGGAGCTGCAAAGAGAAGTTTGCCCATTCTTATATTTCCGGCGGTCGCTCAGTCATTGCGGAGGCGACGAATCGTATCTAGCTCGTCCGCTCGTCGCGACCATCCGACATGCACAAAGGAGCCGCGACCTTAAATGCATGCGATTACGTTCAGATGTAGTGAAAGTCTTCGAGCACTCCCAAAAGTGGCACAGACAAGCGTTTTCAGGCCCGGTTGTGCGTGGCGAGCACCACCATCACTTGCACCAGGTTGCATACGCAAGTGGTGACGCGATGTAAGCCAGCAGATATGTATTCACTTGCTGTCCCCTTGCGGCTCAGTAAACAGCCTCTCAATCTGTCACCTTGTTCTGCTCGTAATTTGAGCAAGTTATCGCCAGAATTTGTGTCGGCGGCAGTTGTGCACAGACCTGTGAAGCGGAGTGGTGTGCTTGCTAGGGATTGAGCGCCTGCACTCGGCGATGGCCACTGCAAAGCGCCTGCTTGGATGGGCAGCTGCAAAGCCGGAAGCGTATACGATTGAGCCACTTCAGGGCAAACATGGACATTTTTTAGGGGAAGACAAGGAAAGTGAGCCTCTCTCAGCTTGGTCTTTCGCACATAAGTTCGCGCACATAGAGTTTAGACACCCTCTGGTCCGAACATAGCGCGAGCCGAACGACCCCCTCAGCCATCGCGACACGAGTGAATGGGAGCACGGATGCGGCATGCACTCAACTTCGACTGCAGGACAGCGGCTGGCAGCAACGAAGCAAACGTCAAGTTCGCGAAGCGAACTTCGGCACACGACAGAAAAGCACAGCTCCGCTCACCGCAGTGGCTCGGTGGTGGTTGTGGTCGACAGCTTCCAGAGTGTTGTACATTTATTGCAAGATGTAATAATGATTGCTGCCAAATGGCTAAAGCTATGTTTGAACACTTTTGCATGCACTCCAGCACCACCTGCAACGTAACAAATTTTGTGCTCAGCCAGATCACAAAGATCACCGAAGTTGGTATATATGAAGCAAATGTGCAATGTGTAAACAAATGTTTATTTTTCAGATGAGGCCGGCAGGCGTATATAAGCGGTATCAACACACTGATGCTGCAGGAATTCCTAGAAGCTCAGCACATCGCTACAAGAAGCAGTACACTGCTCTGAATGTCTCTGTCAGGTAACTTATCCACTGTGGTCATGTCTGTAGTTACTTCATGTCAGCAAACACAGACAGCCGTTACCATAGGCTTCAGGTTTAAATCTTGATCCATTCTTCCCACTCATTTGCCTTTTCTGCACATTCTATATAATGTTATATATGTGGTTTCATAAAAATTTATATTTATATTTTTCCTTAAAAGGTACTGTTGCATGTTTGTGGTATGTGACATGCAATTCACCTAAGTGGCTTCAAGGGTTTGCATCTGTCATGTCGTGTATATAGCACTTTTCACAAGGGTGGCCTTGTCTAGTTCTGCTACATGTAATAAGTCTTCATATATAAGTACAATTTTGATGTTAAAAAAATATCTGTACAGTCTACACCAAACCTGTGTACAGTGCTAAAGCAGTGCTTCCAGGCAGTAAAAACTGAAATTAGACAGCAGCCCATGATTCTTGTATATCTATGTGGCTCTATTTCTTGGGAAGTGTAGCGTGTAGAACCTAGCACATGCAGCAAGTTGTTGGTTTGTTGGTGGGGCACTGGACCACGCAAGTGCTTGACATAAGAATGAGACAGGTTGTACATTGTATTCTTATGTTATAAATAATAAAAACAATGACATAAAAGCCTGTATTGTGGCTGAAAGGTTTATTATCTGCTGCAGTGGCTCAGTGGGTAGGGCGCTTGAATGCTGCACGAGGACGAGTGTTCGAACCTGTGCACGGTGGCTGAGTTTTGATGGAGGCGTATTGAAGGTGCCCATGTATAGTGCGATGTCAGTGCGCATTAAAGAGTCCCAGGTGATCTAAATATATCCGGAGGCCTTCACTGCATTATATTTCATACATAGCCTATTTTGCTTTGAGATGTTAAACAACAAATACTATACCAGCATTTGTCTACATGCGGAATGCTGTACATCCTGGGAGCTGCACACGGGTATTTCAGACACCAAAACAAGGGCCTTTTCTTCTTTATAATAGAATTGTGAATGAAGCCCTTCTGACATGTGGCAACCCTATTTCTGCATTATGGTCTTTTACCTTCCATGAGGTTGAAAAACAAATTAGAAAAAGGGGAGATTAGTTTATTTTCATAAGAGAAACAACTTTGCAGAAGACCAGGCATATGACAGTTGTAAGAAGATGGAGCTTCATTCAGGAGTTCAAGAAATTGGATGAAGTTACCACAGGAAATTTTTATAGCAAAGGCATGCATGTCGAGTGATTGAAGCTTTTATCTTCAAGATGACTGAGAGCTGCGCAGTGGTTACTTATCCGTGAACAAAACAATAAGAGGAACAACAAATTTAGAAGGCTAATGAAGGTGACCAAAATTCTCTACAAAGAGATGAGAACAACTCATACTTGTAGAGGTCTTTATGCTTACCTGTCCTTATGTCTGAGCTTTTTGCCTGAACTTCTGATGCCTGTACTTATAATTTCCCTTTCTTTTTTTGTATTCATGCACCCACCCTGCAAAAATCCCTTGTGGGATTGCAGTATTCATATATAAATAAAAAATAAAAACAATGGTTAGCCTTCTGTTCATATACACAAGCTTAAAGCATGCAACAACCTCAGTAAATTCATTCAGGGAACAAAAAACACGTGTGCATGGGAAGACCTTTTTAAGAGTGGGAAAATGCCAACAGGAGGAATGTAGCTATGTTTACCAGTGCAGACACCTTAGCAGAACAACGGTGACTCATCCACTGAGGAATGCTGTAGAGCAATGCTCTAGATGTCAGTGGGAAGTGTGTTCAATTCTGTTCACTCTCATTTAATTACCTATGGTGATTTCAGCATGGTGCTTTCAGCATTTTCAAAGCAATTCTTCATTTTCTTTGGGCGTGCATCTAGTGAAAGAGCCACTTTTTTGCACATATGGAACTATTAGCGTTATTGGTAGAAGAGAAAATGGTATGTACAGTGGAGTGCCACTGATTCAAACTCACTTATTTTACACAACAGGTTATTTCAGCGGTCTGTTTGGTTCGGTTAACATTAAACACGTTAAAAGGGTCCTGTTAATTTGACTTAGTTAATTTGAATAAATTTTCATTCCCCTTCAAGTTCGAATTATTGAGAGTTGACTATACTGGCTTTTAGGATAATTTTATAATTTATAATGAGAATTTTATGCTTATTGCATTCGTAGATGCCATTAAAAAGCAGTGGCATGCATTTTGGCAAATTTTATGCAGCAAAAATTTTCTAGAAGCTCCCAGCAAAAAACTTACATAATGTATTACATAAGTGCAGTACAACTTGTTTACATGAAATTGAACGGCTTATTTGAAACCAGCATGTAAAAATGCATGTTCGCTGAAGATTTCAGAATTGTAAGTTATTAAAAAGGAAACTTTTTTTCCCCAAGACAAGCTTCCAGTCCTCAATCCTTGGGCAGCATACATTGCAGTGACACAAAGCCCCTATTCACAAATTCGTGCAGAACGTTGTTTGTGGAAATGAAATGTTTCTCACAAATGTGCGCGTTCGGCCATTGAGAAGAGAAGCCACCAACTTCTCATCAGGGAATGGCACGTCTCCACTTTTCTCGCAGTTCGGTGAGGCACGGGAAGCAAATTATGGCACCTTTTCGTCGTTGCACTTGTAGCTGTAGCGGCAGCTCATCAGACAAGACGAAAGCATCGTTAACAGAAAGCGCACGCTTGTTCACAAATACATAAACATTTGCATAGCATTCTTCGACACTGTGCTTGATAAGATACCAGAACAAGAAAATTCCACACTGCAAAACGTTGCTTTCTATGCAGTCAGGCGGCTTCCGCTGCGCCATTCACATTAAAACGCTCATTGATTGACACCAGCGCTGCTGTAAGGCTGCTTTTGGCAGTGTGCCAAGCTTTCCCATAAAGTTGCAGAGCAGTTTCATGACCATTAAGCGGTATTGGAAAACTGCTAGTACACTGTGATAGCTGACGGCGAAAAATCGAGCGGCACTCTCATTCATATACGTTTGCGTGGAAGTATAATGAAAAAACCACGGCATTTAGTTTTTGTAATTCTGAAGTGCCGTATAATTAAAATTCACACTTCGTAAAAGGTGTAGAGCAAGGTCGCACTAAATTGTAGCTTATTTGCTGATTTCCAGCATTATTTGTCAAATTATTGCTGACCTCTCCATATGTGACAAGGTTTTCATTTGTCATATATGGGTGAAATACATCTTGTGTGACACCTTGCAGTGGTTTTCTATTTGGAAACGGAAATAAAGTGATTGCACAGTACCGGAATATAAAAATGTTCCAAGTGCACATAGCCTTAATCATGCTGCAGTTGGACTTCTCATGGCAGTTTCAACATCGTCTTTATGTTTATTTGCAGTTCAGCTGATAGAATAGCTGCAAAGATTGAAGCAGCAGTGTGTTCCCTATCGTAAGACTTTGAAGGACAGCAAAAGGGAGACATAGGGCATGCTGCAATTTTTGCTGGGCAAGATGCTGATACCGTTCCACAAATGGAGAACTCTCCCGTTACATCAGCACTACCCTCTTCAGATTTTGAAGAGGTGCAAAGGGGAGACATAGGACAAGCTGCAGTTTTTGCTGGGCAAGATGCTGATACTGTGCCACAAATGGAGAACTCTCCCGTTACATCAGCACCACCCTCTTCAGATTTTGAAGAGGTGCAAAGGGGAGACATAGGACAAGCTGAAATTTTTGCTGGGCAAGATGCTGATACCATTCCACACAGGGAGAACTCTCCTGCTGCACCACTTCGACAGGCTGTTGTTTCAGACCCGCCTTGCATGAAATCCATCGAGCTAGACCCAATGGTATGTGCATTTATACTTATTTTGCCGCACACAAGCTGGATCCATCTGTGAATCGGCAGAGCATAAATTGAGGGTATGCTCCACGTACACAAGATAGTTATTTGAGTACTTTTATCCCCGCATATACAGGAAAAGTTGAAAATATGTTTAGAGATGACAGGGGTGTGGAGGGTTAATACAGGTCTTGCATTTAAAGAAAATGCATGTGTCAGAGTTGGGTAAACATGGTAGTGCTTTGAAGCTCTAGGAATTCAAACAAGTTGAAATCATAACAGCTTATGTTTTTGTGAAGGGTTGCTTCCTACAGTTTGCACACTATGTGACCAAGTTACCAATAGTTTGAAAGCAGTCTGGTGCCAGCGGTTTTTTTTTCAGGCCCGACCCTTGTTTCCCGGGGCCTAATTGAACCACCACGAGAGTCTTCTCCTGGTTATGGCTCACTCTCTGCGGCACCACAGTTCAAAAGAAGCTACAGAAAGCCTTTTGGCTTTGCTCCACAGTCATCTGCCAAAAGGCAGCGAACTACCTGCCACAAAGTACATGTTTGAGAAATATTTTAGAGACCAGGAGCAAGCAATCACTAGCCATTTCTATTGCTCAACTTGCCGTAAGTATATTGGTGTGGCAGAAGAAGGTGACGATGTTTTCTGTTCATGTGGCCTGAAACACTCAGCTAAGGTGTTGCAGAAGGAAGGGTCGTACTTTCTTTGTTTGGATTGGAGGGCTGAGCTCCTTAACCTCCTAAAGGCCAGAGGCCCTCTGGCTGAAAAACCGGGCCTAAAGTTTGATGTCGGGGATCTAACAGAGAGCCCAGCGTACTGCCAACTTCCCCTTGGCCCCGACGACATCACGCTGACATGGAACACAGACGGCATACCCATCTTTCATTCGTCGGATTACAGTGTGTGGCCATTGGAGTTAATAGTGAATGAGCTGCCTTTCAAAGAGCGGATGAACAATGTACTTCTTGCGGGTCTCTGTTTTGGGCCAAAGAAGCCAGACATGCAGTGTTTTTGATTCCTTTCATCCAGGAAATGAATGAAATGAGCACGAGTGGTTTAAGATGGTCAGACAGGAACTGTGTCAGCCATTTCACAAAAGTCTACTCTGGCCCATGCACTGCAGATGCAGTTGCTAGGTGCATGTTGCATAACCAGACACAATTTAATGGGGAGTATGGCTGCTGCTGGTGTTTGCACCCTGGCCGCGTCGTCAGGCAGGGCAAAGGGCATGCCCGCGTGTATGAAATGATGAAGGCCAGGAAAAGGACAGATGATGATTTCATCAAAGATGCGAAATCTCACTCACACAGTGTGCTTGGAACCACAGTGTTATCGCTGATGCTGTTCTTTAGCATCACCAACAACACTGTGGTGGACTACATGCATGCTGTGTGTTTAGGTGTTGTTAGAGCTACCACAAACCTATGGCTGAAAGGTGCCCATTCTGGCAAGAGCTTTTACATGGGCAGAAACCTTGCCGCCCTAAACGAGCGGCTGAAGGGCCCCACGCCGCCTTATGAGTTATCCCGCCTGCCTCGCTCTCTATGCCAGCACAAGTTCTGGAAAGCAACAGAGTGGAGGGCATGGCGTTTGTTTTATTCACCATTTGTTCTTAACGGTCTGTTGCCTCTCCCGTACTTTAAGAATTGGGTCAGGCTAGCCAACATCATGCACGTTCTTCTGGCTGACAAAGTTGCCCTTGATAACCTTGCAGCAGTTGAGGCAGAAATTGCTATTTTCATGAAAAAGTACCAGCATCTGTATGGGTTTGTACACATGACATTCAATGTGCACCTGCTGTCGCACTTGTGTGACAGTGTGCGGCAGTGGGGCCCACTTTGGGGTTTTTCTGCCTTCCCCTTCGAAAATATGAATGGGATTGTGAAGAAAAGTTTTCATGGAACACATTATGTTCCACAGCAAATCTGTCGAAAACTTCTTCTATCCCAATTCTTGCCCACATTGGCAAACACGCATTCATCTTTTGATGGCAAGCCTGAAATTTTACATCAATTAGAAAACCTGACAAGGGGATATAGAAAAATTTTCAGCATTTGCAAAGGAAACGCAATGACCATTGGTGCTGCCTCAAAAATTCTTACGATGTTCGAAGCTCAGTTCATCAAAAGCAAGGGAATTTCTACTTCATGTCTTATGAAGTTCAAAAAAGTATTTGTTAAGTGGACGAAACTCATCTCCAACTCATTGGACAAAAGCAGTCGGAACAATTCAGTTGTTTGTTTAAATGATGGTTCGTTTGGCATTGTTGAATGTGTGCTTGTCACTTGTAGGAAGTACACTGTGCTCTGCAGGTATGAGAAAGATGTATATCTGATGCTGCAGGATGTAAGGGCAAAGCTCTCAAGGTTCACCACGAGCTTTGCTCGCATGTATTTTCTCGAAGCTCGACAGCACTACAAACTGGTGGATGTTGGTGCTGTGAGTAACAAATGTATTGCTTTCACTGTGAATGACAAGCTGTATGCCTGCCCTCTATTCAGGAACATGGACCACTAAGTGGGACATCTGGCTTTGTACAACCTAAATAGCAGGGTACACTTGCCTGGAACATGAACTCTCTGTCACCTCTGCTATGTTCCGGCCTGCGCCTGGTTCAACGGGCTCTTTCAGAGGCGCTCGGATGGCCCAGGTTCAGACCAGACGGCCAAATTTGGTGCCCTGGCCTGGCTGCAGAGCTCATACCGCATTGTAAATAGTCATCTGCATTTGTTCTGTCTTCTGCATTTAGGAATTCAGGCAATGTCTGGCTTGCAGTGGCAGCACAGCGCTAGGACGCTACATGTGTTGAGCACTTGTAGGCTAGGTTCCCATTTCTTGAATCCCTAACGGTGGTGTTGTTCTGCTGCCGCCACCAGTTTTTGGACTGAGCCTGGTTCAACGGGTCCTTTCAGAAGCACTCGGATGGTTCAGGTTCAGTCGGCCACATTTGGTGCCCTGGCCTGGCTGCAGAGCTCGTACCGCATTCTAAATAGCCATCTGCATTTGTTATGTGTACTGCATTTAGGAATTCAGGCAATGTCTGGCTTGCAGTGGCAGCACAGCGCTAGGACGCTACATGTGTTGAGCACTTGTAGGCTAGGTTCCCATTTCTTGAATCCCTAACGGTGGTGTTGTTCTGCTGCCGCCACCAGTTTTTGGACTGAGCCTGGTTCAACGGGTCCTTTCAGAAGCACTCGGATGGTTCAGGTTCAGTCAGCCACATTTGGTGCCCTGGCCTGGCTGCAGAGCTCGTACCGCATTGTAAATAGCCATCTGCATTTGTTCTGTCTACTGCATTTAGGAATTCAGGCAATGTCTGGCTTGCAGTGGCAGCACAGCGCTAGGACGCTACATGTGTTGAGCACTTGTAGGCTAGGTTCCCATTTCTTGAATCCCTAACGGTGGTGTTGTTCTGCTGCCGCCACCAGTTTTTGGACTGAGCCTGGTTCAACGGGTCCTTTCAGAAGCACTCGGATGGTTCAGGTTCAGTCGGCCACATTTGGTGCCCTGGCCTGGCTGCAGAGCTCATACCGCATTGTAAATAGCCATCTGCATTTGTTCTGTGTACTGCATTTAGGAATTCAGGCAATGTCTGGCTTGCAGTGGCAGCACAGCGCTAGGACGCTACATGTGTTGAGCACTTGTAGGCTAGGTTCCCATTTCTTGAATCCCTAACGGTGGTGTTGTTCTGCTGCCGCCACCAGTTTTTGGACTGAGCCTTGTTCAACGGGTCCTTTCAGAAGCACTCGGATGGTTCAGGTTCAGTCGGCCACATTTGGTGCCCTGGCCTGGCTGCAGAGCTCGTACCGCATTGTAAATAGCCATCTGCATTTGTTCTGTCTACTGCATTTAGGAATTCAGGCAATGTCTGGCTTGCAGTGGCAGCACAGCGCTAGGACGCTACATGTGTTGAGCACTTGTAGGCTAGGTTCCCATTTCTTGAATCCCTAACGGTGGTGTTGTTCTGCTGCCGCCACCAGTTTTTGGACTGAGCCTGGTTCAACGGGTCCTTTCAGAAGCACTCGGATGGCCCAGTTTCAGTCGGCCACATTTGGTGCCCTGGCCTGGCTGCAGAGCTCGTACCGCATTGTAAATAGCCATCTGCATTTGTTCTGTGTACGGCATTTAGGAATTCAGGCAATGTCTGGCTTGCAGTGGCAGCACAGCGCTAGGACGCTACATGTGTTGAGCACTTGTAGGCTAGGTTCCCATTTCTTGAATTTCTAATGGTGGTGTTGTTCTACTGCTGCCACCAGTTTTCGGCCTGCGCCTGGTTCAACGGGCCTTTCAGAGGTGCTCGGATGGCCCAGGTACAGACCGGGCGGCCACATTTGGTGCCGTGGCCTAGCTGCAGCGCTCTCGTCTTGTGTTGATGTGCTTGCTTATCAGTCTGTCTTGTGAAATTTGCCTGTAGGTTTTCATCTTTTTGTGTGGCACGCCTGATAACATAATTTCATTTGTTTCATTCCTTTGTCTGTTTGTGCCTGTCTGCCGGTTTGTACCTTTGTTTCTTTTCAGGCTTATGGCAAAGGTTGCTGTGAAGCTGTATAGAGGTGTTGCAGCCCATAGTGCAGCCGTGTGCATATCCTTTTCTGAGATTGTTGGCAATGTATATGCCACTCCTCTTGATATCTGGGCTGTGTCAACCATCACCTTGGCCGGCACCATGGTTTATGTGCCATTATTATGTGTTTCTGAGCTTTACGTTTCCACTTTGCTATCCTTTCAACGGCTGGGAAACCAGACCATGCAGTGGCACTCTCGGCAGAACCTGCCTGCTAGAGAGCGTGGTTCCCAGGTGGAGGATAGGGGGCCTGCTGTACGGCAGTGCAGTGACAAGCACAGTCTACAGCAGTGGTGCTTGCACCTCGCGTACCAACAGGCAGATGCAGTTTCCCTTAGGAGCGCCGCAGGCAACCATCTTATGGAGTCCTCTCCTCTTACAAACTGAATAAACATGGAGTTTGAAACACCTATTTGTCATATTTCACACTGTCTCTTCTTTATGAATGAAGCTTCGTGCTGTGGTTTGCTTTAGTGAGACCCGTGTACCATCACATGTGCCCGTAAGCGCTTCGGAACACTTCACATAGTGAAGGTTCCTTATAATGTGTGTGCAGCAAAAACCAATTCAAGAGAAGCTCGACAAATATAGGGCAGCAAGGGTGAGTGTACACTGAACATAACGCATTGCAAGGTGTTGTGTTATGGACTGGACAGTTTCATGTGGCCATGAGCAGCGCATCAGCCTTTCATCCGGTATTACAAACCTACTTCACCTTGGGGGATTCCCCTGAAATATTGAACAAACCATGGTTTTGTATCAATGATACCCCTGAAATATTGCACAAATCATGGTTTTGTATCAATGATTTCAAGTTGTTGACAATTCTACATAGGTTCATGTTGTCTTCTGGTTTGTATTAGTTCCCCAGTGTGAACACTCAAAGCTAGGCATGCGTGCAGTTTTTGGCATATGCCTGGATACGCTGCTTTATTTCAGCATCTGTGCAGTGGTATTGTCGGAGGAAAGTGAATTTGCTGGAGGAGGGGAAAAAACATTGACAGCCTTGACAAGTGTGCTCTGCTCCTGCACAGATGGCAGTGACAGGGGACAAGAAACGCTTATACAAATGTAATGACTCAATCACTGTATCATAACAAAAAAATGGTGTGCACAGTCGAGCAGAATACGTGGATGTAAATCAAATGAAATAATATGCAGGTAGGCATCAAGGAGCAGTAAAAGAAAAATGCACTACACAGCAGCACAGGATGTGCTCACGATATCTGAAATGAACAGTGCCTCTTTGCAGAGATGACATACTAATATCAGGGAAACTCACCTACGGTAAACCTATTCAGCAGAATCGGTGACTGGTAACCAAGCTTTTGATGGCTGTGGTTACTTGTAATGAGTAAAATTCAGATTGGGTTGTGGTGGTGGAGATGGGGTCACTGAGTGATGCCTAGGAGCCACTGATGAAATGGTGTTGTTTTGACTTTTTCTCATGGTTATACCAGTCCAATAGGTGATAACCGTGAAGAATATGTGTCCTAATGATGGCATGGTTAATTATAAGAAACTAAGATGTGTGTCACCCAGGTAGATCATAGACTACCCGAGGAGCACAGCGTTGGATTTTGTCATGTTTACCGAGAAAATATTTGTGTCTGAGCATGCTTGAAATTCTTTTAATATGAGATTGTCATGTATGTTTAGATCTTTAAAGGTGTCGCTAGACATAAGGAAAGTAGTATCATGTACATAAATTATAAAACGGGCGGTAGTGTCATGAGTGTCGTTATCATTATTATACCGATTAAAAACAAAGGCCCAAGGATACTGCCTTAATAGGCACTGGTGTGAATTGAATATCTCGACTGCTTCATCATAAAGTAATACACATAGGTCATTCAGAATAATTTCAAATTCATACGGATTCTACTGAACCTATACTGATTTAACGTTATGCAGCGACACTGACAGACTTGCGACATGCAAGAAAATTCGCCTTTCTGCTCTCTTGGTTCTCCAATAACGGGTGAAATGCTAGAGAAAATAACAGTTTTCAGATATTTGAGGTTAAGAATGAGAAGAATTACTGCAGTTATTTCCTTGCAAGAACTTGCACTGAAACATCTTAGCAGGCACCAACCATGTGGTCAGTGCCAGTGTGGTTTCAGCACTTCTTTGACAAGGACTTCCTATGATCCCCAATGTGACCTGCTATGCGTCTCTCAATATGAATTTTTTTGGGGCGATATGTTCACTTTGTGTACCCATGTAACAATGTAGCACCCCAGTGATATCCCAAATGCATTCAGTAGTGGCATCGTTGTAATGGTGTCACGTGGCAAATGAAAGATGAGCTTTGTAAGGAAGGCAATTTGTAATTATGCTTTCATGTACACTAATAGACGATATGGTTACAGGACTCATTTGGTATTTTGGGTTCAGATGTGAAGGTATTCCCTGCGGACCTCCGCCTCAAGAATTTGCCAAGAAACACACTATATCGTAACTAATTAGGATTATATTTGATCAGGCTTGTATACAAACCCCACCTGCCAGGGTCTTTCGAACAGATAATAATAATAAGGTTTTCAGTCGGTAGCTAGCATGTTGAAATATATGGCCCAGACAGCTATGCTATGCATGTTTTGTAACAGTAAAAGCAAAATGCTCAAACACTTTCGAAATAACGAAACGGTAGTGGGGAAATAGCCCACGTAGGTGATAACAGCTCATAGCAAAGCATGTCAGCCATATGTATATAGTTCATTGACCTTTCTTCCGTTGCCTGACTGCTCCTCAACAGCCTAAAGAAGGTTCCTATAAGTTTTGCTTCTGACATATTTTGTGACACCAAAACTGCAGATGGCGCGCCCACTCGCACTGGCTTTCGAAAAGCTGGCTGCCTGGGCTTAAACGCATGCGAGCGTCGCATATGGTTACTGGGTGCAAGCCGTCCGCATTCATAAGGAAAAAACAATGTGTTCTGCTTATTTTGTAACACACCGCTGGAAAGGTGAACCGCAGTCAGGCACAGTATCCGCGGATGCATTGCATGGTGTAATGTTCGTAATTATGGTAAACAGTGCATTGAATCGCTTGAGATCGGGTTTACATCGGGTTCATAGCGCGTCGTCGTGTCCATTTTGAGTTGTGCTTTCAATCAACAAAACCATGCGGCAACTAGCCGAAGTTCTACATCAGCTTCGTCCTTGATGTTACATGTGTGGAAAAGGTTGTCATGTTTGGCCGCCACCGTGGAGGCTACTCCTGCTAGCGAGCTTTCTCTCTTCACGGGATCCCCTCGAATAGTGGTAAAATTGAAATATTTCGCTGCTGCGATTGGGTTGCTTTTGTCTCGTTCAAGTAGCAGCCTTGCTGCTGGCAAGACTGACAGCGCAGTTACAGCCGCATAACCGTGGCTGCGAGCATAATCCGCGGCGTCCCGCATTTCCCAAACTGCTATGCTCGTTTCCTTGCAGAGTCGAAACCAGAACTGAAAGTAAACGCACATGACGGAAACGCAAGAGTCACAAAAATAATGAAGTTGAAGCCTTAGGTAGATGCAGGATGCTTTAAGCGTTTTATTTTATTGTAGTGTTTATTTTATTGTGGATAGTATGTGCACTACACATGCTCCAGCTTTTGAGCGCGTTGCTTGCGTTTCTAGTGACGGTTGTCACGTGGTATTTACGTTGTGCGCGCGAGGTTCTTGTCGGCGCGTTGGGGTTTTGTCTGCGCGGTAGGGTGACGTGCAACCCGTCGGCATGGATCCCGCGTTGCACGGCGTCATCATTGGCGACAGCCAAGTAAAGTTCTTAAACCGGACACGGGTGTATGTGCCCGCGAGCATGCGTATATGCACATTTAGCTACGGCGACGCCGACGCACGACGCCTCGTGGACATAATCAGGAGAATGCCCCTGTAGCCATTGCACTTCGTGTCAATTTACGTTGGCGGCAACGACCTCTGCACTGAACGGTCGCCGGAGGACACTGCCGATGACATAAAGGTATGTGATCATGAGCGGCTGCAACTGTTTTGAGTGGCGGCTATGCGTGCGAAATGTGGTTTTCACGGCCGGGAGCACGTGCTTCGCGCAAACTGCGCGACAGATGGCACGATTATAGCTCGTTTTCCTTGTTTCTTTCCATGTGTCGGTATTAGAAAAGCCGTTACCACAGAAAGTGTTCGGCAGTGGCGTGTCAAGCGTCATTTGCCTGGAGTAAAAGCGGGCGCAGAAAAATTGAATTCTCCACTTTCAAGGAAGAGAGGGTTGGGAAGAGAGAAGAATCGAGTGGTGGAGAGGGTGCACATTGCACTGTGATTACTTAGTGCATAGTCTGCCGCATGAATGGTCTCCAGCGATTTTTTTTTTGATGCACGTCACATTTCCTCCATGCGCACATGTCTGCATGCTGCTTACAAAGTGTGCCGCAATTGCATGCAAGCTAGAAGACTTCTTGTTTCATCGTACAATACGGACAGAGATGTTGGAATGATATATTGTTCTCGTGTCCACGACAGTCGCGTGCTTTGCCACTTTCCCCTCTCACTGCTCTTGTACACCGCAAGAATTAATGTTGCTTGTTTCTTCCATGCAGAAACTAGTGCAGCAGGCAGCCCGTGTGGCCAGAAAAGTTTTCCTTTTTAGAACACCACCGCGGCTGTCCGAGACAGAGGAGCAAAAGGAGAGGAGGAGAAGGCTCGATAAATTTCTCGTCAGAAGCCTCGCAGCCTCAGACGATGTGGTGCTGGTCGGCGTGCAGGTAAGAATTCCACAGGAAGTGAGTCTTACAACTCCTATACCCTGCTGATAAAACTTATTTAAGCTTAAACTACACTTTGTTACATCACATGTGACTAATACGAATCCGTGGACTTACTGTTTCGTCAAGATAAATAAAAGTATACAATGTGATGAGAGCAAAGTCGCACAGAACTTGAAATACCGCCTTGTCGCGGTCACGCAGTGGTAAATGTATCAGAAAGGCACTGCATGCATTTTGGTCCTCTAAGCTGGAATAATTTCGTGATTGCAGTTGAAATATACTTTGAGTTGTGTGCGCATTTCTGCTGTTTGTCATTATGTGAGATGTTGCTTTAGTATCGATTTCATTTGCAGGGCCGGTTTGTTGCGGAGGGACAGGCAAAACGTGCCCTGTACGCAGCAGATGGCTACCACGTCTCCCGAGGCTGCGGGGTGAAGGCCCTGGCGAAGGCATTTTCAATAGCATTGAAAATGACATTCCGTCACGTCTTCAACTTCACGCTGCCATGTGGTCGCCACCAGCAGGTGTGGAGAATATAGCAGTGCGAAGACTGCAGGGCGAAGGGCCATTCCAATGGCCAGTGTCAACAATTCATGACATGAAGGTATGAGAGAGGCACTGAATGTGCAGTGTTTCTCTGTCATAAAAGGTTTTGTTTTCTTTGTAGTGGTAAATTTAATTTCTGTGATAATTTCTGCAGTGGAAGACAAAAAACAAGTGAAGAACGGTTGCCTGCGGCGCTCCTAAGGGAAACTGCATCTGCCTGTTGGTCCGCGAGGTGCAAGCACCACTGCTGTAGACTATGCTTGTCACTGCACTGCCATACAGCAGGCCCCCTATCCGCCACCTGGGTATCGCGCTCTCTAGCAGGCAGGTTCTGCCGAGAGTGCCACTGCTTGGTCTGGTTTCCCAGCCGTTGAAAGGGTAGCAAGGTGGAAACGCCAAGCTCAGAAACACATAATTACGGCACATAAACAATGGTGCCGGCCAAGGTGATAGTTGACACAGCCCAGACATTAAGAGGAGTGGCATATACATTACCAACAATCTCAGAAAAGTATATGCACACGGCTGAACTGTGGGTTGCAACACCTCTATACAGCTTCACAGCAACCTTTTGCCACAATCCTGAAAAGAAACAGGTACAAACCGACAGACAGGCAGAAACATACAAAGGAATGAAACAGGTGAAATTATGTTACCAGGCATGCCACACGAAAAAGATGAAAACTTACAGGCAACATTCACAAGACAGACTGATAAGCAAGCACATCAACACGAGACGAGAGCTCTGCAGCCAGGCCAGGGCACCAAATGTGGCCGCCTGGTTTGAACCTGGGTCATTCGAGTACCTCGCACCAACCATAATCACTTTCACTATGCGGACACTTGTCGCTATGCTGTGAAACTTGTGCATGCACATGAAAATAACTCACAGTAGGGATTACAAGCGCCTGCAACAACTACAAACAGCTACAAATAAACACTTCGTGACACCGCCACTTCACAGGTCTTACGTCGGTTTGAAGAGGCGCTCTGTCAACTCAGTCAGTGTAGATAAATACAGAATTCAACAAGTGGAACTGTCGCTCGTCACTGCTGCATGCGGTGAAGTTCGCAGTCGCTCCGAAGACTAGTAATATGAACATGTGGCCAATATAATATGCTTCGCGACATAGCTGCCACTGCCCAGGCCTCGCTTTCCAGTTCAGTCGACGGACGGCTATTTTGCACCGGCAGGAGCAAGGTGTCGGAGCTCGAGACGTCACTGGCGTCACGGAAAAAACGGCCAATAGCTGCAATCCTGTCGCCGGCCGGACCCGCCAACCCGCTCGAAAGTCGAAGTTGACCAACTTTCTATCCGTTTGCCGTACGAGGCGGATCCGCTTGCCCGCTCGCCAAGTAGGCCTGGCAGAAGCCGCTTAAAACGATTGTGTGACTTCCCTTAGGGTAGGGGGAGAGATTCCAAGAGAAGCCAAGCATAGCAGGGGGCAGTAAAGAGTGAGATGTGCAGATTAGGAAGCTAACAGCACTAAGGTGGCCACAGATGTAGGTAGGATGGGAGGTAGGGTTACTTGGAGATTAATAAGATAGGCCTTTGTCCTGCTCTACATGTAGCTGGAGTTTGGTTGATAATGAGGCTAGTTGTGCGGTTTCAAACCGTTAACATAAATGTCCTCTTGACTGTCCAAGGGTTTTACAGAGCCCCATTTGTGACCACCTTGCAAAGGCGCAGCTGTAGTGAACATTTAACAATTTTTGTGCTCGCTAGTCACAGTTCTGCAAGATTGTCAGCTCAGAAATGTAGCTGTCTTTTTTGCTTTCACATGGCACCACTATTGTTCAGTAGCCCACTGCCACTAAAATTGTCATGGCTTTCAGGTGCTCTTGAATTCAAGGTCCACTATGGTGGGCCAAATGGTACCTTACAATGTTCTAGTAAAACCATTTTGTTGATTCTTTGCAGGTATTGAGTTTTTAGCAAGGCACTGATGGCATGACTGAATAGATTTGTAGATTGCTCGCTTCACATTTGTCCTCCAAAAGTGCTACATAAATTCCGAAAAAAGCAATAGTGATCACCTGAATTGTTGCTAGTGTGATACAGGTGCAAGACCTCTGGCATTTGAGTGTCTAGAATGAAGTCATCTGTCCTGCAACTTGGTTGTTTTCCTCGGGAGATTTGTATTCGTGTGCTTTTTTTGAGGAGATTAACGCCTGCCCTAAATGTGCATACTCTTTTTCCATTCCCTGGTAGGTTTACCATAGGCTCTCCAGGCCCATGGTAAACCACAGATCCCTACTATTGAAGCTTGCTGACCAAAGTCATTCAAAGTGGCCAAAGGAGGTGCATTGTTCTGTGGTGCTTCTCTCTGGAGGCTTTTCCATTTCAGTAGGCACTCGAGCAAAGTTCATGATGTTCAAGCACTGCATGTGCAGCGACGCCTCAGTTTTAGGACAAACAGTTCAAAGTACTTCATCTTCATTTTGGATTTTACTTATTTTGCTCATTGCAATAAGCCCACTTTGAGCTTGCTCTCATTAGAAATATGCCACAAACGCATCCATGCTCACCGCTGGAATCACAAGATGGATGCCACCATGCTACTTTGCTTTGACAACGAATTTCACCCATGTGGGGAAAATTCAGACCAGGAAAAACTGACTGCATCAGTTTGTAATAACTGCAAATGCTACAGAGGCATTGCTGCCAATTGTTTATTCATTTAATGTACCCAAACCCTTAGCTTCCTTACCATCTTGCAGTCTCCTATCTGAGGCATTATTATGGCAGCTGATTACAAGTATTTTTCTTCTGTAGGTACAATTTCTTTGACTTCCTTTGTTTGCTAGTGTCCAATCAGATTAAATGTAAACATGCCCAATTATGCTTGTGCCCCTTACATGGATGCCACTTGTGCTTGTGCCGCTTGTGTGCATGCCTCTTGTTTTTGTGTATATGCCTCTTGTGCCTTTGCATGTCCTGAATGACATCTGAGTGGATCAATGACCATTGGCTTGGAAATTGCTGTTTTCATCTACTGTTTGTGTTAATCCAGGTAAGGCTCCAAATATTGAGGTCATATGCTAGTCTGGATAGCTTTGTCATATACATGTTTGGCTGCAAGCAAACTGTTCTAGGTGGTTTTTTCATTGAGGATTATGTACAGGTGCGGACAAAAGTAAATGGAGCATGGTATTGCCTTCTAACATTTTTCACACCTTGTCTAATTGAAATTGCTGGCTATTGTATGCGCCTGCTGGTAGTGGATGCTAGTGCGCTTCGTTATGGATTGACAATGTTTCATTATTGCTAATAGGGAAGGTGCGATTGCACTTAGAACGGAATATCATGCTCTGTTTATTATGCCCGCATCTGTATGTTAAAGAAGCCAGTAGACATAGCATACAAGGAAGGTGTACAGGAATTCTAGTTTTCTTTTTAATTTTTTGTTTCAAATAATAGTTTGTATTTTATAGAAAGTAGAAGAAGACTACATACCAGCAGTGGGAATCAAACCTATGACCTCCACCTGTCATGGTGCTATGCCAACTGAGCTATGTTGGTGACTGTGTGACCTTCTACTTCTGGTGTATTTGTGTTGCTTGCAACACACATATTAACCCATAACATAAACATACCTTGAGCCTGTTCACCAGTGTCACCTTGAATAGCAGCAGTATATGTGGAACATAGTGTAATACTGCAAGCAGGTCGTGGGTTGGATTCCCATTGGTGGCATGTGGCTGTTTCTTCTGTTTTCTGTAAATAGAAGCTTTATTGAGTTCAAAGGGTTATTTCTGGAGACTGGTAGCCGGCATCCTCAGTTCAAAACTGTGATGGCTTGTGCTGCTTCTCGGGCCTGGTTAATCAGCTTGCGCTGGTCTTCGAGGTCCAAGCTAGACAACGCCGTCTCTCGCTGCTCTCTTCTGCACTCAAGTTATGTCTATTTATCCCTTTGTTTCAATGCCATCATTAAAAACCAACTCTCATTTGCCTGTTCATTGTCGGCTGTCTTCTTTGATATGCATATTGTAATAAGCACCTCATTTTCCTAGCCCTGCCTTTGTTTAGAGTAAAGTTTAATCCTCGAGGGATGACTTCATTGACAGTGAGAAACAGCAGCCTCGTTTTGTTTGTGCCACCCAATAAATTTTGCAAGCCAGTCTTGATATTAATTCTAAGCAGCCCTTTGTTACCGCATATGAATGTTAGTTCTTATTATTACATTATGATTTGCTCTTGCCTACCTGTATGCTTGATGGTCTAGTTGTAGATATATTTCCCCCATGGCTGTACATTATGTTGTGCAGTATTATTTTATTTTGTGTGCTGTGTGTGTCTTTTAACTACTTGTACAACTCTGTTCAGGAAATGTCAAGTGCGTTCTCTTTCCAGCTTGGTATAGACTAGTCTTTGCACCTGCTCTGCTTTGATGTGTCACTAGAGGCATCATATTGGATTTTGTGCTTTCTAAATGGCTCTTTAAGTCAGTAAAAACTTCAGTATTCATGTTAAATACTTGTGCAAATTGTCATTTTCCGAGCATTTTTGGCTCATATTGAATAAACTGCCATAGTGGTATAGCGAGGTTTGCGACATATTGATGCAAGTGCCCATACAAGAATTTCATATGACTAAAAAATTGCTCTTAAGATATGGACATTGAACACTATATGTAAATTTGCACATCTGGAACGTAACCATAGTGCAGGTACACGAAGATCTCAAAAACAAAGGTTAAAGCCCTTAAAGTTTGTGTGTACATGTAGAGAAGTTTCATTGTAGACTATACTTTGCAGACAGGTCAGTCAAATAACACATTTATAGGCTCGACATTTGGAATAACCGTAGCATTATTTTCTGTGAACAGTTCAATTTCATAGAGTTTAATAGTCCCAATGGTCAAACGCTTTTGAACCACCCATGACTTGATAGAATCTGCGTGTTCAACATACGCCACGAGATAGCTTTTTGTGCTAGTATACATAGCTTCATGATTTAAGGTAGCTATAAATAAATTGTTGTGGACACGATTTATGACTCAAAGTGGCCCAAAACAAACAAAACATGCAGTAAAGGGCAGTGGTGGAGCTGCTGCGTTAAATGATGCGTTGTGTTTATGCTGAAGCCAAGTAGAGTTTTTGCTCACTTTTGCATTAGAAGGTAATTGGAAATCTTTCACAAGAACTAGACCGGAACTAAAGCCGGCGCTTTGAAATGTTGGCTTCGCGGTCCTTGCATGACATTGTCACGTGTGCAGAGGCGCAGGAACAGGGGTTGCAGTGGGAGCGACGGCTCCCCCATTTACAGATCAAGTAGCACAGCTCCCCCAATCAAAGGGCACTTGCTGCACCCCAGACAGCAGGAAAGTCTGGTGTATTCGCAGCAGGCTTGAGGATCACACGACATTCGCTTCCAGTCCCGACATTCGTCGCCTTTTTGGGTACGCGCGACCCTGCAAAGATAGCGATTTTTCTGTAACACCATTCTAATCACTGCAACTCTAGCGCCTGCATCAGCCCTCAAGAAAAATAATGGGGATGATGATGATTTTTATGAAAGTATCTTTTTCGCTCCCCCAGTAGAAACGTATAGTTCCGATGCACTTGTCTCAATATCCAAAATTTTGAATAGTTTGTGAGTAGTCTGCTATTCGATTTCAGTCGCACGTGCTTTTTCTGTTGGAAATATCTAAAGAGTAACCGTGAATTGTGCATTTTCCTGGTCCAATGTATTTCCAGTCAAAAACAGGCGTTTCTAAACACCGCTCAATATCTTGAGATAAGCACGATCGCGCCCTTGTCACATTGATGAACGTATGCTTTTCTCGTGTGGCCAATCGGCAGCACGCGCGGTAGTACTGGCCGTTACACGAAACTCGTTGACGGCCATCGAAAGCGGCTGCCCTTCACGCTCGTGGATCAGAATGAGTGCAGCAGCACGCGGCGGGTCACTGCGTCGTGCCTCCACACAGCCGACAGTGGCTGTGAACGCGCTAGTGTATTATGTGTACAGGCGCCAGTGCTCCTACCATTTTAGATATCCACGATGCGCGGCGCGCACAAAAGCAGGGCTTGCAACTGGGATAACTGGGTTCTCCAGGCGTTGCGGGAGAACGAACGTATGGGGCCACTCGCATTATAGCCCGAACTGCCGCCTATATAGTTCGTGTTGCGAGCCGTCCCTCTGTTTTTCGCCAGCAGTGCATCACTCCGTGCCTTTCAATGGCTACATCTGATGTCAATCGATTGGCCGGTGGCATTAATGTTGAGGTGGAATAATTTAAAGAAGACGATAAATAGTACGTGGACGGTGGAGGCTTTAGTTTCAAAGACTTAATTCTTGCATTTCGTGCATATATTTTTTCTAAATTTATTATGTTTACCCTGAGCAACAACTGTTGTTCTATCCACACTTTCAGTGTTGTCAATATATGTTTTCTTTTTGAAGAGCACGATAGTGACGGGATATCTGGGTTTAGGATATTTTATTTTTTGGTGTTTTGTTCTGTTATAGTGTCCAGGGCAACATGCCTGCTTCCAATTAAAGCCGAAATTTTGTAACTTCCTTTTCTTTATATGATGCAAGAACTGACATTTTGCTCCGAACTTCAATTTTTTTTCTGCTACAAAAGCTGGAAAGCCTGCATGCTACAGAATACCATTTTTCGCGCTACAAAACCTGATATTGTTGCTACTCAATGCAATTTCTTCTGCTAGAAAACCTGTCTCAAAAAACGAGCTGTCGGTTCCACCACTGAAGGACAGCACGTTCGAACCCAAGGCTTAAAAGCATGACTCTTTGTGTTCAAGGCAGAAAAAGAATTGAGGTTTCAAATGCGTATAGCTTTTCAGCCATAGAGTCGCAAGTCCTTGTGACCACAGTCATCGAGAGCATTTTTTTGAAACTGGGGGACACTAGCTTGCATCTTTGTTGGCATACAACTGAATATAGCCCACTAAAGATTGGATGGTTCTGGATGTCATCTCTTTTTATGCCTGTAATTGTGAATGGTTACAAAATTATATTTTAGGAGCATACATCTTTCTTCAGCCAGCTAGAGAAAGTTTGGATAGCTGCCACTCTATAGATGAAGAGACATACAATTTTAAAGTTATAAACAGCTGGCTAAAGGGGATTTGATGGCTACTAGTGTGCAGACGCAGCTACATACACTTAACTATAGCCAGCTGAAAGAATATTTGATGGCTGCGAATATTTAGCCTCATGTAAACACATTAGTCTACAGCTAGCTAAGGAGGATTTGATGGCAGCTTGTCTATAGCTTTAAATGGATATACTAGTCTAGCCATCTAAACAGAATCATATGGCTACCAGTCTTTAGCCTCATAGACATACATTAATCTACAGGTAGCTAAAAAGGATTTGAAGGCAGCTTGTCTATAGCTTTAAGTTGATATACTAGTCTATAGCTATCTAAACAGAATCAGATGGCTATCAGTCTTCATCCTCAAAGACGTACATTAGTCTACAGCTAGCTAAAGAGGATTTGATGGCAGCTCGTCTATAGCTTTAAATGGATATAGTAGTCTATAGCCATCTAAACAGAATCAGATGGCGACCAGTCTTTAGCCTCATAGACGTACATTGGTCTACAGCTAGCCAAAGAGGATTTTATGGCAGCTCGTCTATAGCTCTAAATGGATATACTAGTCTATAGCCATCTAAACAGAATCAGATGGCTACAAGTCTTTAGCCTCATAGACGTACAAGTCTACAGCTAGCTAAAGAGGATTTGATGGCAGCTTGTCTATAGCTTTAAATGGATACACAAGTCTATAGCCATCTAAACAGAATCAGATGGCTACCAGTCTTTAGCCTCATAGACATACATTAGTCTACAGCTAGCCAAAGAGGATTTGATGGCTGCTTGTCTATAACTTTAAATGGATATACTAGTCTATAGCCATCTAAACATAGACGTACATTGGTCTACAGCTAGCCAAAGAGGATTTTATGGCAGCTCGTCTATAGCTCTAAATGGATATACTAGTCTATAGCCATCTAAACAGAATCAGATGGCTACAAGTCTTTAGCCTCATAGACGTACAAGTCTACAGCTAGCTAAAGAGGATTTGATGGCAGCTTGTCTATAGCTTTAAATGGATACACAAGTCTATAGCCATCTAAACAGAATCAGATGGCTACCAGTCTTTAGCCTCATAGACATACATTAGTCTACAGCTAGCCAAAGAGGATTTGATGGCTGCTTGTCTATAACTTTAAATGGATATACTAGTCTATAGCCATCTAAACAGAATTACATGGCTACCAGTCTTTAGCCTCATAGACGTACATTAGTCTACAGCTAGCTAAAGAGGATTTTATGGCAGCTCGTCTATAGCTTTAAATGGATATACTAGTCCATAGCCATCTAAACAGAATCAGATGGCTACCAGTCTTTAGCCTCATAGACATACATTAGTCTACGGCTAGCTAAAGAGGATTTGATGGCAGCTTTTCTATAGCTTTAAATGGATATACAAGTCTATAGCCATCTAAACAGAATTAGATGGCTACCAGTCTTTAGCCTCATAGACATACATTAATCTACAGCTAACTAAAGAGGATTTGATGGCAGCTTGTCTATAGCTTTAAATGGATATACTAGTCTATAGCCATCTAAACAGAATTAGATGGCTACCAGTCTTTAGCCTCATAGACGTACATTAGTCTACAGCTAGCCAAAGAGGATTTTATGGCAGCTCGTCTATAGCTTTAAATGGATATACTAGTCTATAGCCATCTAAACAGAATCAGATGGCTACAAGTCTTTAGCCTCATAGACGTACATTAGTCTACAGCTAGCTAAAGAGGATTTTATGGCAGCTCGTCTATAGTTTTAACTGGATATACTAGTCTATAGCCATCTAAACAGAATCAGATGGCTACCAGTCTTTAGCCTCATAGACGTACATTAGTCTACGGCTAGCTAAAGAGGATTTGATGGCAGCTTGTCTATAGCTTTAAATGGATATACAAGTCTATAGCCATCTAAACAGAATGAGATGGCTACCAGTCTTTAGCCTCATAAACATACATTAATCTACAGCTAACTAAAGAGGATTTGATGGCAGCTTGTCTATAGCTTTAAATGGATATACTAGTCTATAGCCATCTAAACAGAATTAGATGGCTACCAGTCTTTAGCCTCATAGACGTACATTAGTCTAAAGCTAGCTAACGAGGATTTGATGGCAGCTTGTCTATAGCTTTAAATGGATATACTAGTCTATAGCCATATAAACAGAATCAGATGGCTACCAGTCTTTAGCCTCATAGACGTACATTAGTCTACAGCTAGCCAAAGAGGATTTGATGGCAGCTTGTCTATAGCTTTAAATGGATATACAAGTCTATAGCCATCTAAACAGAATGAGATGGCTACCAGTCTTTAGCCTCATAAACATACATTAATCTACAGCTAACTAAAGAGGATTTGATGGCAGCTTGTCAATAGCTTTAAATGGATATACTAGTCTATAGCCATCTAAACAGAATTAGATGGCTACCAGTCTTTAGCCTCATAGACGTACATTAGTCTAAAGCTAGCTAACGAGGATTTGATGGCAGCTTGTCTATAGCTTTAAATGGATATACTAGTCTATAGCCATATAAACAGAATCAGATGGCTACCAGTCTTTAGCCTCATAGACGTACATTAGTCTACAGCTAGCCAAAGAGGATTTCATGGCAGCTTGTCTATAGCTTTAAATAGATATACTAGTCTATAGCCATCTAAAGAGAATACGACGGTTACCAATCTGTAGGCTTGTGCACATACGTTTTTCTGTAGCCGGCTGTAGGGAATTCATTGGTATCATGTCTTTAGCTGCGCTGGCATTAGAATCGTCAATAGCCGGCTACAGGTACTCCTGTCGTCCTTTATAGCCGATCATAAACGGCTATAAAGGGTGATAGCTCACCATTGGCTTTTCTATAGACGGCCGTAAGCTATTTTTGTATGGGTTCACTGGGATATATAGCGGTCCGCTACGCTTTGGTTGATCTGTCTCGTTATGGAAGTTGCCGACGAACAGTCTATATCTGAATCTAGTTGCTCTGCTGCTTCGGAACATTTAAATTCTAAGGCGAAATCTAATAATAATAATAATTGGTTTTTGGTGGAAAGGAAATGGCGCAGTATCTGTCTCATATATCGTTGGATACCTGAACCGCGCCGTAAGGGAAGGGATAAAGGAGAGAGGGAAAGAAGAGAGGAACAAATAGGTCCGTAGTGAAGGGCTCCGGAATAATTTCGACCACCTGGGGATCTTTAACGTGCACTGACATCGTACAGCACACGGGCGCCTTAGCGTTTTTCCTCCATAAAAACGCAGCCGCCGCGGTCGGGTTCGAACCCGGGAACTCCGGATCAGTAGTCTAGCGCCCTAACCACTGAGCCACCGCGGCGGGGTGAAATCTAAGCAAGGTTTCGCAATTAGACCAGGTTGAACCAGAGCTAAACAACAGGCAATTTTTTTCCTTCATGTTTGCACGAAAGCAGCCGATTCCACGCCGTGTTATTGTTTTTTTACGCGGCGTCTGAAATCAAGCTACTGTGCGGTTGATTTAAGTGCGCCGAAAAGTTTGAACAAATGCAGTGAAGGCTACGTGACTGCCGAGCAAACTTGCAAGGACAGCACGGAACGAAATTGAAGAAGACAACTTGTTGAGCTCTATTACTCGGCTCTTTCGATCGATGACAAAAATGCTAAAATGTATGGTGTTGCAATATGTGATGTGTGGTTATTTGTTTCTTTTCCCTTAAGAAACAGAAGACGAGCACGAAGTGCGATTTGCTGGGAAAACTAAAGTGCTTTGCCGCCATAAGCGTGTTTTACTTATATGTAGCTGTGACACAGAGATGACCGCGGGAGCCTACCCTATCTGCACGCTAACTTTGCAGATTGCCTCAAACACCTGCCACACGCATTTGCTTACCATTCGTTCTCGGATGCCGACATGCGCCTCGTTACCAACGGCAGTTCGAAATCCGCCCATGGCAAATAACCGCAGTGCGCATAACACCTACGGCCGCAAGGACAATGCGCTCGCAAGCACGCCTCCCAGTTCATCGCGAGTGAACTCGTCGCATAGCCACTCCACAGTCTCCTCCAGTTGAAAAAGGCGTCGAAACAGCTTGTCCGGCAAGTCAAACGCGTCTTCGTGCGCTTTCTTTCGCCGTTACTCGCGCCGGCGCAGCCGCCTCACTCGTATCGCCGCGTACACAGCCGTCATTTTCTGTCACAAACAAAACGGTCAAATTGACCGCCTTTAGACCACATTGGCCACATTTAACCTTTTTCTGAACCCATAATTGCTGATTTTCTCCATGACTGCTATCCAGATATGTGCTTGTCACTTTTCTAGTTCGCTTTCTCCATTTCGTGTCAACATTCCATATGCACAGGTATCTGAAAACTTTCCACTTCTCCCTCATTTTTCTCAATCGCTCCTCAAATGCTATCTTACTGCTAGCATCTCTGCTCTGTTATCTCTGCTCTTGAACGATGCCCATCCCATATCACCCTGCATTCCCTGATTTGGTGTTTTGCCATGTGCTCCCAAAACTAGCCTCCCTATGCCGCGTTGTTTGATTTCAAACCTTGCTTGAACATCTGGTCTCATGCTCAGGACCGCATTGCCAAAGGTGAGGCCAAGAACCATCACCCTTTCCAGATCCCTCTTACCACTTCACACCTATTTTAATTCTACAGAGCTCTATTTTTCATGACAGCTGCATTCCTACTAGCTTTATTCATTACATATTTTTCATGCTCTGTCAGATACTCAGCACCATTATTTATCCACACCCAAAATACGTGTACTCGTCCACCACTTCTAGCGTGAACTCTTGTATTCTATGCTCGCCACCCTCATCAGATATCAGGACTGCAGATTTTTCCGCACTAAACTCGAAACCTAATCTACCTCACTCTGCACATAAAATGAACTTCAGAAAAAATCTTCTTTGTTGTCAGCCATTAGCACTACATCATCCGTACACAAAAGTCCCGGTAATGAACGTTTTTTTTTTCATTCTCTTAGCTTGAAAAAGAAGAGTTGAAGCCTAGTCCGCTCCTCTCTAGTTTGGTCTCTAACCCTTGCAGGTACAAAATGAACAAGAAAGGAGACAGACGACATTCGTGCCTATGCACCCTCTGTATCTCTAGAGGCCCCAATACATTTTTTTTAGATTTTATAAGCACTCTGTTACTGTTATGTATACCTTTAAAAAGATTAATTACTCCATCTTCCACATCCAATATGCCCCGTATGTCCCACAAATCCTCTCGAATAACGTTGTAGTAGGCTCTCCTGATATCCAGAAATGCTAGCCATAGAGGCCTGTCTTCCTTTTCAGCAATCTATATACACTGTGTCAATGAAAACAGATTGTCCTCCAACCTCCTCTGTTTCCGGAACCCATTTTGTAGCTCCCCTAGCACCCCCTCGTTCTCAACCCAAGCCTGCAGTCTGTCCTTTATAACCTGCATCACTGCCATATAAACCCCAGATGTCACTGTTATGGGACGGCATTCGCTTATGTCAGCTTTGTCCCCCTTGCCCTTATAAATCATGATCATCCTACTTGATCGCCAGTCATTGAGGGCTTTGCCATCTACTACCATTTTGTTAGCTACCTCTATTAATGTTTGCTTGGATTTTGGTCCAAGCTTCTTTCTTAATATAATCGGAATGCCATCTGGTCCTGTTGACGTGCCACTAATAACCTCTTGTCGCAACGCGAGCGCATGGTTGCGCTCTCTTGAGGGCCACTGCGTCCGACACGGACAGGCCGCGCATCGAAGGCAAAACGCTAATATTCCCGTGTGCCGTGCGATTTCAGTGCGCGTTAAAGATCCCCAGGTGGTCGAAATTTTTCCGGAGCCCTCCACTGCGGCGCCTCTTTCTTCCTTTCTTCTTTCACTCCCTCCTTTATCCCTTCCCTTACGGCGCGGTTCCAATGATATATGAGACAGATCCTACGCCATTTCCTTTCCCCCAAAACCAATTAATTTTACTTCTGACGCGCACTGCATGCATGCATGTGCCCTGCACTTATGACATTTCACTGTTATCTATATGTAGTGCTAGAATGAATCTGCGCGTTGTTCTGTCTGTGTAAAAAAACTAATGCACGCCAAGAATATTTAGAAAACAGGTCAGTAGCGTTTACCACTACAATTGCAATAAGTGCTAAGCCCAGAATAGACTCAGAACAAGGAAAGTTTGTAGGTCGCTTAATTACCATTACCCGATGACACTGCGATAGCACGGGGCCTTCTGAATTTTGCTGTTTCTAATCTCCCGCCATTTCGTGCGGTTTGCTGAATGCTTGTTTGATGACGCTTCCATGCGCACGGAAGGAATGATGAAGACCACGCTTTTAAACTACAGCGTGAGAGACTGGCAGTTTAAGAACACGACGACATTGCGAGCACAGCTCAAGAGCTTGGCAGCTCGTGCAGAGCAGGATGTCATGATATCTCCGAACTAATTGTTCATCTGGGGGAGTGTATGAACCGACCGACTTTAACCGACCGGAGTGTCACTCCTTGGTGATGTGCTCAGACTTACCTCGCGTCTAGTGCTCTGTTCCTCTGTCTGCGATGTGTTTCGTGGTGTTTTCTAAAATGTTTTTGCGTCATTTACTGCAGACTGCTCAAGCGATAATTTCATATATTTTCTTTTTTCTTCTCGTAACTGTCAACCTAAAACCCTAGCTCTCACAGCTTTAGCCTTGCGTACACATAGCAAGCCTACAAATTTGAAAGGTTCTACCGGGAAAAAAATTCTGTGTCGTTGTAGGAAAGTTTTCACAAATAATGTGTCTCGTTCCCGCCTCCGTATTCGCATCTGCTCTACAGGTATTTTCGGCGCCTGTTTCGTGAGGAAAGCATGGGGCACGGAAAACTTCGTGCTTTCTTTCTCACTTGCGCTTTAGTGGTTTTAATCATCAAAACAAAATAACGGCGGTTTGCAGTATGAGGATCAAACTCTGCATTTTTAAATTAAGTAAACAAATTTATGTAGGCTTTCTAGCTTATATAATATCGCTTCACTGTGATAAACAACACCGTACTTAAACGGGTTTTTGACTCAAGCATTGGCAATAGCGACGTTTTTCAAACGTCCGACTCAGTGTCATTCTCGAATTATCTTTCCTTCGACGCTGGTTGTTTACGCGACGCCAGATGCACATCATTAAAATTCTTAGTGCTTTCTTGCCACTGTCCTTGATGTTATCTCGCGCAGCAATCTCTTACACGCGTTTCCTCGCCCCCTCTTAAATAGTGTGCACGTATAACACAGTAGGCCAATAGTGAATTTTGTTTTGTGAAAATGCTAATATTTAAGGAGAAAAAAATTGCAGACAACGTCCTGGCAAAGGCATCGTTTTCCTGCATAGCTCAATTTCGAAAATTCGCAACGACGTAAAAATCAAGACGTGAATGCCATGACGGATATATTTTGCGTGCTAAAAATACAGGTGAGAAAGAATATGTCATGCTTATTTTTGTCATTGTGCATAAGTTGTCGCTGACTATAAAAATTTCGAAAGTGACGCAAGTCTCAAATGAGGCTATTTCCAAGAATTTCTTCCCCAGAAATATCAACCACATGTCCTTCAAATTTGCACAATAGACAAGCATCGAGATGCTAAATGAGTGTACCGACTTTCATTGCTACATAGAATAGGAACGTACAAGAATTATTGTCCTATATCTGGCATTTTTGAGCATAGTAGTGCTTTTCAAAAATCCAAGTAAAAAAACCAATCCCCAATTTTTCTTATTCCTGAAACAAATCTCTAGAAGGGCGCGAAAAAGAATATGAAAGAACATATTGCAGTATTTTGTCTCGAACAATGTTATCCAAGCTCAAACTTTGGCTTCTTGAGCATTGGCAGGAACGCCTAAATGAAGGGGCAGAAGCAGTAAAGACAACCTACATTTCTCTAAATTCTCCCCAAATCCCAAGACTGAGACATTTTCTGTCGAAAAATTACATATGTAATTACATTTTTGTGGACAAACACGCATCTGTGACGTAAGCAGGATTTGGTGGCATTGCTATTGGCAAGCGCGGGTTAACAGCGAGGAGTGTGGCCCTTAAACGAATACATCTCTCGTGAAATCACCCAGTGATGAGTACGGCACCATAACATTTCGGTTGAACACCAGATCCACTTATGCTGTAGTGGGAAGACTTCCGAGTTGCTTACTCAGCATCATCGCCACCAGCTCCGGTGAGCTGTGCACATATGAGCCCCGTTGCCTGTCAGAACTTCCAGAGATTTTCACTTCATGAGATTGTCACGCCATAGAATAGTGCATGCTGAAATGAGCGGCTGCGCAAATCAGGACACAGACAAGAAAGAGACACCACATGCGCACACTACCAACTGTTTGTTTTATGGAAAGGTGGCATATTTAAACAGTTCCGCTCAAGCAGGATACTCATGATGATCTCAAGAAGAAAGCCCTGTGCGAAAAGAGGCACGGCAAGCAATTCGTATGCTGTGCTGTCAGAGTGGTTTATGAAATCCCACTGACGTGTGGAAGGGTCTATATAAGCCAGACGGGTCGCTGCATTAACGACAGGGCACGGGAGCATGAGAAAACGTTAGAAAGTGGAGGCGGGTCAAATTTTCCTCCCCATTGTAGAGACTGCAAGTGTGAGCCGGTGCTTAACGGAATAAGGATTCTGGGCAGGAGTCGCGATCAGGTGGCGCGTGAAATACTTGAGGCCTTTCTGATAAAAAAGAAAGGAAGCACATGTGTCAGCGACGCCTCGGTATTCCTCCGTAGAAATGAAGTTTCCTTCCTAGACAGTTTTTGTTACGTCATGTTCTGTGCTACTTTTCAGCCTAGCATATCTAGCGGCCGTCTGCTGTTTGTTTAGGGGGGTTGGTAAATTTTTTTATTGGTTTTATCTTTCTTTTTCTGACTGCTTTTGCTTCATATGTTTGACTCTGCTTTTGCTACGATTGTTATTGATTTTTTATTTTTTATATGTTGTTTTTTGGTTTCTGACTGCTTTTGCTTCACCTTTATGACTCTGCTGTTGCTACGATTGTTTGACATTGCTTTTGCTAAAAGATAGCCCTTTTTTTCGTTTTTAACTCCTTTGATCTGTTAGTCTAATCTGCAGTATATAGTCTGTTAACCTGATGTAGCGGCTTTCATACCACGTGCTGGGTTCGAAGTGATAATGGAATGAGTATCATGCTTGAGCGGAGCTGTTTAAATATGCCACCTTTCCACAGAATAAACAGTTGGTAGTGTGCGCACGTGGTGTCTCTTGTCTGTGTCCTGATTTGCGCAGCCGTTCATTTCAGCATGGACCAATCGCCCCTCACGCCATTATTCTGAATAGTGCATGCGTTTGAGAGGATTGCACAGGGTATCCGAATTAAGCAGTTATTGAAGTAACAGGGTCGAATTAATTACAATCATATCAACTATACTGCTTCACTGTTTACGCTTGGGTTCTACAAAGATGCAGCATATGCAGTGGATTTCGTTTGATGCGACATTTGAAAGTGATCACTGCCTTTGCCTTATAAAGTACATGAAGGCACTGCAATGTATATGGTAATGCCGGGACTAAGGAGCAGAATTTCACACCGAGAGCAGTGGCACAGAAGTATGTGACTAGGAAAGCACATTTCAGTACGTGTTTCACATTATTTTAAATGGATGGTATCGCTATTCTTTCACCTAGAAAATTTTATTTGTACTTGATTTCTTGTAGAAAGCAAGAAAATGCTGCTTCTAAACATGGCACCTAAAGAAGCAGTGCCAGATGTATACCTGGAGCAATACCAGTCTTCTTCAGTAATGCAACACTCTACTTCACAGTGCTTAATGTTTAGTAGCCACACTTCCTAGCTTGAAAAGCTGCAGACAGTACAGCAGGCATGAAAACACAAAGTCTGCGAAAGATTTCCAAGCACCTAGAACAATAAGAACCAACTCTTCATTGTGGGAAGGTAAACAAGTTTAGACAACAACAGATTTTGGAAATTGAGAAAGAAACCCCTCAGCAAGACTTTAGCACGTAATTTGGAGGCATTGGCTGGATCGCTGCGTAATGATGAGCTTTTAAGCTCAGTCCGAGAAAAGTAGTGGGACTGACAGATGGAAGGAACCATCTATTCTATAGTATGCAATAGAAGCACAGAGTCGACTTTCTTGCACGTGAATCTGCAATTCTTGCCACAAACTACTGAACACAAGTTCAAAAATTCCATCACTGCCATGGTAGCTGCATTTCAACATGGATAGAATGCAAAAAAGCCTGGACTGAGATTTTTGTGCACGATAAATAAATTGAAGTGGTCTAAATTATTAAGCCCTCATTTAGTGATATTTCTATGCGCAACCTTGCGTGTGTGACATCACTGGCCACATGGCCGCAGTTATTCGCTCCGCGTTTGCTGAAGGACAAATTTTCGAGCTGGCTTTTGGTCATTTCATACAAATGTTGCCCCAAGCTCTCACTTTCAGTTGCCAGTTTGACCAATCAACTTGAACACAAGAGATTTTGTGACAGCCCTTGTGACGTCATCGTCCGGTCGAAACAAAGTTTCGGTTTTCGTTTCTGGTTGTTGATCTTTTTCAGAGCTTCTACTCGGTATTTTAAAAAATTGATTTTTGTACTGGAGCGAGGGGACTCTATAGAAAAAGCGTAACACGATCATCAGCTCAAAATGTTAAAAAAAATCCCCAGAGTTGGCCTCTAAAGTGCCAGGCAATAAGAAATTGAAAGTACACTGTTCAAATATGCAAGGTTTCTGTGTGTGTCTTCTGACAAATGGTACACAAGATTCGCAGCAGCATCGCAAGGTGCATGAGCAAATACAACGCTTGGCGAGCATGTCACTTTGGTGAATATGCAAGAACCAACTTGCTCCCGCTCATCGCTGGTAGTGCGAATGCAAGTCTATGACATTCCATAAAACAGGCTGTGAGAATGTCTGGAGAACTCACTGGAATGTTTTATTCTGCAGCACAAGCCAATTCTTTGGCAGATCTTACTCTCGTTAGTTTGTAGAAAAAAAAGGAACATGACTAAAAAAAGGAATTGTATGTGAGACCGAGTCTCCGAGATAAATTAAGGCATGCTGGTATAGGTACACGTGATGTCTATATCACTCGGTGGCTGTATCACAGGTTCTTTGACATCAACATCGGGCAGTTGTCGAGTCCTGCAGCCAGCACTCGGCTCGCATATCATGGCTGCGAAAGGCGGTCAAGTTCTTCCATGAGCTGTTGCTTCTTCAACTGAAGTTGATCGAGCACTCCTTGCAGTCTCTCACCTTCTCCTCTAAAGATCTGGCTGCGAAGTGAAGACAGAAATGTTGCACGAGAAAAGTCAAGATGTGTCTAGCTAAAAAACTCGCACAACAGTCAAGCTGCAGAATTCACAGGGCTTATTTTTCTATGAGAAAGTATTCCATTATTCCAGCCAGCTGGTGCCAGGTGCTTCAGGTAAGTTGCTTTTATTTTTGTGTATCACCAATAACTACAGTTGAACCTCGATATAATGAAGTTGAGGGGGCCAGGCGATTTATAGCCTGTATTGACCAAGCTTCAAAGGGGAATTGTTATTCCTTCGTTACATTCATTATTTTGTTATAAATCACTTCAATATATAGAGGTTCGACAATTTCCCGAAACTGTTCAATGGCTTTTAATAAACTGTCAACACTGACCAAAGTTTTTTCAGACAACTAGTGTGTCCCACATTCCATATTTCAGAAACTACTGTCCAAGTTTTGCTCCAATTAAATGGTTTCTACTGAGTAGCGGAGGCAGGGAAAAAAATTTGCCTGGATGTTGCAACTTCAACTTCCAAGCACAGTGTTCAGGACACATTATAAAAGTAAAAACCCCAGAACACAAACTTTAAATGCACAAGTTCTCATGGTCAGAACAGCAGCAAAGACCTAGTAAGTTGTACTGTGCCAATTTATTTCTGAGAACAATGCTTCTATATGGAAGACGGGGACTCCAACACATGCAAGGATGTAGGAGACACTGTTTTTTTTCTTTTGTGTTTACTAACATGGTGCACAAAGCACATTTTTCATCTTTACAGTCACTACAGTTGAACAGGATAATTCGCGGAATGTGTTGGGTGGCACCCTTAGTGTGACAAGCACACAGAGCGCAGACTGTACAGAGAGCTCCTGGCATCTTTTCTATGAATCTTGATGAAAAAATCACGGCCGACATGACTTCGGGTACGATATGAATTTGTAAAATTCTATGACCGCAGTGCATTGTGCACAACGTGCAGAATTTTGGGTGTTCCAACACGCTCCCGTGCTAACAAGGAAAATATGAATCCAGGAGCTGCATCCGTTGGCTGCAATGTAAGGAGGCCACAACAGCTCAGATTTTGGTGGTGGCAGCATGGAAAGCTCCACACGGTGCAGCCAAAGTGCGGGAGTATTCAAGAACACTGGGTAGCTAGGATATTGTGTGCTCTACGCACAAATGCTGTGAGCGTACCAGCAAAACAGTATGCATCCGTGAGCACCACGCACTGCCCTCACATTGTTGATCCTGCGATCGCAAATCGCCCAGTATGCAACTGCATGCATTGAGCGATGGAATCCTTGCTACTGCATCGGCATAGAAGGATGTGTGTATGCTCATGTGTTCAACTTCACAACCACTGAAAATGTTTGAGGATCTGCATCAGCCCTGCATTACGGCTTACAGGATTCCTGACAGCCATGTATTAATGCACGAGAATGCATTTCCAGTGCTTCAACATGCTGCATTTTGTTCATATTCTGACAATATTAATTTTGGCTGATACAAATATTCTTCATGAAACTCGCATCAGAAAACTTTTATTGTACAATGATCACAATCATTTTCTCGTTAATGACCAAATTAGTGTTTTCTATGAAACATAATGCAAAGGGTGCCTGTAACTTTTAAAGCCAGCCAAAGGCCCCAAGTTAGCCCAGCCTGCTTTCACAGGGAAGCTGATTTGACAGAATGCCAATCTTGACAAATGCAACACCATTTTGCCTCCCGGGTCGGTGCAAAATAAGCTCTACAAAGGTATAGAGGACGAGGAACTGCCACGTTTGATGCGAGAAAATGAAAGTGCAGCATAAAGTCATTGGGTCTTTGAATGGGGAGCACCAGTGCACTTTCACAACTAGACTATTTGTAATATGTACATCGTGGACCTGACACCATTCTATGCCATGGATGATGCTCACTCGCCCAGGAGTTTCATGCAATGTTTATCCCACTGGTGGCATGCAACTGTATTTTTTTCTACTTTCTAAACAGTTATCTGAGAGGCAAACTATGGTGATCCTACAAATTTCTCGCTGCTCAACACGCACTCACGCATGCACGTACAAAATATTCCCCTACGCTTTCCGCGGTTTCAACGACTATTGGCTTCCTTCATATGTATGCGTCAGAGCTAGTAAGTCATAGTCTACACTTGTTAATTTACAAAGGCACAATCTT
Organism: Amblyomma americanum; assembly: GCF_052857255.1. Taxonomy (NCBI): domain Eukaryota; kingdom Metazoa; phylum Arthropoda; class Arachnida; order Ixodida; family Ixodidae; genus Amblyomma; species Amblyomma americanum. The sequence goes on along the minus strand of NC_135497.1, from coordinate 391,130,497 downwards.
TCGATTGCAGAGTAGGAACAACAAATGGTGTAATCTTGCCACAAATTTAGCGTAAGCTGCAGCTGCCGACACCTGATCAGCACAAAGCAGACAGCCAAATTTGTTGGTTGTCTCCATGACAATATTGAAATGGCATCCATCATGAAGCTTAAAGGAAATGGAAGTTGAGATGGAATCAAGGAACAGGAAAATATGAAGAATTTAATACAGTCTACTCACAATAATTAAAACTAAGATAATTCACACTTTTGCTTAATTAAAACACTCAAAATTTTGGTTGCCCAACTTCACTGTACTATGCTTTCACTTCATTAAAACTTTGTCTTGCTTCAACACTCCCGCTCAGCTGGACAGTGGGGGGGCCAAGGTCACATACATGAGGTTAGTGGTGCCGCATCAGCTGAAAATTAACCGGTTGCACATTGACATTGCAAGGTATGCAGCACTCGTTGCTGCATACCTTTGTTTCCCGAGCTTCGTTAGCAGCTAGTGGTGAAAATGCCTATAGGCCTGCATCAACCAGCCAAGCGTGTCTGTATGTCATTTTGGTGCCAATTTGCATTCTCGAGCTCGTGTTTGTCCGCATGGTTCCTCCCGTGCGCTGAAACTGCGTGCTCATCACGAGCTGTTCGCAGTTTGTGTGCTGGACGCCACCACATGTGCCAACCGCTACCACGGCTGCCAACCAGTACCGTGGATGCCAACCGCAACCCCGTTGCACAGAGAAAGAAGCCGCGGAGGCCCCTACCTTATTGGAGCGGTTCTGTTTCAACACTCCTTACACTGTGCACACATGTGAAAAAATCCTGGTGTAATGAATAATTCAAAGTTGTTTACAGCTGCTATCAAATGGCTTCAGCTGGAATGAAAAGAGTTTCTTAAGCCAGTTTGATCAGTCAGGACCAGTTAGGAATTTTCATAGCATTGACGAAACTCTGAAAATCACTGTTACGTAATTTTTCCAAGGAGCAGACGACCATAGCCCATCTTTTTTTCCCTTAAATTTGCGATGATGCGAGACGACGTTTGGCACTGTTTCTAAGGGTCATTTGATCATTAGACTTTCGGATAATTCAGAGTACGCAGAGTTTGCATCATAATAAAAAGCGTCATAATCAGCCGCGGTGGCCACACCCGATTGGTCGAAACGCTGGAAGTGGATGGTGTGGTTTGATACACTGAAAAGGGCCGAAGAAACCAGACGGTGACGTCAAACACATAGCGCATGCTGCTCAAGGACGGCCAACTTTGCGGCGTGCTCTGAAGCGGAGCCTCTCGCTTTGAAGTGAGCTCATCGGTGTTACTGCGTCTTTTGGCACGTGAACTGGCTATAAACTGGGTACGGGGCTTTCGCTTCGTCCTGCCTTGTCTATAACAAATTGAATAGACGATAAATTTGGCCTACGAAGAATGTTCAACTTCCAATGTCTATTAAACATAGTGCTGGGAATAACTATTCGGTTTTCAGAAGCGCAAGAAATTTGCACCTTTAGCATAGGGCAAAAGTAGAGGCAACTGGTAAATACTGTAGAAACAAACGAAGAGCATCACAAACAGTTTTAAGTTCATTCGTAAGTAGTCAATTGATCAGATTGGTTCGCATGAAGACCGTTAACTTCAAAAAGATTTTGCTATGCTGCCTATGGATGTGATTGTTTCAACGTCACCGCGGCTTCATTGCAATGCTAAAGTTCTAACGAAACCAGCTGCGCCGACAGTGGAGCCTAAAGAAATTGGAGAAATCTGTGCGGCCAGATTTGTTTAAACCCTTTAAAATACAATTCACTACTATACATATACACTAAAAATTCCAGAAGCCATGAAGAAATTTTTTAACTTGCAGATGATATCACCAGCTTTATTTATAATGGTGATTTCAGTGTAGGTAAGTATTGATGATACAGTATATGGTATCTGTATCAGAAATCAACTTTTGAGGGTATTGGTATCGAAGATAGTTTCTTCAAGAATCGTGCCTAGCCCCGATAGCTACCGGAGCATAAATACCAAGGACGTGTTTATCGACAATTCCTGAAGCATGAACTAATTTCAGAGTGCAGTGTGCCCAAAACATGTGGTTCTTAATTCACATCGAACCATTTCAGTAAGGAAGGTGTTAGTGTATTTGTTGTGCATAAAGGGGAGATGCTGGTCTTGAAATGATCTAAAATGCAAAAGTTTTGATTTTGCCAAAATAGCATATTCGGCATCAATACCCTCTAAAGTTCCTGCCGAAAAAGTTTCAAGGTGTAAATTTGACCTCCAACTAGTAAATATCTATTTCGCGCCTACGAAGTCTCGATATGGCGATTTCGGAGACAAATGAAGCAAGATTTCATGCCCGTCGCTTCCCACGACCATGTTCCGATGGCCACTTTACTGGTTTTGTTTGAAAGCTTGGCCCCTACCCAACTGCCTGGTATTACTCAGTACTGTGAAATATTTTGGAACGTCCGCATTCTGCTGTTTGTTTTTTAGGCCTCCAGAACGACCTCTGCATGGCTGGCGCGCGTGCACTTTAAATGAGATTTTCTCGGCTTCATGTTTCTTGCCAACATGACTATGTTTTCATAGCACAATTTCAATTATCCTTATACTGCTGAATTCACAAAGAACTAAACTGTGGAGCTATGTCGTTTTCTTTGGCTGCGTCAAACATTTAAAATTTTGTGAACCATAATGCCACCTCTCTTTACTTATTAATTATGGTGCTTGGACAAAATTCAATTTTTATATGATGATGTACTTAAACAACAATATAATTAGCACAGCTCCAGATGGCAGGCCTTTGGATAAAACTCATTTCAATCAAAACCCTTAAGTTTATTCAGGCCTCAGTGATTTTGCGAGCTAATTGAGATATACTGGAACTAATTATATTTTCAAAACGGAAAGAACTAAAACATAGACACACCTAATTTCATTAAGGGAACTTTAATAATAAAAAATGTTCATTTCAAGACCCGCATCTTCCTTAAAGAAGTTATTAATTTATGTGTATTATCGCCACTCACAGAGCCATCTCCTGCTCTTCAGGCTCCAAGAAGACCTCCTGTGCTGCAACATCGTCAGCACCCTTAATCCGTACTTGTAGTAGCTCAGCTTTCGTGCTCTCAAGGACCACATCCATATCTTTGCCTGCAACAATCCAAAGTTGAGCAAGATGAAAGCGGTATGCTGTTTTTCCCAATAGAACAGAAACATAATATTTAAGAGCACAGCAGATGCATGACTGACTTTGTTTTTTTATTAAATTTCAAGCAAAATAAGCATGAAGCAACTTGCACCAATGAATCGTCACTGCTACACTGGCACTTCTGGGTACAGCAGACACTAAAAAACGTGAATCAAAAATGAATCAGCAGTACGCCAAAGGCAATGAAAAGCTTTCATTCTTAGCCCTGTGCTGTCAACAGGGCAAACAAAACATCAAAATGTGAAATAGCCATTGCAAGTAAAAACATCACTGATTTTTTATTGTCCAACAAAGGGGTCGTGAACAAATAGCCATCGAAACAAATTTTCAAGTGTTCCAGCTAATGACTTCCTGAGAGGAACTATGCTTCAAGACCATAGCAAAGGTGGTATGTATGGAGTGAGACTGTTAACATTTCAACTAAGAATCAAGTATGAAAATAAAAAAATTTTCCATGAACACTTTTTATACACACAATTACAGTTGCTTGTGGGATGAGATGACAAGTGTGTAACCATTTGAATTAGTCAGTGAAGAAGTACCATGTCTGATTTGTACTAAAAGCGTCCGTGGCCATTGCTTTCTATTACTACAGGGACTGATACTTTGAAAGAAGTAAGCATGCCTACAGCGTACGGACTAGAATGCTGAACTTTCAGGACCTCGTTTTGTCAAGATTTTATGGGGTTTAACGTTTCAAAGCGACTCAGGCTATAAGGGATGCCGCAGCGGACGGCTCCAGATAATTTTGTTCTTCTGGGGTTCTTAAATGTGCACTAACGTCACACATTACATAGGTCTCTAGCATTTCACCTACATCAAAATGCGACCGCTGCAGCCGGGATCGAACCCATGTCTTTCGGGTCAGCAGGTGAGCACCATAATCACTGAGCCACTGCGGCCTCTACTTTCAACGCCGTGTGTTTTTGAAAATTGGGATAGTAAAGCCTGCGTACCTTTTTCCAAACAGATATTCAGTAAAGAACTAGGTTGTTTTGTGCACTGCACTAAAAGAAATTATCTGTTCTCTATTCACCACAGCTTCGCTGCACAGATAACGGCATACCTAAAACATCTTGCTCAACACTTTCAATACTGCCCGATAATGAATGCTTGGTTTGGTTGGTGTACGGGGGTTTAACGTCCCAAAGTGACTCAGACTATGAGAGATGCCGTAGTGATGCCGTAGGGCCTCTGGAGCCTAAAAGTCATTTAAAAAATATCACATTTATAAACTCCTTACGATTGACGACTTGTCAAAAAAAAACAAGTGTATCTTGTACAAGATAGATACAAACATTGCGGACTCATGCAAAACTGAATTCCAGAAACGTGCAGCTTGGAACATCTTACCCATACTGTTTCTGCCAACGAGTCATAAAGCTGCTGCACATGCTGCTCAAAGTGATTCTGCAAAAAAGAAAAACGAATAGAAAGACTAACTAAAATGCGCGAGCCGCGCCTAATGTGAACACACCACTTACAATTCTTCAAGTTTTGATGATTTTTCCTCACGTATTCGTGCTGTAAGGTTATTAATCCTAGCAGCAATTTCATCCTTTGTCTTCTGATACCTCAAACGCGGTGATCAAGGAAGGCCCCTTGTCAAAACACGCGCGAGTGAAAGTGGGCACCCGCACTCACTCTTCGCACCGGGTCTGAAGATCGGGTGTGCTTGTTTGTAGCACAAGAAGCTCATCTAAATTGCCAAAATGCCGCGTGCAACGAAAAAGCTCCGTGAAAATCACACAAACACGGCACGACTTAAACGGCATCAAGACGGAAAGTATGAATGCAAGCGCACGGCCTTACCTTCAGCACTGCGGTAACGCTCTTGCGAAGAGATGAGATCAAGTTCTGCTGCTGAAAGAACCAGTGACACTGAAAACGGCTATACGAAAAATGACCAGCAGTAGCATTCCAGTAGACAACACACTGTTGACCACTTCACCATTCAGCGCACTTGAACGGTTTGATTCCAGCCTCTCATCTTGGGCCGTGGCAGCGCACTCTGAAGGCTAAAAAAAGGGTGAAAAAGGTATGAAGGCGTGAAAAAAAGATGAAAGATAAAAAGGGTGAAAAAAGACTGAGAAGGCGTGTAATCTGCTCAAGACAAGTGTGAGCATGAAACCACCTCTTTCAGTTCCTTCCGTAGCCTCCAAATTTCTGGAAGACGGGGCAGTGCTAGTGAAATTGCTCCTTTCTGAAGACATGACAGAAACGTAAACTCTAGTGACTGGAAATTCACAACGAACCCTTGTCAAATTACTGTCTGCTGCAGTGAAGTTGCTACCACCAAGCGACGCCAACGAACGAACGCATGCCGCGTCAGTGGCGTCGGTTGGCGCGCCCACGGGTATGACGTCAGGGAGATTTGGATTTGAATTTGGATCTGTGGCTTGTGGTCTTCCCATTTGTAGACGCTGTTATTTAAATTTTTATTTATTTAGTGACTTTAGTTAGAAGCAGTTAGAACGCTGTCGTAGAGTTTCTAAATATTGCTAGAGTGAACAGGCACCAAGACCTACGGAACTATAGACCTGCACATTTGGCGGGGTCCTATAGGACTACATGCGCCAACTTTCGTTAACTTTTTGGCCGTTGAGGGCGCTCGGCCGATCTTTTTGTTTGCTATTATCATCATCATCGTCTGCTTTCTACAAATGATTTTCTTCTCTCACTGCCTCCCTGTGCATTTGTCCCGTATTATTGTTTTGAAACATAGTAATGAACAATGCAAATATGACATTTCTTCATATCCTAGCGGTGAATACTTTGTTTGCGCGCATGCCAGACTTGAGACTTTCTGGTATAGTGAACTAGAATACTGGTCTAGTTGCGCGAACGGAGGCGCGCGGCAGCGGAGCGCCTGAAGTAAAACGCCTCTCCTAGCCGCAAGGGGCGCTACCGCGACTTTTACTAGCTCCGCGCCTCTGCCGCCGTGGTGGTCGGGCTGTAGGGACGGCTTAACACTCGCTTTTTCGCGTCTCACTGGTGGTGTTCTAGGCTCCAATTCTGCATCTGTTGACCGGCTTCATTTATTTCTGTCGCACCTGACTGCCTGGGAAAACCATACTAATGGAATGCACGGCTTTTATAATCAAGCCGACAGCTGCAGGACTGCGTGCGACACTGTTTAGCATGTTGTCACTATTGAAGTACCTAACAGAACGTGCAGATTTCAGTTACCTTATGACATGTAGAGTGAGCCAGGATCCGGCTGGGCACCTTATCAGAATTGCGCGCCAGTCGTCGTTCTGGCTGCAATACCCATACCCAGCGTAGGAGCAGGTACGTTCCTGTAGTTATACTGTACGTAATCTGCCTTGCATTTAAAAACCTTTCAAACTGCGTTTCAGCGGGAGACCTCGAGCCTGGCATCCTCATTGCCATTTTGTACGCAGATGCTGGACCCGTCGCGGTGGCTCAGTGGTTTGGGCTCTCGGCTACTGATCCGGAGTTCCCGGGGTCGAATGCGACCGCGGCGGCTGCGTTTTTATGGAGGCAAAACGCTAAGGCGCCCGTGTGCTGTGCGATGTCAGTGCACGTTAAAGATCCCCATGTCGTCGAAATTATTCCGTAGCCAAACACTACGGCACTTCTTTCTTCCTTTCTTCTTTCACTCCCTCTATCCCTTCCCTTCCGGCGCGGTTCAGTTGCCCAACGATATATGAGACATACTGCGCCATTTCCTTTCCCCCCCCAAAAACAATTATAATTATATACGCAGATGTTGGCCAGCAAAGCTGTCCGGTATATGGAGCTTGTCACCTCCTGTGTGCCAGGGTCAGCAGCCTTTCAGAAACCCTTTCGTTGTTTGTCTTGACTATTTTAATTCATTCTTGGTCTCTGCCTTGTACACACTTTTTGTGTGTAGTTTCTCCGGCACATCTTGAACAGTGTTCCTTTCATCCTTTTTTTAGGATCTTTCTAATGTCCATACGCAAAGCCACTCCTAGGAGTGCGTGGGCTGCTGCTGTAGTCTGTTGGGAGATGTCCTTATCTTTTTTTCTCTCATATGCATTTCATTTTTTGAGTATTCGTTTAGGGGTTTCTCTTAGTGGTTTATTTGTTGCATTTTATTGTTCTGAGCTAGCATATTTTTTCTCTTTCATGGCATCCAACCCTGTGGATGACTGACACTAGTGGAGGGACTGCAGCACGACCGGCTTTAAGTAATAAAGCCGGTCGTGGACTTCAGCAGCCGACCTTGTGTAGCGCAGCAGCGCCACCTGCACCCAGGAAGAAGAAATAAAGTGAACATAGCCTGCGATGAGGTCCGACAGGCGGAGCAATGGTCACAAGCTCAAACCTGGAAACAAGGGCTTCCACGGCTTCTCTCACTCCCGCGGTGCAATCCGTAGGGGATAAAAGAGAGTAGTCGGGAGCGACGGGAAGCAGTAGTCCCCAGGCTGCACGGAAGCATTGGCCTTAAGGCGCGCTCACATTATCGAGAAAACGCGCAACGCAGGACGTTTTCCGCGTGCCGCTTTCCGCGCAAGCCGGTTTTTCTCCCGCGGACAGCCTGCTCTGCCGTCCCGCAGAGCGATGGGTTCGGTACCTATTTTTCCCGTGCCGCTGACGAGAACAGCCAATGGGCGCCGACCGTGAACCGTGACGTCGGTCCCAGTTCAGTGACCCCGTCGGCGGAGGCGGAGGCTGCGCGCGTCCGGCCGGCCGGCCGGCCGGCCGGGCACTCGGCGGCTGCTTTGCCAGGGCGACGGGAGGGGAGCTAGCAGACGATCAAGACGACGACGCGAGAAAAGGGTGCGCTTTCCAGTCTTCTCTGGTGTCACGTGACTATCCCCTTCTCTTTCTGCTCGTTCGGGTCCTCCCTCAGCGCCTCCTCTCTCCACATTCCAAGACAACCGCAGCGAGAAAACGCGCGCAGTGTGAGCGTCATTCTGAGGAGCTGCGAGGCAGCGTCGACGTTGACGCTGTGCCGGTGCGGGAAGCTTCCCGCTAGTGTGAGCGCGCCTTTACCCCTCTCTTCCCGAGCTTGCCGTGGACCGTCGGAGTCAGCGTTGTGGTACTGGTGCCGACCAGAAGCCCTCACTGATCCGATGGTTCCCGGTCGAGGCAGTGTAGATATCGCTTACTCGGACCCGCGGACTTAGCATTGCGGGACCGGTTGAACACCGGAAGCCCTCGTTACTTCCACGCCCCCCACCCTCCGATCAGCTCCAATAATAGTTCACGGCAGCGTCCCGCTGCGTTAGTATTTTATACCCCTGCTGTCGGACCCTCAAGCAAGGTGTTGGAATCTATCGCCGAACCCCCCGGTTCGGTTCCCTGAATTCTACGACTCTCCGTCGCAACCAAGGGTGTTCCCATGCTACTCGCGACAAAGTTGTGGAGGTGCGGGGTGCACTCAACCTGTACCATGGATGAAAAAAAAAATTCGCTAACACTGCAACGTCGCGACCGCCGGAAGCAAACTATGGGAAGCCTGAGTCCGCCACGCATCAACCCGAACAAAAAATGGCAAGACTAATCTGAAAATCAACCGAGGTCTCTAAATGAGGGATTTGACCGGCTGTTCGAAATTGCAACCGCGGCTAAACGGCATCAGATTAAAAAAGCGCCGTAAAATTAATGACAAAAGGTTGTATAGAGCGCGTTCTGCGTACCCGCACAATCAAGATCGCTATGGACGGCCGCACTGATACCGATCAGCAGCAAGGGAGGCTTTATGGTCCCCCTCCGCGTTATGGTCCCCCTCCGCGTTGAATACTGGATTCGTCAGTACAAACGCTATTCGGTCCGACGCGCAGAAGGCGAACAACCTCATTTTCGCTTTCGGCGACGAGACCCGCCGGTGGTACAGTGCCGTGCTACGGGAATCGCCAACACGACAGCTCGAAACATGAGACCAGTGCAAGCAGGCCCTCCGCGAAAGTTTTTCCGGAGAAGTTGTTAGGGACTGGGCTTTCATCCAGCTACAAGAGAGGCGGACGCAGCCCGGTGAAACGCCTCGAGAGTATGTGGCGAGCGTACTGCACCTCTGTGCTCGGGCCAACACATCCATGACAGACTCCGAAAAGGTGCGCTGCCTGTTGCGAGGGCTGCGGCCAGAAATGATGTAAAGGGTAGCCATATCCAACCCCAAAACACCAGCCGAGTTCCTGCAGCACTTGCAACGCCTAACGCACGTAGGCGCTATGGCGCGACACGCCATGGCAGCCATGCCAACTCATACCCTCCCAGGCTTTGCAGCGGCCTCGCCGTTTCTACCAGTGGCACCAAACTATTCAAGAAGAACCACTGCGCCTGAACACAACTGGGGGATGCCTCCGAGTCATGAGGCATTGACTGCACGAGTCGTAACGGCCGAAATGTTCGACGCCCTACAAGAGAGCGTGAAGGCCCTCATCAGAGCCGTCGAACAGTTAGCCCGATCCACACCACGCACGTTTCCAGGACGACATCGCGAAATCAGACGGGGCAGGTTCAATGCTACCGATGTGGCCGGTCGGGACATATAATGCGGCAGTGTAACGCACCGTCTGGGCCCACCGTGCTACAAGGCTACCAGTCATCGGTAAAATAGGACGGCGGGGTCCCTCGAGTTCGTCCAGAGACAAAAAAGGTAACTCCTCAAGAGAAGCTAGCTACGCACACCGGTCGCATCTCATCACCCCTCTCCGTGTCAGTAAAAGACCAGAAGGCCACAATGACAGTGGACACAAGCGCCTCTGTGAATATCGCCTCGCAGCGCTTCATATCCAGGATAGATGCAGAAGTAAGCAGAACCACGGCCACACTCAGGAACGTCAACAGAAAGCTCGTCAGCGCCGCAGGCGAAGTGACACTTAATGTGCGTATTGGCCCGGTCGAGCTGCAAGAATGCTTCTTAGTGCTGGATACACTGCCCGGCGACCTCTTGGGTGGAGTGCCTCTGTGTGGAAACTCGGAAATGGTGATCAGTTTCCCAATGTGAGCAGTCACTCTGCGAGGACATAGCATGAAGCTCCGGCTGGACGACCTCGACACGGATATGGTGAACCCGGAAGTCGTCTACTGCCAGCAACATACGCAGATCCCGCCATCCGCTGAGGTCCTTGTTCCTGTCACGGTCCGCAGAAACGGGGCATGCCTTGTAGAATTCCTTAGCCCTCCGCCAAATAGACCCCATCCAAAGATAGCCCGAGCTCTAACTGATGTACAGGATCACACCACGTATATCCGTGTCGCTAATCCAGGATCGACCACCATGAATGTTGCCAAGGGTACAGCACTCGGGAAGACGACACCTCTCCTGAACGTCGACAGCTGCGTAAGACCCCCGTCATCTGTTGGTCCGGAGTAAATGAAGTCCAGTACGGCAGCCAGTTAGACAAAGATCGGCGTCAGAAGTTCCAGTCGCTGTTGAAAGAATATGAACACCTCTTCGCCAATCCAGCCGCGAGCCCCGGCCATACAGACGTGGTCGAGCACGAGATCAACACTGGCGACGCAATACCTGCTCGGCAGAATCCGTATCGCAGCTCTGTGACGGAAAGGCAAAGAATTCAGGAGCAGGTGACGGAGATGTTAGAAAAGAGGGTCATAAGAGAATCCTGCAGTGCTTGGTCGTCCCCGGTGGTTCTCGTTCGCAAGCGGGATGGAGCTTGGCGCTGCTGCGTGGACAATATGAAGCTCAATGCAGTAACTAAGAAGGACGTACATCCGCTTCCTCGAGTAGACGTTGTCGTTGATTCACTGCAAGGCTCCAATTTCTTCACAACATTGGATATGGCATCTGGGTATTGGCAAGTTCCCATCCAGGAGGCTGACAAAGAGAAAACCGCCTTTCCACGGGGCACAGACTCTACGAGTTCAGTGTTGTCCCCTTTGGCCTCTGTAATGTTCCTGCCACATTTTAACGCATGATTAACAGGGTGTTAACCTGCCAGCTCTGGAAAGTCTGCGTTGCATACCTTGACGACATCATCGTCTTCTCTAAGACCGCTGACGACCACTTAAGGAACCTCTGAGGTGTGCTTGGCGCACTGGATTCAGCGGGTCTCCGCCTACAGCCCAGAAAGTACCACATCGCGGCAAACAGTATTTAGTACCTTGGCCACTGTGAGGGGAAAAGGCCCCCCACCAGGTTCGAGCGTCCTCCGAGGTGGGGCCCCGGAGGATCCAGAAAAGTCGTCCCAGACCGTGTACGTCCGTAGATGTAACAAAAATGGTTTACTTAATATAGGAGAGCAGTCACTGATGAGTATGGAGCTGTGCGGCCGAGGGTCGAGGAGTGGCTCCGGTGTTCGAGGAGTGGCTCCGGTGTGAGGTTCCGCGGCCCGTCGCCGGAAAGGCGCCGGGGCCAGGTACCTCCGCAGGGTTGTTCTTCCTGCGGCCGGAAGCCGGGCGCGGAGCACCAGCACCGGTGGCGCTGACGACGCACCAGAAGGGTGACGGCCGCCCAGGTCTGGGCACCCGGGCACGGCCAGGAAGGCACCCTTTCACGGCAGGGGGTCCCAGCCACGGGACGGCAGGCACGATCCAACAGCAAGGCCGGCAGGATCTCCGGGCAGGCAGCACCGGCCTGTTCCCGGCACGGCGCCCGCACTCCGAGGCAGCGAGCGACAGGCAGGAGACACGAGACAGCAGGCTCCTGGTTGAGCAGAACTGGGCGAGGACGGCTTCCCCAGGCCTGGTCACCCGGGTTCAGGAAGCCGTTCAGCCGTGACCTCGCCTGCTCCGTTGCTCGAGCTCGTCTCCTCGTGCCGTTCGCGCCGCGCCCCGCGTCTCACTTCCTTTTCTTCACCTTGCTTCTCCCGCCTGAGCGAGCGTCAGGCCGCCGCTAGAGCTGAGGGAGCTGGTGGCGCATCACAGCCACATAATCGATGGACAGTCGGCAAGACCCGACTCCAGCAACGTCCATGTGATCATGCAAGCGATGGCACCAAAGAACGTGAAACAAGTACGCAGCTTCCTTGTCCTTTGTAACTACTATAGACGTTTTGTGAAAGATTTTGCTCGCATCTCGCGGCAATCACGGAACTCACCAAAAACAGGTAAAGTCTGGGAATGGAGCGGCGAATGCAAAAATGCATTGGAGGAGTTCAAGCAGTGCCTTACGAGTTCACCGGTGCTACGGCTTTTTAATCCCGGATTGCCGTTTGAGGTCCACACCGACGCCTGCGGGTATGGGATCGGAGCAGTCCTTGTGCAGAACATCACAGAAGAGATCGTGGTCAGTTCCGCCAGCCGACATCTAAATAAGCAAGAAAAGAGCTACAGCGCCACCGAAGAGGAACGCCTCGCCGTAGTATTTGCGGTCAGACAGTTTCGACCGTATTTATTTGGGATTCCATTTACTGTCGTCACCGACCAGGCCAGTCTGACATGGCTCATGACAACCTAAAATCCGAGCGGCCGCCTCACGCGATGGAGCTTACTTCTTCAGGAGTTCAACGTCAGCCTCAAACATCGGCCAGGTATCAAGAACTCGAACGCAGACGCTCTTTCTCGGCTCCCACATAATGCAGATGATACCACCCCTCCCTGTGAAGATATGCCGCTTGTCCTTTCGGACGAACAGAGGCAAAGGACAATTAAACTGCAAGAGGAGGACCACTTCTTAAAGGCAATTATCGACCACCTGAAAACCCCGGAAGAGGCGGTGCAGAGAAGAATCCGCCGGACATCTTGAGCCTTCAGCCTACAAGACGGGGTGTTATTCAGAAGAGCCAAAGGTTTCAGGGAAGACAGACTGGCCTCAGCCGTCCCAAAACCACTACGCTGAGAAATTTTGGTGTCCTAGCTGTCACGACGACATAACGGCAGGGCACCTAGGCATGAAGAGAACTCTGGGGAAAATCAGCCAGCGCTACTTTTCGCCAAAAATGTTCTCCGAGATAACGCGATACGTTTTGTCCTGACGAGTCTGCCAGACGCGTACGACCCCACCGACTAACCATCCGGTCTGTGGCAGCCCGTGCCACCCGCTCGGCGCCATTTTCAGCGGCTTGGGATGGATTTCTTGGGCCCCCTGACGCCGTCCTCAGGCGGAAACCGGCATGTGATTGTACTGATTCACTATCACACTAAGTGGGCGGAAACTGTCGCCGTCCCGGAAGCAACGGCTGCAAACGCCGCGAAGGCATTCCTGCAAACAGTGGTTCTACGGCATGGAGCGCCAGAGCAAGTAATCACAGATCGAGGACAACATTTTGGGGCCGATATGATGGAAGAACTGTTCCGTCTCACTCACACGAACCACACGCGCACAACGTCGTATCACCCTCAAACAAACGGCCTTTGCGAGCGCTTCAACCGGACACTCGCCGAGATGATCAGCCAATACGTCGCGTCCGATCACCGCGACTGGGATCAATTCCTCCCCTTCGTGACGTTCGCATACAACTCATCCGTGCAAGAGACTACTGGTTATCCTCTCTTTTTGCTATACGGCCACGAGCCAACCCTGCCGATTGATGCGGCCCTAGGGGCAGTCCCTGGGGATACAATGGGTCCGACAAACGAGGAGACAGCGCGCCGATGGAATAACGCGAGAGAGTTGATGATATAGAGAGAGTGAAGGGCACAGTAGGCAAATAAGCTGCGGTACGACCAAACACACCGCACGCAACAACTGACCACTGGTGATCTCGTTTATGTACGCATGCCTACATTCAAGCGAGGCCGCACGTCAAAATTTCTACATTCCTACCATGGTCCCTTCCGCCTCGCAGGACAAACCGCGGAAAACGATTGGGAAGTGGAAAATCGCCGTGGACGTCGCGACATTGTCAACATTAACCGGATCAAACCCTACGTTGACCGCGATGACAATTAACGCAGCCACTGGTCCCGAGGAACGCAATTCAGAAGAATGCGCCACCATCCGCACTGAGGTTGCAACGGAGCCATGCCCAGAATCGAGCACAGATGAGCTCCCAGTGACAGTGCCGACGACGAGTTCTTCGATGCATCGGACATGGTCGCATGCGACAATGCCATAACTACAAGTGAAAGGACCCGTCGCCATATAGTGCCTCCACGACGTGATGTCTTTGTCTACTATTAAGCACCGTGTGTACATGTGTGAAGTGCGATACTTTCGTGAGTGCGCGAAAAAAATACAAGCAAGAAAGCAAACTGGACACAGGAACCGCACGACATTTCGTGACAGCCCGATCAGAAAAGACAACAAGAATTTTTGTAGTAACAACAGAAATTTTTGTAGTAACAACAAACATTTTGGTTGTCACAACAAAACGTCTTGTCGTTACTACAAACATTTTTGTTGTCACAACAAAACGTCTTGTCGTTACTACAAACATTTTTGTTATCACAACAAAATGCCTTGTCGTTACTACAAACTTTTTGTTGTCGCAACAAAATCTTTTTTCGTTACTACAAACTTTTTTGTTGTCAACAACAAGTTTTTTTTGTCGTGATAAAAAGTGTGTTGTTACGACAAAAATTATCTTGTAGTCTTCTGTTGTTCACGTGTCTGTTGTTGAAGTTCGTGTAGTGACAACAAATAATTTTGTCGTCGCAACAAACGGGCTTTTCCGCGACAAAAAAAAAGAGACTGTCGTCGCAGCAGATGCTGTTTTCGCAACAGAGTGTATCGATGAGAGAAACCACAACAAAATTCGACACTACATATTCTGTAGCGCGGGAGTGAGCTGAAGCAAACTGAGAAAAGGCACTGTACCACCACTATCAACAGAAGTGCATTCTGCACACGATTTTTGTTTGCATGCGGCTATCGCTATACTCTAGGTCTCGAAACACGAATGGTACGTCCGTGCATATGTATACCAATTCATCGGGCGTGGGTGTTGTCGATCGCGCGCAGCAAACGTTCTGATCTTATTTCAAGCCTCGATCGTTTTGCGCGAAGTCTACACCGCAGCTACATGCATTGTCTCCGAAGATTTCGAATATTTGCTGTCAGCGTTTTGGTGCAGTGCGATATCGGTGCTTGTTGCACAGCAAGTCATCGGTATGCTCTCTTCATATGCTCGTAGTTTAATTGTATCCGCACATCTCACGAACTGCGCGCAGCGTAATTCGGTTGTAGTAGATATTACACGCAGCAGTGGGGCGATCAACGGCCGAGCGCGCTCTTCGCCAGTACTTAAAGCTTGAAGTGTATTATCGTGCGGGTATGTGTCATATGCATGAAAAACCATTGCCGCGGGGTGCATTACAATGCGGCTGAAAGCGTTCTCAATGCGACAGAGCATTTTGTGTACTGTTGCCTTAACTGAGTGTGCCAGCTCGGAGGCAATACAGGTGTTTTGATGGTTCGTAGCTGCAATTAAGACAAGCCGCGCGCGCAACTTTGTCTTTCCCTTTTTCCGGCATATTTGAGCCTATTATGCCATAAACAAGTTTTGCCCTCTATGTCCATACAAGCTAGTCAACCAGCAGTTTTATCTTATTCGTAGAACAAGTATATGCCCTTTTTTTCATGCACTGGGGGAGCTTTTATGAATGAACTAGAGCTTAGAATTGTCTTGTAGACAACTTGCAGCTTGCCATATATGCAAAGAAAACACAATGTGGTATTCAAGAAATTACTGGAAAAGTAATTAAATGCTAGGAATTTCAGTTACAGGCAGCTAGCTAACATGAAATGCTTTCTAAACAGCATCGCTGCCAGAGTTGGGGCACCGCTTTCACAGTTACTGTAATGTTTTCATTAGCAACTGGGCTTATATGTTCTGACACTAAGCAAAGGAAAAACTCGCACAGAAACCTTTCATCACTTCAAGTGAATTTATTCTATGCCATATAACATATATGACACACCACACACTTAAGGCATGGCACGTACAACTAACATTAGTATATGCATCTTTTTATTGATTTCATGATTATAACTAGACAAAAATTTCAAACTCAATACAGACCAGGAGCACAGACTGTTGGGCGAGTTGGTGCATTGCAAACACGTACAAGCGCACAAAAACACAAAGACAAGAAGAAGGAGACTGAGACACCACAAGCACTTACTTCCAATTGAAAACTTTCTTCACAGAAACGCACATTATATTGACCTTGCTGCATGACGTCATCTCACCGCACTACCGACCTCAATTGGCCACACTCAGAAAATTTATTTCTTTGGCTGTCAGTGCAACAGATGGTGCGCTGACGCATGACACACCCGCTTTCCTAATCAGATCTGCTTCTATTATTTCTCTTACATCCTGGCATTTATGCTTGGCTATACTATCTTGCATGCGCTGAAGAACAGTTTACATGGCTTTCTGTTCTTTTCAGCGCAGTCACAGCAATTTACAGACAAATTTTCATCCCTGTAATTGCCTATTTTCCTCCTGTGCTCAAGTACTCTTTCATTTAGGCATCGGCCAGTTTGACCTATGTACCTAGAGCCACACGAAAGGAGAATTTCGTAGACCACACCTGAAGCACGTGCCACAAAAGGATCACGGCGTTTGATAGTGCATGGCTCTTTGGGATTTTGGAACAGATTAGTCATTTTCACCAGCTCTCAGGAGCAGAGAGCACCTCTGACATTACTGACGAAAATCTGTCTGTACATTTCTATGACTGCGCTGAAAAGAACAAAAAGCCATATACACCGTTCTTCAGCACGTTCAACATAGTAGCCAAGCATAAATGCCAGGATGTAAGAGAAATATTAGAAGCAGATCTGATTAGGAAAGCGGGTGTGTCATGCGTCAGCGCACCATCTGTTGCACTGAAAGCCAAAGAAATTAATTTTCTGGGTGTGGCCAATTGAGGTAGGTAGCGCGGTCAGAAGACGCCATGCAACAAGGTTGATATAATGTGTGTTTCTGTCAATAAAGTTTTCAGTTGAAAGTAAGCGCTCGTGGTGTCTCAGTCTCCTTCTTCGTATCTTTGTGTTTTTGTGCGCTTGTACGTGTTTTAATACAGACTTATCATGCATAAATATTGCAGCAGCTAATGCATGAAGGTATGCTACAATGAAATGATAAACCATAAATAAGGAAATGATAAGAAAGCGCACAAAATCGAACAGCCTATTTTGTACGTAGGACAAAATTATAAAGCAGGTAAGGTCCCCGCAAAAGAAGAGGGCATCAATTACTTCGTGTCACAGGTATATGGACTAAGACAGCACAGCACACTGAGCAAAAAAGGCCGTGTAAAGAATACAGAAGGCTCATGCTTGATATCGGCATCATTTCAAGCAACGGAAGGTTATTTTTGTGCAAGCGAGGAGAAATACAAAATGGTGCATAAAATATGCAGCTGCTTGGGCGCTCATGTCCATTTCAGTTGAGACATAGAAACGAAGAGATATTTCTAAGTGGAATAAATTGAAACTTGCAGAGAATGCCAAAGAAATGAGAACAGCTTCTTACCACACAGTACAGTACTAACAGCTTTGCAATCTTCAACATGCTCAACGATTTTTAACATTCCATTAAGGGAATACATGTATTTACAAAAGGTATAAATACACACAGAGGGTGGCAGGAAAAAGAGCTGAAGAGCAAGGACGTTCGTGAACCTTTTTGCCCGTGCAGCAACCAAACATCATGACCTCTGGGTTTCAAAAGCACTACACCATAGAAGTGCTTCCAAGACCTTTATGATGAAGCTGAGCCATACTTACTTAACAGACATGGTACACATATCAATGTCCATTACAAGACTGTGAGTACCAACTACATGCACAAAACATGCCACAACTGACTAGAGATTCTTTCACCCTTTGCATCCCACATGATATCAAGAGCAGCAGGGCTAAAGGCAAAAGTGAAAAGTACAAAATGGCAGTGCAGCAAAGAAAACTTGCAATTCAAGAACACTGAACACACTTAGCCATGAAGCATACGGAAGTTTTCAAGTTTTTCAAACAAGAGCAGCAATTTTCAGTAAAAAAACTTCTTAAAGTTGCCAAAATAGAAAGTAAAAACAGCAAAATCAACTGAACTAGGCACTAATCTAAAGTACAAAAGTACACAGCAAAAGCTTGCTCTAAGCCACTACCACAGCGGTGGCCAAGTGATTTGAGCATCCGCCACGCAAGTGAGAGGCGTGGAGGTTTGGTATCCAGTGCTGCTGGATACCCACCGATGATACAACGGAAGCTTTCCCTATGGCCTAGTCCTCGGTATTTCTGAGGTGGAATGCTTGGAAAATGCTAACTTCTCAAAGCATCTGAGACCACATCAGAATTGACAGCTTTCCTTTGAGCTGAGTTCTGGAGTAAACACTATGATGCGAATAATCTATTCTGCAATTGCTTGGCACGTCAGAAACGAAGCTAACATCAACACCATCAATAAAAACACACTGGGCGGAAACATCATCACTTGAGTAAAGGCGCAGATTTCTCCCTTGTGGAGGGCAGTAGCACTTGTGCATGCAAGTCACTCCTCTGAAGTTGCTGTCAGATGTCATTAGCTCTTGACAAACTAACACTATCTTCCTTGTATCCAGTAATACTGAGCATATATTAGTCACAAGGCAGTAGATATCATCGCTCATTCTCACAAAGGAAGAAAAAGTCTTCTCGGCCCGGGTGTATGAAGTGGTAGTACCTGGTACCTGCCCGTACTTTCGAATGAAAAGTTCTTCCACTGTACTGTCTAGTCGCGCAGACAGCAGTGGAGCTCCAAGAATACAAACTCTCGACTTCACAAAGCGGTGTGCGTTCATTATCTTGATAAGCTTGCTCTCTAGAAACGTGGGCAGGCTGACATATTTGTTTGCGGTCCTTAACCAGTTCCTCATGACATAGCGTTCTTCAACCTGGAGTGGAACTCCCTGTGCTGCTTTTACATGCTTAACAAGCTGGCCGTTGCCATTCTCAAAAGCGAACGTAGATGTGCCCCAAAGTGGGCCCTGCATCTCAACGCTTTTTGAAAGATGGACCAGTTGGTTCTTCCAAGACCTTTATGATAAAGCTGAGCCATACTTATTTAACAGACATGGTATACACATAGATGTCCATTCCAAGAATGCATAAGCACCAACTACACCCTTCTTTGTACATAAAGTTCCGGGACGGAGTCCATTAAAAAATTCGTTAAACATTGAAATCATTTGTGCAGCACCCTTTCGAAGTAGTCTCCATTTGAGTCTATACACAGATTCCAACGCTTTTTGTGGTCTCAGAAACAGTTGGAAAACGCTTCTTATGGCAGGGCTGTCAGCTCCTTTGTCATGGCGTCTTGAATGGCCTGCACGCTCTCCATCCAGCGACTTTTAGTGCTCTCTTCACATGAGGAAACAGGAAAAAATCGCATGGGGAGAGGTAAGGCGAGTATGGCAGATGGGGAAGTACAGTAATGCTGTGCTTGGCGAGAAGTTTTGTCAAGCTGAGAGCAGTGAACGGCGTTGCGTTATCGTAGGGAGGGCTCCATTGTCCAGATACCCATAAGTCAGGGTGACGGCGTCGCAGTGCATCACGCATGTGTTGGAGCATGTGGATATAAAACTCCTGAATCACCGTCTGCCCTTGTGGGACGAACTCGTGGTGTATGACACCTCTAGCTGGCTTCAGAAAAAAAACTATCAGCATCGTCTTTGTTTTGGTCTTTTGAAGCCGCACCTTTCCCGACGCTGGAGAGCTTGTGGACAACCATTCGGCGCTCTGCCTCTTTGTTTGAAGATCGCTTTGAAAGCACCATGTTTCGTCTTCAGCAGTGAAGATGTCGGCAAATGTAGCATCCTTCTCTGCCTCGGGAAGCAAATAAGCGCTCACTGATGCCCGCGTGTCCTTCTGGTCCTGTGTGAGGGAGTGCGGCACAAGTATGACATTCAGCTTTCCTTTCCCCAAGTTCTCAGCAAAAATTTGGTGGCATGTTGTCTTACTAATGTCGAGAGCATCTGATAGCATGAAAACTGTAATGGTGCGGTCTTGCGGTACGATTTTCCTGATCCGAGCCATGTTGTTTTCATTCCGTGAGGTTGAATGGCGCCCCTGCCTTGTGTCGTCTTCCACCGACGTTCTCCCCGAAACGAACCTCTTGAGCCACTCGAAAACTCGCGCCTGCGATAATGTCTCGTTGCCGTAAGCGTCACGAAGGAGCTCATATGTCTATGTAGCTGTCTTCCCAAGCTTCACACAGAATTTTATGTTTACACGGTTTTCTAGGAGGACGTCCATCTCTCTACATTCGCTCACAGTATAGAATGTGCAGACGACTAGAGACAATGTATTTTTCTACATGCAGTGCGATCTAGCGGCTGCCACAGCAATTAACATAAATAGCTCAGGTTAGCCCACAAAGATTGCGCTACACAAACACAGCAACACTTGTTTTGGGGAATCATTTCTAGAGAAGAAAATTAATCAATCTCGAAACTTTACGGACAAAGGTTTTACATGCACACAACATGCCATAACAACTGACTAAAGTTTCTTTCAACCTTTGCATCACATATGATATCGAGAGCGGCAGGGTTAAAGACAAAAGTACAAAATGGCAGTGCAGCTAAGAAAACTTGCAATTCAAGAACACTGAACACACATAGCCAAGAAGCATATGGACCAGTTTTCAAGTGTTTCAAACAAAAACAGCAATTTTCAGTAAAAAAACTTCTTAAAGTTGCCAAAATAGAAAGCAAAAACAGCAAAATCAACTGAACTAGGGACTAATCTAAAGTACAAAAGTACAGAGCAAAACCTTGCTCTAAGCCACTACCACAGCGGTGGCCATGTGATTTGAGCATCCGCCACGCAAGTGAGAGGCGTGGAGTTTTGGTATCCAGTGCTGCTGGATACCCACCGATGATACAACGGAAGCTTTCCCTATAGCCTAGTCCTCGGTATTTCTGAGGTGGAATGCTTGGAAAATGCTAACTTCTCAAAGCATCTGAGACCACATCAGAATTGACAGCTTTCCTTTGAGCTCAGTTCTGGAGTAAACACTGTGATGCGATTAATCTATTCTGTAACTGTTTGGCACATCAGATACGAAGCTAACATCAACACCATCAATAAAAACACACTGGGCGGAAACATCATCACTTGAGTAAAGGCGCAGATTTCTCCCTTGTGGAGGGCAGTAGCACTTGTGCATGTAAGTCACTCCTCTGAGGTTGCTGTCAGATGTCATTAGCCATTGACAAACTAACACTATCTTCCTTGTATCCAGTAATACTGAGCATATATCAGTCACAAGACAGTAGATATCATCGCTCATTCTCACACAGGAAGAAAAAGTCTTCCTGGCCCGGGTGTAAGAAGTGGTAGTAATGGTTAAATTATTAAGCTGAAAGCGTGAATAATGGGTCATGCCTGGTACCTGCCCGTACTTTCTAATAAAAAGTTCTTTCACTTTACTGTCTATTCGCGCAGACACCAGTGGAGCTCCAAGAATACAGACTCTCGACTTCACAAAGCGGTGCGTGTTCATTATCTTGTTAAGCTTGCTCTCCAGAAAAGTGGGCAGGCTGACATATTTTTTTGCTGTCCTTAACCAGTTCCTCATCATATAGCGTTCTGCAACCTGGAGTGGAACTCCCTGTGCTGCTTTTACATGCTTAACAAGCTGGCCGTTGCCATTCTCAAAAGGGAACGTAGATGTGCCCTAAAGTGGGCCCTGCATCTCAACGCTTTTAGAAAGATGGGCCAGTTGATGCACATTAAATGTTGCAGCGGATACCCCATATAGTGTATACACTCTGCTCACAAAGGACGACAAGAGATCATCTGCTTCCTGCAAATCAGCATCATAAACAGAAGCTTGAAGGAGGAGGAACACTCCCTGGCAGAGCATATTTAAGTGATTGAGATATGTAGATGGCAGTACATCTGTCAAACAGGGCAGCGAAAAATACAACAGCCAATAAAGCCATTCAGTGGCCTTCCAGTGAGCTCGTTCAGAGACAAGCCGTGGGAGCCGACAAAATGAACTAGAGGGCTTCATTTTTCGAATACGGCTGTCAAGGTCCCTGATGCGCCGTCCAATATAGTAGGCTTCTCCAGTTGCAGAGAGCCACAGGTCCAGCACCTGTTTTGTGACGCCTTCAAGGACACAGTGCATGACATCTGGTGGCATCATCCACACAAGGTTGAAGCCTTGCAACTGAATAAGAGGCGATGGCCCCTTCATTCCGTGCACTGGCTCCTTGCGCAGGTGAGCTTGACGCATGTCCTCAAGCACGCCCGTGTGTGTGCGTTCTGGCACTGTTGTTCGGCCCGGAACATAGCGAAGGTCCCCTGAGAAAACAGAATTGAGATTAGGCTTCTGCCAAAAACTATGGCTACTCTTGTGTTGAATCAGCTGGCACTATGCAGCATCATAGATCCAAATTTTGTCATAAAGAGTGCATAAAGGTCCTATTAAAAGCTAAGGCCTTCATTTTCAGGTAATTATAGGTTCTGGTCACATGAAAATGAGTAGCCACTACACATGCACAAAAGACACGATGATCCACGAAACCAAAACAAAGAAGACAACATATACGTTCTCCCTTGGAAAGTCAAAACTGCGCAGTTATCCATACAGATGTCTTGAGCGCAGGCGTCACGCTTTCATTGAGTGCATATACGATAATGACGACTGGCTGGCACACATGATACAGCTTTCAAAAGCAACATAATTTAAACATTATTCATGATATGGCCTGGTGCGAGCCGTAGGTCATTTGAAATACTAGATTATATTCCATGGTGCGCCATTTCAGCGCTCTAGACATGTATGTGCATGACTCTATGTGGAAATGAGAAAAAAATCCGATGAACAAGTAGCGTGATAAAAGATACAGTCAAACCTCATTAGAAAGAACACAGATATAGCGAATTGTCGGAAAAAAAGGAAAAAATTCGGTTTGGTTGACCCACGCACTTTTTCTATGGGAATTATATCTGTATAACGGAAAGAAAAATTCAAAACATGATGCTCAATCGTTCATAACGAAGTAGTTTTTTCGCATTCACAAGACTCAAAGCAGCCGAAAAAACTTCAAGGAATAGAAAATTGAGATCGTCTCAATTTGCCCACAGGAAGAATCATGTTTGAATCGCCCGTGCATTCACACACCGCGCTGCACTCTGTTGACTTCATCGAGTTTATACTGTCAAATACCGTGAAGTGCAGCCAAAGATCAAGCCACTTTTAAAATAAATATGTTTGTGCGCATGACCAGAATCCCTAGTTGCGTGCTCATTTCTGCTCTCCAGCATGAAATGAAAGGTTAGGTTTCACATGTCTATACAATAATTTAAATTAAAAAATTGTGCATTTTTGTAATTTTGTGCTTTCCATCTTGGACGCCCCTTGCTTCAGTTTACTGGCAGACTTTTTGTGCTGGAATTTGTAAGTGTACTTTCAAGATGAATATCAGATATAATGAATTTTCGCTTAAAAATTTGACTTTGTTATAACGAGGTTCAACTTGGATTACACCCTTAATTGAACAACTTTCATACCCAAAGACAATTAACATTTGAAACGTATGTACTGTGCGACTGGACAGAAGCAAACATTACAGCTAGCTCCATTCACACACTACTACCTTTACTACTTATCTCCTTTCCATGATGTCTTAATTTCTATCAACCACATTGTAAAGGGACCGTACGACTCGCGGTGTCATTAGAACCGGTCGCCCGATCGTCGTCTCCCTGAGGCGGCCTCCTATTTGAAACTCTCCCACTCTCTTCGGTGGCGGGCGGCGGCGGGGCGCCGCACTGAAAAGGAGAGCCCTTGGGGTCAAGAGCCCCTGACAGCGACGGTCAAGCGCTTTGACCCTCGCATTGTTCGGTCCCCTCGCCAGAACGGCGCCAAACGCGATGCGACCTTGCGACAAGCATCTCGTGAAAAGGGTAAGCTCGTCAAGGAGGGTCGTAAATAAAAACGAGCAGACGGGCTGCACCGCAGAAGCGCCCCGCTGTAGTCCGATGACAGAGCTAATTGCGGAACAGCTTCAGTCAAGGGAAACCGAGAGTCAAAGGAAACCGCTTGCACGTGCGGGTATGATATGTGGTTGTTTGTGTTTTTTTTTCTTCTGAGGGAGAGAGTTCGAATCATACTGTGGAAGTATGGGGCGTGGCACGTAAACCTGGTGGGCCACTCGTTTCGAGGGTTCATTCACGAAATCTACTTTCTTATAGCGATTTTGATGCTCTTTTCCTGCTGTGTATTTTAGGGAGAGGGTTTTGAACCTTGCCGAAACTGGAAGGCGTGCCATGCAGTTTGTAAACCAATCATGAGTTAGTTTGTTGTGATTGGGTGATGCAAGGGATGGGCTGGGCCTTTAGGTCTTTAAAACCAGGGCCCGGAGCCCTGGAAAATGTTCTGGGCTAAGGTCAGATGTAATGCATCTTCGGCTATGCCGAGTAGGGGCCTCCCCTAGTGTTAGCCAGTTCCACCTTTTTGCTCTTTAACCTTTTTACCGTTTTCAATTTGTCTCATGTATATCAAAGTGCTTGCAATGTAAACATTTCGTATAATACAGTCAATTCATACTCCCCTTAACGCCTCCATTCTGAGTCGTCGCAATACCGTCTACGACGGAGCACCCCTGGTGCGGAAAAGAAGTCTGCGGTCATCCAACAAAGCAACCGTCTCGGGCGGTGGGCACCTCTGGTGCGGAGAAGAAGCAACTCAAAGAACCTAGTAAGGTCTGCAGCAAAGGAAGAGACCTTACGACGAAGAACGTTTAGTGGCGCAGTCGACAAGAATCCTGCCGCTATCGGAAGACACCGCAGGAGGAAGACCAAAAGACAAGCAAAGCGCGACGGGGCCGGAACAGCCAGCCAACGGCAGTTCGGGAAGGCCAGGTGCAGGAGCGAGCAGCAGCGTTCAAGGAAGGACCTGCGGAGAGACGGCGGCAAGGGCCAACGCAGCGGACCAGCGAAGCAAGGCAGCCGGCCGGGAAAACAGAGCAGCGACCGGACCGCTAAAGAGCACAACCGAGACGGCAGCAGCGGGCTCGACGCCATCGGCAACACGGAGGTGAACTGGCGTCTGTAATCAAAGGGTGAGTCCCTTCTCGTTGCGCGTTGGCGCGAGCGTTGCTGTCCAGACAAGCTTGAGTGAGGTGTATGGATACGCGCTTCGCCCATTTAAACCCCGATAAGCAAAAAGGAAGAGGGATGAGCACGCAGAGGACGCCGGGATTGTCGGAAGCGGGGCGAGTTATACAGGGACACCGGAGATGCCACAGGTTAAGCAGAGGAACGAGAAAGTGCCGGACGAAGTTCTGGTGTTACAAGAGAGGTGTCGGCTGGCCGAGCTGGAACTGCGGCTTGCTCAGCAGGGACAGCGAGGAGGCGCTGGAGAGAGCTCCAAGGTGGAAAAGAGGCATGGCAACCACAGCGAGTTGTGGCACTACACAAAATTGCTTGCGGGAATACTGCCCAAATTTCCGAGCGACGCAGAAGCGGTGTCAGTATGGTTTGAGGCGGCGGAGAAGAGGCGCCGGAGAACGCACTGAATGCATACGAAATGCCAAAAGATCGGTGGGGCCAAATTGTTTTCCCGCTTGTTGCAGACAAGCTGCAATTTCTGTCAACCCGCTTAGCGCCAGCACAGCACAGGGATTACGAGGCCGTGAAGAAAGCGGTGCTCGAGGAGCTTAAACTCTCTGCGGGAGAGTACCTCAGCAGGTTTCAGGGCGCCAGGAAACGGAGCACTGAAGGATGGAGAGCGTACACGACGCGACTCCACAGTTACTTGCGCTTCTATTTAGATGCGCGCAGCGTCAGCACCTTCCAAGAGCTGTTAGAGCTGTTAGTAGCGGCCCAACTAAAAAACAATATTTCTGAAGCAGCATTAAAGTACGTTACGCTGCAGGAAGGGAACGGCTGGCGGAAGGCCACCGAACTGGCCGCACTACTGCAAACCTTCGAGGACGCAGAGGGGAAAAACAGCACCGGCAAGAGGCCAGAGCAGAAAAGAAAGGACGCTAAGGAAATGCCTAGATACCCTCCAGGGAGGCGGCCACAGGCACCGCAGGCAAAGTCAAAACCTAGAGGTTGCTTCTCCTGCGGAGCAACGGGCACCAAAGAGCGAATTGCCCGCACGCGAAAAACGGGACGCCGCAAACGCTTAACGAAAGTCGGAACGGCCTCTCGGCCCGCGTTGCAATACGGGAGGACTCAGCGGCACACCAGCGCGAGCTAATTACGCTGACGTGTCAGGATAGAGAGATTGAGGCCATTCTAGACACCGGAGCCGTCGTAACAATAGTTCGAGAGAGCGTAGTGCCGCCGGAACTGGTCAAGCCGCACGGAACGATCAATCTCATCTCCGCATTCGGGGAGAAGATACAGGTGAGGCTAGCAATCCTGCCCCTTACGTTAAAGAGAGACACCGGAGTCTTCGCAGACATTCGCGAGGTCGTGCCGGTCTTATGCGCATTGACAGACAGGCTGGTGTCCCAGACCAATTGTTTGCTTTCGGAGGAAGCCTCGGAGTCGCTCACGCAAGAGGGGGAGATGCGAGGGATCGTCGCCGGCAGAGAGAAGCAGGGCGAGAACTACACGCCGCTAGAAAAAGAGGATTATCCGGGGCCCCTATCAGAAGCGGTAGTGACGAAGGGGAAGAAAGAGGCCGCGGTCGCCCAGGTAACAATGCATAGCGAGGGTGACGAGAGCACGAGCTCGGACGGCGGCGACGCGGAAGCCCCGATGGTAGAAAAGAGAAGCGCGTCGGAAATATTCCGGGAGAACCAGATGAGTGACGCGATGTTACAGGGGGCATATAAGGACGCCAGAGCAGGAAAGAAAGGCATGACAGTGGTAGACGGGATCCTGTACCACAAAGATAATCTCCTGGGCCAGACAGTGATGCAGTTGGTGTTGCCAGAATGCCGCCGCGGAGAAGTACTACAGTTGGCGCACGAGTCAAATTGGGGAGGGCATCTGGGCTTCAGGAAAACCAAATCCAGAATTAAAATCAGCTTTTATTAGCCGGGTATGGAGGACGAAGTCAGGCGGTATTGTAATAGCAGTCATAACTGCCAAACGAGATCGGATCTGCGTCGAGCAGACAGCGTGCCCATAGAGCCGTTGGTGAGGCCACGGTATCCGTTCCAGCGGGTGAACGCCGACATCATCGGACCCCTGGAACCAGCCTCGGTTAGGGGCCACAGGTACGCACTATGTGTCATTGACCTGTGCACGCGCTGGCCGGAGGTTGTGTGTCTATGTTCACTCAGTGCTAAAGCAACCTGCGACGCCCTCCTCACGGTGTTCAGTAGGACAGGCATTACAGAGGTTGTATCGTCGGACTGTGGAACAAATTTTACCGCGGAACTCACCCAGGAGTGTTTAGGAAAGCTGGGGTGCTCTCCTCGGTTTTCGACACCTTGCCACCCGGAAAGTAATGGGGCGGTAGAACGCTGGAACAAGACGTTTAAAAACATGCTCTACCATGTTATTCAGGAAGATGGGAGGAACTGGGACAAGTTTGTACCTTATTTGATGTGAGCATACAGAGAAGTGCCTCATGATACGAGGGGGTACCGCCTTTTGAGATGCTTTATGGAAGGCAGCCGACCGGCCGGCTTAGCATACTAAAGAATACCTGGACAGGAGAGAGTTAGTCTCCGGTAAGTTTGGGGCCTTCGCCAGCTCAGTACATGCTAGACCTGAAGGGACGCCTAGAACGAGCGGCTGAAGTCGCAAAGGCCGTAAGCTTGAGGCAGCAAAATGCGTACGCCACGCAATTCAACAGGCGAGCGACCGCCAAAGACTTTGGGGAAGGAGAGACAGTCTTAATATTCGACGGACAGCGCCCAGGCAAGATGTTCCCGAAATGGAGCAGCCTGGAAGCGTAGTTGAAAGGTACCGAGACCACTCTTATTTCGTGCAAATGCCGTACGGCGGAAGGAAACTAGTTCATGCAAGCAAAATGCGGCCCTATATGAGAAGGGTAATGAACGTGGGTGTAATGTTCGAGGGAGACAGCGCGTTCGGAGAGGTTGAGTACGCGCCCCGACGGTCAGCAGCGCGGTCAGTGGAGGGGCGTTTGCCACGAGACGCGGTGGCCCATTTTTCAAAGCATGAGCGAGACCAAATCCTGGGAGCGTTCGCGGAACACGAGGGGCTTTTCAGTGATCGGCCGGGAGTGGCATCGGTAAAGGAACACGAAATTGTGCTGCAGGAGGGGTTTACACCTAAGGGTCTCCACCCTTATCGCGTACCTGGGAGCCTAACGGCCGAAGTGGGAAAGCAGGTAGACGAACTGCTGGCGTTGGGTTTAATCTTTCCTTGCGAAAGCCCATATGCGCACCCGCTGGTTTGCGTGCCTAAAAAGGACGGCACTGTCAGGATGTGCGTAGATATCCGCAGGCTGAACGCCGAGACTGTAGCTGACGCCTACCCGATGGTGCTGCAGCAGGAGCTGATAATGAAAGTAGGGAGAGCGAAATATATTACCTTGCTGCACCTTCGGAGGGGGTATTGGCAGGTTCCGCTAGCTCCATCGGCTCAGCTGCTTACCGCTTTCACCTGTCACCGGGGTCAGTTTGCGTGGAAGGTAATGCCGTTCGGGCTCAAAAACGCCGCGCAGACCTTCCAGAGGGTTATGAACGGGCTGTTGCTCCCACACTCGGACCACTGTTGCGCATACCTTGATGATATCGCCGTGTTTAGCGAGACGCTTGAAGCGCATGTGCGCCATTTGAGAGAGGTGTTCAAGACGCTTGAACAGGTAAATCTCAAGGTAAAGCTGGAAAAGTGCCAAATAGCACGAAAGTCCATTCGATACTTAGGGCACATTGTTGGTTCAGGGCAGCATGCACCCGACCCAGAGAAGCTGGCAGCGATAAGGAGGTTGAAGGCACCGGCAGCGAAACGGGAACTCCGCAGCGTGCTAGGACTGTGCGGGTATTACCGCAGCTACGTACCGAACTATGCAGAGGTGGCGCGGCCGCTCACAGAGCTTACCAGGAAAAGGATTCCGAATAAGATCCCATGGTCGGAAAAAGCTGAAAGTGCGTTTCGACAGCTCAAGGCTGCGCTCTGCGAAGCGGTAGCCTTGGCTACTCCGGACCCCAATAGACCATACTGGCTGCACACAGACGCGTCTGCGTTTGCCGCGGGAGCCTGCCTTTCACAACGAGCCGAGGACGGCTCGGAACGGCTGATTGCATTTGCGAGCCACAAGTTCTCCCCTGCGCAGACCCGCTGGTCTACCATCGAAAGGGAAGCATTTGCAGTGATTTGGGGACTCAATAAGT